>NC_142396.1:1137500-1492500 GCF_059441095.1 Idiotropiscis lumnitzeri | reverse complement strand
ACTAGAGATGAGTTTTTCATTGTGGTTTTAACTTCTTGAGATTAAACATATTTTTAAAAACAATTCCCTCAATTATGCCGCTTTCCTCACTACCCATATTTTGAAAAAAAAAATAAAAAATAATAATAATAATCCATATATAAGTGGTAGCATAGCAGTAAGGCAATTCATGGCAGATTACTTCTGAAAATTAAAAAAAAAATGATAATCTCACAAACAGTCATTGAAATCACACACAAACTGGACCCCAAAAAAAAAAAAGTGTGTGGGTCACATCTTAAACCAATAGCGCCCACTTCAATACCGCATTTGTCTTTGAGTGAAGAAAAGCGATTGTGTGACGATTAGCTGCAAAAGTCGTTGAGCGGCCGAGCATCGACTGTGTTGTCTTGCAGATATCTAATAGCCTCAACAAATGACCTTTCCTGCGCAAACGGCCCTGCAGAGTGATATGATACACACACGCACACACACGCACACCCCAGCGGTCATTGAAAGTCGCACAAACGCCATTTTAAGGTAAAACCTCCCCAGCTCCGGAGGAAGGTATTCCTCACGCCGGGATCTTGTTTGTGCCGCGGGTGACCTTCATCAGCCGACATATGTCAACATGTCCCGGCAAACGTGACACGTTCACATTTTCACTTTCAATTGGCCAAGTGTGAATGAGTGAGCGTCACTCTGCTCCATCTTATCATCAGCGGCTAAGTGATGGAATATAGAGGTCAACGCGCACACAGGCAAAGACGTGACATGTTTCCACGCCGCCGGATAATAAGCGTCCGCAATCGAGGCCCCGGCGTCGTCAGCCCGCTATTCGCCTTCTCCCGCTCGGATCATGAGAGGGGATCAGACCGATTTTTTTTAAATTTTTTTTTTTCACCTCCCCTTTGGATGGCGAGGGGAGGTGAATTTAATGTGGCTCTCAGGAAGCTATTTCCCAGATCTCACCTCATGCTTCCTTTTTCAAGGTCAAACCACGAGAGCCGGCGTCTTCATGTGCTGATTTCCGCACTCGACACCAGCAGCAAATATGACGTCTATTGTTGGATGATTCGCACCTTCTCTCTGTGCCAATGCTTCCTTCAGTTCATTAGTTCAGTGGACACCCCAAAAACCACAAGATTAGATACGGGGCATTGTGATTTTCAAGGAATAACGAACAATTTTCCATGAAAGTAGTGCTTTCCAATTATTTTCTTTTGCGCCCCGCCCCCCGAGCAAGAAGAAAACAGTTTACACCCCCACCCCACCATGCTCTCCACCAACACCGAAGAGTTAATACTTTTAGCGCATAATGGTCAAGGAGAGCGCCACTGCCAACTACTGGAGCGGAGGTGCAATTACATTTTATTGTAGTACGGCGGAAATAAAGCATGTTCCTCAGGGTCACACGCGCCCCTCTCAGCATCGCACCGCCCCCTCCCCATGATTTAAGTAGCACTGCATTAATGCAACATGTACAGTAAGCTCATGCGGGCTCATCGCCTTTGCAACGCGACACATTTCTATACAAGCTCTGTGAATGATTTTTTTTTCACCTCTTTCTCTTTCTCTCTCTATTGCACCCCGACCCCCCCACCCCCCCAAAACACGAGATGCATGTGATCCTGCGGCCGCTACATCTGTTGCCCTGTGCACCACATCTGCTTTGCATGCCAGCAGGGCGTAACGGCCTTTCTGCTTGGCTTGCGTGGCAAGCGACGACACACCGTGGCCACCCACCACCCTCATCTGCCTCAGCAGATAAAAATGGGTGCCTTGAACCTGCGGCCTCGGGTTCTACCTTTGCAGCACAGGCTGGGCAAGGATCGGACATTTTTAATCATCGTCATTATTTAAATGCAAACGTGAGACTGTAGTGCAGGCTAGCTAGCTAAAACGTGTACTGTCAGACCTCAGCTGACAAAAACCAAAGTACATTTTCACATTTAAATGAATGGAAATATAATTGATCCATTTCAGATTCAGAAACATGATACTGTTACCTTGTTTTATGGATTAATTTAAAAAAAGAAAAAAAAAAAACCATTCAAATAGCAAGCCAGCCTCGACCCACACATTCACAGACGGTGATCTCCCGGGGAAAGGTAACAACACAGCAGTCAGCTATGCCTAAAGCTCATTTAAACCCTCCATTAATTCACGAGCACACAAGGGATTCTCGTCTGCTTCCGTTTAACGAACGGCCATATAAGGCGCTTCCTTTGCGCAAATGAATGCCTCAACAAATATGCTAATGAGCAATATGGATTGCCACTCATTAGATTGTATATGCAATGAAGCCACTCAGCGCTAACCCTGCCCCCAAAAGACAAAACAAAAAAAACAAAAAAAAACATTGAGACGATTTTTTTTACCCCACTGGAAATACCGTTGAAAATTCCGCAGAAGTTGAACCATTTCAAGATCAACCGAAATATTTCAACTTCCAACACGACATCCACAACCTGGTGAGAGTTCATCTTAGTGGAGACTGTGCGCAAAGTATAATGGCGGAAACGGGGCTGCTTCATTTCTGAATAGAATGGCACTTTGAGATATGCACTCAATTTATTCCGTAACCGTGTTCATTTTTTAAATAATTTTTTCCCATTGAAATGAATGGGAATGCCATTAATCCGTTCCAGCCTTCCACTGGAACCCCCTAAAATGTTGGGTTTTTTTTAATTAAGGAAAGGGGCAACCTGTAATATTGTACTTTATACTTCGATGTCATATATTTTTTTAGCGTAGTTGCTTGTTAGTAGCTCATACTGCCAGAGACAAATGTCTTGTATTGTACAGACGGGGCCAATTCAGATTTATAAAATCAGATATTAATAACATGAAATTATACACAGATGGATAGATGTGGAAAATTTCCGCTTCGGACCCGTGTCTCGTTCCCCACCCCGTTTAAGAGACCACCTGGGGGACTTGATTCTTATTCATCCCTGCTTTTTGATATTCATGTTGAGAATCAACAGTGTGTTTGTTTGAAATGCAACAGGGGAGACTCAACGGGGGGAATAACAAAGAAAAATTAGGGCAACACAACACGCGGATGCGGCAGACACTATTCACGGAAAATCCATTTCGTTTGGTGTCCGTGAGGCTCATGTTGGAAATTCAAACCAACGCTGGCTTATCTTTTGGAGAAAACAACGTGAGAACAATTCGACACGGGCGGGAAACAATGTTCACCTGCTGAAAACGTGAAGGCGTAAATGGACACTCCTGCGATGCCTTACTCGTTTAATTAGCTCTGCGAGTACTCTCAAAACACTTGTATGGTAAATCCTCTTTGTTCATTGAAATGAATGCATTAATCCATCCAGCCTCCCCCCCAAAAAAAATAAAAAATACACAGAACATTTAGCACTCTAGAAAAATGGGTAATAAAAAGACATGTCGATGAACTAAAAAAAAGTTTCATTTGATTCATTCCGCAGGGTGATCAGACGTGCAAAGAAAAGTGTGGCTCTTCATTCATAATAATTTTTCACAGAGAATACAAAAAAAAAAAATGCTAGTGAGGATTGCAATATTTTCCGACTACATGTGTTGCTCCATCATTTGTGTTCCATTATCGTGAAAGGGCTTTTAAAACCACCGCATACTGCAGATGCTAATCATTAGCATGTCAATGACATTTCCCATTGTATGTTAGCATTAAGCTTGCTGGGCCTTTCTTCAGGCAGCAGTTTGGGATTTTTACATAATATCCAATTCTTTTTTGATCTACGTTTAATTTGACGGTAAACTTTGACTGGGGGTGGCATTTGTAAACCTTGAAAAACTGACAGCGTGGCTCTCTAATAAATCGGGTGACCCGCATCTCAAGGCACCTCTGCATTGCCCTTCATAAGGATTATGCATTTGAAAAAAAAAAAAGACTAAATTGAAAAGAACCAAAAAAAGAAAAATCTAAATGTTCTGAGGAACAATTTTCCTCTCGCAAGAAAATCATCCCTGGCTGAGTGTAATCTTTCGACTTGAGCGTAATGCTTTTAATCAAAAGAAAGAAAAGTCACCCTCTGTTTCTGTTTGTCACCTTTTGAGAGAAGGTGTTCACAGTTCATTAGAAGAAGAAAAGCACTTCAGGACATTTCTTTTTCAGCAGGAGTGCAACAAAAAAAAACAATTCAGACCTTCAATTCAGAACGTGGCACGGTGTAACAGTAAATATCAAAATGTAATGAGCCACTGCAAAGCGCCGCACGTTTAATTCAGTGAACCAAATCACCAAGCCTGACAAAGAGATGAGACATGAGGATGTCTGTGATTCCGCTCAGCGGGTGATTGATTGATGTGGCTCCAAGTGTATTTAATCAGAGCGCTGGGATGTAATGATAGCAAAAAAAAAAAAAAAAGTAAAGATTTTTTGGGCCCAGTGAGACAAAAAGCTCAATCAATCACAATCAGACGCAGCTTAGCACCACCGCTGGCCCAATTTACGAGACGGAATTGTGAAGGAAATGGGAGAGGAGGAAATGACAATTTGTCTTGACCTGCTGACACGACGACTGGTCAGTGATTGACTTGACTCAACGTTTCACTTTTTTTTTTTTTTTCTGTTTCATCGGGTTAAGTTACCGCAGATGACAAATGTGCGAAGGCATTAAAGCGGCGGGTGGTGACTTCCATGATTTGAAACGCGTTAAAGTCGATTGTGGCGCCTTGAGATATGCGTGACCCCGCTTGCAAGTTTTTTCAAGTCAGCCATCTTGCGAGCAAAAAAATCGGAGATTTGTCTTTAAAACAATCGGAATTGCTCATTGCCTAGTCAAACCAGCGCTTAGCCTCGTCTTGAGTCAGCTTAGCTTAATGCTAACAGAAAATGCTAAAGGCTTTAGATATGCTAATGCTATAATACAGACAACATAACAAGTATGTTCTTTATCCTCTACAATGAGTGACTTATCGTCTATTACTGCAGCTTGAGAAACTCTGCGTCGGCGTGACTATTTAACAGCCGCAGGTGGTTAAGGAGCTGCACAATCACAATGAATTATACTCCAACCGTTTTCTTCTCTACCGTCTGTTTAATTGCGTGATCACTCATTGGTTTTTAAGAGCAATATTATAAAGTGCTTTATTTAAGAGCTTTCTTTTTATATGACTACTTTTGCAGACGCAGGCAGCTTGGCATAGTTGAAAAAGCGCCGTTGTGGGTGTGAACACAACGGACTTGATTCCAATTTGGTTCGACTTTTTGTTGCCGGAAAAGTTCGGTTTACGTTTCAGCTACCAAATGGTCCGGTGCATAGTGCAAAAAAAAATAAAAAAATTGGAATTTCACGAAACATTTTTCCAATATGAAATAATGGAATTTTTACGCAAATGATTGCGTAATAAATCCAAATAATGGAATCATATTTTTTTTATCCGCGCTATTCCTTGGAAAGATGGCGCTTCCGTGTATTAGCAAAAGGGGGAAGCGATAACAATCGTTGGCTAATTATTATGACAATATCCTTTGGCTTTGTGAAAGCAGATGCTCCGTTCCTGTGATCCGATTCCGAGAACGCGTCGTTCCTTTTTCCCGCCCCTTGATCATTTTGTCAAGACAAGAATCCAGCTGGATGAAGCTCCAGCTGGCCTCGTTGGTTCTTTTTTTTATCGAGGAGACGACACCGGCGGCGTGCGCCACGTGAACCGTTGAGTAATGAGCACACCCAACCACAAAAGAATCAACGGGAGCTTTAAGTTTTTCTATTTTGACGGTTTTCAAACAATCCGAATGCAACTTTCTCCCACGGGCTTGCAACAATGTTGCTGGTAGCGCACTTGTAATGGGTTTGTTGTTCTGGTACGATCCAATAAGTGGAAGCTCAGGGCTGCCTAAAGCTACTTGTGCTGTGTAAACAGGAGCATATTAAAGAGCATCTGGTGCCGAACGCCCGCCGTCGCACCTTGATGGAGCAGACAAATGAATAATAACGACGGAGGGGAAAACGCCTTGATTCGCGCGGCACGTGTCGGAAAAAATTAAGCGCTGCTGTGTTGTGAGCTAATCTTGGACACAATGTGCATTCAAATGAAGGTTGTTTGGCAAAGTCACACGGTAAATTTGTTCTTCTCATTTGCTGGGTCACACTCCGGTTTAAAAGCGTTAGTTTGCTGGAGACTGAAAACATTTGAGGGACCACATTGTTTATTTAATCAAAAATAACGAGTGAAGGGGGAAATGAAGTTCAGATTTGCTTCATGAACCAGTTGTATTTTTTTTTTATTATTTATTTATTATTCTTAAAGATGGCACTCTCTAGTCAATATTAACTTGCCAGTTTTTAACCCATTTATTTAAAACAACAACATTATGTGAGAAAAAAAATAATAAATTCCGACAACTGGTTCATGAAGCTTCATTTTGCCACCACTGCGAATAGCAGTCTGTTCGCACAATATTATAAAAACCACAAAGCGGAAACAGTCTCACTTCATATTTGGAGATGTCATTTTCTGTTTTTAAAGATCATATGCGACAACGTCATTTTTGATTGGCTGTTACGTTTGCAACGTTTGCCACCTGCGATGATCACATGCTAAAGTTTGGGTCAGTCTCCGTTAAAAGTCTCCACTTCCTGATTTTGTCCCGTTACTTGATGACTTCAAATCTTTTGGTGAACACGAACTTGGATTTGGATGCTGTGTGACGCGCGTTATGCATTTCAGTCCATCCCGAGGAAAGATGTCGACTGTGGCGTGACATTAATGACATTAGTGTACGTGGGTGTGTGTTTAGATGCCTCCCGGTGGGACCTCTAACGGCGTTGTGATGAGGCGGGTGCACAGAAGGTGCGCAACATGTAACCACACACGTTCACTGGCGACATTACAGCGACTCAGCACTATTTTTAAATCTGCTCGTTAAATATTCATCGCCGGCACGTGGTGACTGTGGCATGCGACTTGTGACACGTTCATGCGTTAATTGCAATTATAACCATGTTTTTGTTTGTTTTTTGTGGTAATAGTAAAAGTTCCTTACATGTCTCTCTGCTGGGAAATAATTTGGTTTGACAGTGGCTTTACCACCAGTTTCTGACGGAATGTTCAACTTGGAAACGGAAGTCAGAGAGTTAAGCTTGCAAATGAAATACTGAAATAATTTGGAGAAAATTGAAAGCATACAAAACACAGAATGAAGCGATATATGAATCTATCATTGGCGTATTCTGGTTCATTTGTTGCGTATTTCTGTGCATAAACAACGCGTTTTTGAATCTCATCAATTTAAAACGCTAGCTAGCCAGGTTGGCTAGTGATAGCGCCAAAGGAATCTGGTTCAGGAGCGAGAAATGCTGATTTTGTAAAAATGAAAATAAATAAAAGATACAAAAGTGAGATGACTGCTGATGAAGAAAATTAATTAAAACAATTTGTTTACTGACATATTTAAAACTTCAGCAATTAACTAGAAAATATGACATTAGCTTGTTGGGTATGCTAACATTAGTATTGATAAGGGGCTAAAACTACATTCAAACACTGTCACAACATGACTAGGCCATATTTGGATCTATAATTGTCTTACTCTGGTTACAATTGGGGCATAATTTGAAATATGTCACCTCATTTAGTGTTATTTTTTAAGTTTCTTTATCAACAGGAAAAGCTAGCTAGCCAGGTTGGCTCTTGTTGACAATGCTGCTCGCTCACCAAATGCTTCTCATTGGGGAAATGTAAAAATGTAAAAATAATACAAATAAAAATGAAAGATGTAAAAAAAAAAAAAAAAGTAAAAATAAAAGCAAATCAAAAATATCAAACAAGATACTGTATATCAATGTAGATTGAATTAAACTAATTTGCTTAGTTCCCTATTGCTAAAAATCAGTAGTTAACTACAAATAGCACGTTAGCTTGTTGAGTTTGCAAATGTTAGAGAGTTTTTTATTAGTTCAAAGAGTGTTGCTTCACTTCCTTAATATTTGGCTATCTTGTCTATCTTTCAAGTTCAATTTTAAGATAGCATTCCACTTGAAAAATAAGTTAGCTTGTTAATGATTAGCGCGGTGCTTTGCTTTGCTGTGGTTCAAAAACACAGCGTTTACGTCAACGTAAGAAAGAATCCATTTTGTGACAAATTCCTTTGCTGTGATGTATTTCCCAAAACACTATTAAGGCTTTACGTCAACCTAATGGCTAAAAATCGCTCATGTCGGCGTTATTTGCGGAGCATAAAAGATCATCTCTACGCTTTCAACAGCAACACTAAGAAACATGGACAAATTTAACGAGAACCGTCGATCTGCTCAGTCAAACGAAGCAAGACAAGGTCGGCCATGCGCGTCCGTGACGCGACTCCAATCGAGGGACGTCGTACACTGGCACTTCCTTCCGTCTTGGAACAAGCGTTTAAGGCCACGCACAGATGTAGGTGTGCTAATCCCCAGGATCCGCAGACCTCCATTCTGGCTCTAAAGTAGGCCATTAAAAAAAAAAAAAGAGGCCAACAGCTGACTCGCCTGTGGCAGCGCATCAAGCGCTCGGTGGGATCGCACTTTGAACAGGAGGGAAGGGGAAAGATGGGCCAGAGAGCACAATTGCTCAATGCTGCAGATGATGTCTCCATTTGAAATTTGCAACCTGATTAAAAGGACGAGAGGGAGCGTTTGATGAATTGTCGGTGCAAAGAACAAAGATGAACGTGATTGTAATTTGAAAACCAAACTTGAACCAATTTGCGTCGAAACCTCAACCCTGACTTGAGAATTCAGTTGGAAAACTTAACCCGGGTTTACAACCCGCATTTCAAACATCACTTTCAAAACAAACCCTGTCTTAAAACTGTAGTTTCATACCCTAACGTCAAATCAAAATCATCGCCCGAATTCCTAAATTTCAAACCAAACCCTTGTTTGAGGCCAACGTAGGATTGAAATTGTAACTTGACACCCTGAGCGAGTCATGTTTTTTGGAAAATTTATTTTCAAACCCCAATCTTGACCCAATTGTTATTTCAAACCTGAATTGGACAGAAACCAAAACTTAACACTATTAACTAGCCTTGGAAATTTTATTTGATCCCTAATTGCGAGAAATGCGAAATGAAAACCCAAAACGCTTTCTAAATGTTTCACGATTGCAAATTAGAGCGGCAGATCTTCTTCATGTGACAAATGAACGTCGTGAGAAGATAACATTCATATTCAAATGTGTAATTATTTTATCCAATCACCATTCGGCTTTTAATCCTGTGCAATCCCAGGAGAGCGTTTAGGAATGAGCAACGTTAAACATTCTCATCAACACGGTAATGCGTTGCATGTTTTATAAAATCATCAGCCGTCTTTGCTCGCTGGCCGGCTGGCTTCAATTCAACACGCACATAAAACAAAAGCAGCTGGAAATGCAATTTATAGATTTTTAAAAATAAAGCACACGTGCCACCGGTGGCGAGTATGGCGAGCGGGGATTATTAGGATGTATCTCTTATAATCTGTTACGTGTCAGGCACAGCGCGTGTGGAGCGTCTTGCCTACAGTCATGCTTTAGTTTTCGCCTTGAAATTAATGACAAATTTAAATTTTAGATTTGTGCGGATTCACCAAGCATTTAAGAGGTCAAAATAGCCACAGGAATTATTTTTAAAAAATTTAAATCATATTGAAAAAAAAATAAAAATATATATATATATATATATTTTTTTTTTCACACAGACGCACAAAAAATGCCGATTATTCTGGAATATGCGAGCGTGACGGTGGTCTTTTTTGTCCTTGCTTTTCATGTGTTGCTGGGCTTTTTTTTTTTTTTTTGGTGATAGCTTCTTGAATGTGAAAGGAGGTTATCTCTCAAGAGCACACCTGTGACGGGGGAAGAGGGGATAAACATTCAAATAAGAAGAACAAACACACGCTGATAAGCAAAAAAATGCATGTTTTCCAAAACGGCCCTCGTCAGAACACAACGGGCAAGGACGCAGAAAAAAAGAGCTTACAAAGTCGCATTTTAGAAGAAGAGTGAGTATCATCGACCAAAATGTAATTATCGTTATCGAGGAAGGGGGAGATTCGGTTTCCTTTTAATCGTCTCTTGCGTGATCATTTAAAAGTCTCAACAAGCCAGTTGTGTGCGTGTGCGAGTGTGTGATTCGAAAGCAGCACAGCACATCTAGGAACTCATGTTTAATCTTCTTTTGGATTTATTGAGCAGAAAATTGAGCCGCCGTGACATTCCAGTGTGGGAACATTTATTAAAAAACAGGCCATATATGAGTGGAATTTAATATTGGCTGGTTTTAATGTCGCTCCTTCATAAATGTTTATGACATGAAGAGCAGATCACTTTATTGCATCTCAAGTCTCATATTCAAATTATTTTTGTTACCTTAGGAGGTCGAAATATTAGGGACAACTCCTTTGCAGTCACAGCTTTGTGTCGGCCTCAAGAGTGGTAGAAGATCACAATGACTTTAATGCTCCCCCCCCCCTCTCTCTCTCTCCCGCCCTCCCTCAGTATTTCTTGAAGTAGACTCACAAACTGTGCCCGTGTCATGTCTAAAGTGTGGGTGTTGATGCCATCTACTGGTGGCTGTGCGTCACTAAAGTTGTTTACACGTTTGACATTTACAGCATCAGACGCTCCCGTTCCCGTTGAAAAAAAATGTAATTGACAAGTGGTAGTGAAGGAGTTTCCACTCATTAGCGATATTCCCATGTGGGCTCCTGGTGCTGCTGTTTTGGTTAGCAATAGTACAAATAGTTTTTTTTTTTTTTTTTTTTTCTGATTGGCAATTGATGTTGTCGACCTCAAATGGATGATGCACCTGCCGACTTACTCGGTCGCGATGCGAAGCGTTTATTGTGTTTTGACTATATGAGCTATTTCCTATTTTTGAGTCCATTTTATGTGAGACAACGCTACTTTGGCTGCAACCTCCTTCACACATTCCCTATGAACTTTTCGTTTTTACCAAGATTGTGCATGATTGCAGGAGATTGCAGCAGGTTGCAGGAGAGCGAGTCTGATGGTCAGCGGTAATTACCGTTGCAATTCGTAATCTCCAGAAACATTTACGGGCAATTAACATGGGCAAGGGCAGCGCAAGTGTGAGATCAAAACATTTGCGCTCGTCAGAAATGCGACGGAAGAGTTAATTAGCCAGTCCACTTGCTGGTTTTGCTCATATTTTGCGAGCATTTTTTTTTCTTTGTTTTGGTGACAGAACTTCAATCAAAGCTGAAGACGGGCCATGGAGGGCTTGTGATTTTTGGTTACAGATTTTGTTTTGCTTCTGGCTCCTGATTGAGTGCAATAAATCACATCGGTGCTCAGCTGTCTCCATTGTAATCGATTCAAAATTGCCGCAATGTGACTTGAGCCAAACCTCTGTTTCGACCTTCAAAATGAATTTTAGAAGATGTTGATGTATGAACGGGTTCATAGAACTGTGACGGACCGCATCGATGCCGCAGTTATCCATTTTTTCCCCCCATAGAAAGTAATGTAAAACGGTCCGTCTCGTCACAACTTCATTCGCTGTACAAAATGTTTCAAACAAGTGTCAAAATAAGGGAACCATTGTTAATTCTTTTTGAAGGGGACTTCTAGACAGGCCACAATATGATTCGTTGTTTGCAGAGTTGAGTAAACGAATCGCATCTTGAAAAATAATCGGAGGCCAGTCACTTTATTTGTCAGTGAGGGGAGGGGGTGAGCAGTTCCGCAAAGAGGAGGAAAAGTGTGATGGAGGGAGATTAGACAATAGAGACCTTTTGATTTAAGAGAACTGTTCTGATAAAAAAAAAAAAAAAAAAAAACATGGTGCCAGCGTGTACTCGTTAGCCCCAAGGGAACTTGAATAGCCCACGTCTGTTCGAAAAATAGCTTTCCAGTGGTAATTTTTACAGTTTGTTTTTGTTTTCTTTAGATCAAGAAGTCTACAACCTCAGACGCATTTAAATTCTGACATTTCAATGCAAGCGACGGACTCGTATCATATGAAATGCGCTATTGATTCTGCACCCCCCCGCGCCCACCTCTAAGCATGTAAACAATACAGAGTGTCTTCATCGCCTCCCAACACATTCCAGTCGCTAATAACACCATTAAGGAGAAAAAGCACGTGTCAGTCCATCACGAAGCCGCACCCCCTACCTATTAATGGACTGTCATCGGAAAACACACAAAGACGCAAGCGTCAACATATTTTGTGAGTTATTTATTTTGGGTGCTCTTCGCTCATGGGAGTGCTTGTTTGCCTGTCAAGCCGTCCCCTATTTGCGAGGCTTATATTTGTGCGGAGCTCGCTCCCAATTAAACACAGCGGCCCGTGACACTCATCAAAATGATGCAGCGGTTGAAAGGGAAACCAATCCTTGGCTAAATCTTTCATTTTGGCATGTGATGCGGACAGAATGAGGCGAGGGGCCGCTGAGCCGGGAGGGAAAGACAAAGCTGCGAGGCCTGGCTGCCTGAGATGGATTACCTCCAACGGAGAGCACGTCGCTTGGTGACATACTGTATATACGTCATTTCAAACTCAAATGAAATTTACACAAAATAACGTTCAACATTGTGTGCGTGCGGTACATTTTTAATCCATTTTTCATCACTCACCAAACCCCTCAAGCGCCTTTAAAAAAAAAAGAAAGAAAATCCGGTGAAGCCGTGCTGTTCAAACACTTTGAGCGCACCGAAATCTTAAGGCAGAGAAAACAAAATGTTAACAATATTTGAATGTTTTGTCAAATGAAAGACAATTTTGCTATTTTAGCATAAAACGTCGTGCATGATTTGCCTTTGTGGGCCACATAAAATGATGTGGCGGGCCGGATCTGGCCTCCGGGCCTAGAGTTTGACACCAGTGGGAAAAAGGAAAAAAAGAAAATCTTTCTGAACCTGACTGATTCGAAGGTTACCTTTTCTTGAAGAGAAAAAGCCCAAGCAGAAAAGGGCAAACCGAACGAGCTCCATTGGATTTAGTCAAAGGTGTAGTGCACAGGTGTCAAACTCGAGGCCTGAGGGCCCTGAGTCGGCCCGCTGCCCCCATATTGAGGCAAATAAACTATCGACGAAATTGCAACTTTTCTTCACTTTTAACATATTACAAGCGTTGTGCATATCCATCCATCTAAGCCTCACTCATATGATGTCAAAAAGATGAAAACAAATTCTGAAAAAGGGACGACCTCAAAAGACAAATGAAGAATTGAACAAAATCTGACCGATGTAATGACGAGCAAAGTGTGACTGAGTGTGATTGGAGTCAGCCGCTAATGTGAGTATACAAAAAAAATTACAATCTGCGTACATGTGCTGCTCCACCATTTGTGTTCAAATATACTAATGTATTTCCAAATAATATATATATATATATATATATATATATATATAATTTTTTTAAATTATATATATATATATATATATATATATTAATTAATTAATTAATTAATTTATTAATTTTTTTCAAAGAAATTCTTATATGCGGGTGCGCCTTCTAGTCCATAAAATACGGTTTAAAACTCGAAGCGCAGTTGTTCACATTCCCTTCTTTGAAACTAATTAGCTTTTTTTTTTTTTTTTTTTTAGGAGTTCACTAAATGTAAGCACAGTGAATGAGATATTATTCTGGAAATTGGAAATGGGCTTGACGAGCAGCGGTGCAAATGGCGCCTTCGTGTTTTTCTGACGCTCTCGTTCTGGTCGCGATAACCTTGCACGCTTGCCGCTTGCAGCTGTGCGCCATCATCCAGAAACATTACGGCCAACGTCTAATGTTGCATCCTCAGCCTCTTCCCTCTCCAGCTCTCGTGCGCCGCACAGAGTAGGAGTCGGTCGGAGCTCACGCAAAGCCGTACACGCCACCCAACTGCCCGAGCAAAATTAAGGTGCTGCCAGTCACGAAAAAAATGAAGCCCATTTCGGGAAACGCAGGCCTTGTTTCAAAGACACGAAACCCCCACGTGCCACAGCGGGCCACTATGCAAATAACACAGCACATATTTGATTTGGAATAATGTAGTTCATAGCCAGAAGTGCAACACGAGTCGCGTATATATTATTGTCGCAGATGGAATTTGCCAGTAGCAGCAGCTGCAACGCTCACCGAGTGCGGTTTACTCATTAACATGATGACCCGTGGCGCAAATCGACTTGCATGTTTATGTTCGCACTTTAGCACCGCGGCCGCATTCCACTGTCAAGCTTTTGTTTCCATTACACACATTTTTCACATGCGCTTGCCTCAAAGCTGTTGAATTAAAGTCCGCATTCCAAATAGTCTCCCCCTCTTGCCTCAATCCATACAATCTATATGCAGCGGGATTTTTACAAACATATCCTAAAGCTTGGGTTCGTTTGCCAACTATTTGGCCTCTTTGAAGGTTGCTAAAAAAAAGCGCGACTTGCATGTCACTCATTTGACTTGAAAATATTCATTTTGCATGAATGGAACTCTGCAAAGAAATAGGGAGGATTTACGAGTTGGATGGTTTTTAATCGGTGCACTTGCAGCTTGTACTCGTCAACGAATTCAGGTTAAAAAGAAAACCTATGGAATTGTGATTACAAGTGGCAATGACTCGAAATTATCCCAAAACCGAAATTATGCGATAGTCATGTCAGAAGTGTTGCCGTGTTAATATACGTAAGAATATTAATGCTTCTGAAAATAGTGTGAGTTTTGTAGTAACAATGTAATAACAATGTTGTAATAATACATTTTGGTGACAATCATTCAGATTATTTTTTTTTTTGTTTAATAAGTGGCAGAATGTTGCGGCTCTACGAGGCAAATATGGAACAGCTAACCACGTGACTAATTTGACATTTTTATTCCTTCGCTTTCGACTCAACATGAGACTGTCGCCGCTCTGCTGTTATCTAATAATATATTTCTTCATGTGTTTTAGTTTGTGCTCTAATTTCCCGCTAATTTATACGACACCATATGTAAAGTGCTTTGTCACAGCACCAGCTGCCGTGAAATGTGTTATGTAAATAAAGTTGTATTGTATTGTACCGTTCCAAATATTGTGAGTTTCGTTCCAAATCTTTCTGAGAAAGATTATCACGTCTACACTTGCGCACACACATTTGGTTGATAATCAGTTATGTTTTACGAACGGAGAATTCTGCTATAAATTGCGTCGGAGGCCATCGCGCACGTAATGTCTCCAACCGGTCATGTGGTACGGCCTAAATTTTATAACGTGCTCATCGTCTTGAATCGTTCCAAAACTATTTGCTCGGTTTACGTATATAGTCAATGTCTCTGTGTCAGTCCTGTGACTGACAGGTGTCCCGAGTGACCCCACCTCCCGCCCTTTTGTCAGTTGTAATCGGTTGCGCGTCGCCGCTCAGACGCGTCGCCGATAACGCCGCCGCTGATGGACGGGCGATAACGACACGGGAATCTCAAGGTTTGCGCAGTGTTCGTTGCATTGACTGAGCCGAGTTGATTTCTTTGTTTGTTCGCCGATGTGGTGTCACCGTGACTGTTGGCTTTATTCGCCAGCGACAAGCTCACCTTTTGAGGTCGCGGCGCTTTTGCGGGACGCCGTTCGACGTGCGTGTCACAATGAGCTTTTTAAGTGCAAATGACCCGATTACGTTGAAGCTCATTCTGCCGCTGTCTGTCGAGCTGACGGCGTGTTTATCCTTTCAGGTGCATGCCGGTTATCGGCGTTGCCGCGGTGAATGACACTGCTGATACAGGAGTCGCTTTATCCGCATTCACATGAGCCTGCGTGGAGCAGCCAATATTTGATGACGGACGTCATACATCATCCGAACGGGACGTACTTAAAATTTCAACCTAAGATAGCTTCGCTCGTGTAGAAACGCGGATGCATTTCAATGTCGGAAATGTTTCGCGTACGTCGTTGACAGTTACAGATTTGAAAGCACGATTCTGGTTAGCCGATAAATGCTTCGTGTTTATGGCCACACGATGTTTTAAACATTTAATGCAATGATTCAAAGCGGTACAGGAGAGAATGACGGCCAAAGTACAATTCAGTCGTACGTGATTCACTTCTCACGTTTTACGTTGCAAAACGGTGTACTTAAAATGTTCAAATTATATACTGGATTTCCGGACGATAAGCCGCTAGTTTTTTCCTTGATTTTGAACCATGTGGCTAATACAAAAATGTGGCTTTTCTGTGGATTTTTCTTTCACCACTAGGGGCGCTCTATAGTTCAGAAACTCCGCTATATAAATCTCGATTTTTTTTTTTTTTTTTTTACCTCTTCGGTCTGTTCTGTTTTAATTAGCTACGTTGTTGCTGTGTTAAAAGGCACTTTTTTAACAATCTGTTGATGTGCATTCACAGTACAAAATCGTCCTGTACATGCAGTAAAAACTCATTTTTTGTCAACATAGAAAACTGCGGCTTATAGCGTGGTGCGGCTTGTCCCTTTTTTTTATTTAATTTTTATTTTTATTTTAAAAAAAGAGTTCCTGCGGCTTATATGTGGGTGTTCTTTATAGTCCGGAAAGTACGGTAAGTAACAATGCTATACAAATCATTGTCTTCTTTTTTTACCTGCATTTTAAAGAACATAACAACTACATTGAAATCGGTGTTTGTCACATAATAAGGCATTTCAAAATTCTAATAAAAATTCTCAGTGCTTATTTGTAATCTGAAAATGGGGACGCAAGAGAGAACGATTTACAAAAAAAAAAAAATGTCGAAATTTACACAACAAAGTGTGAAAAAAGGTCCAGCACCAAACTCACGACCTTCAACGTCTGAGCCCTTAATATTAGTCTTTGACTCCTTTTGAAGTGTTTGGAGGGGGGAAAAAAAGCAGAAATGTGTCTGTCATGTAATCATACAAATATGCATAAGCCTTTATGGGGGGGTTAGCAAATGTCAGTGTCAGGTGGATGTCTGCAGATTCTCTTTTTGAAAATACACTCCCAGCGTCTCTTTCTCCGGAATGAACGGAGAGTAATCATATTCGAAAGGCATCAAGGTGACAGCTTGTTTCATGACGGGTTCGGCCTCGTGCGTGATGCGTGATGCCGCCGTGGCGTGTTGGTCGTGGCTCCAGTTGGCAGGCAAAACAATGTCACATGGGTCAGCGGCTGCCACAACAACACGCCAGCCCGAAAAACGCAGCCAGGGACCGCAGCGTGACGATGTTTGGCGGTGTCGCGTGCGGGAGGTAGTTCGACGACACGACTTTTTATGGGCCATATCGTTACGAAGATACTCAAGTGAACGGGATCCCTCCCCCCCAAAAAAATCTCGTCATTTGGACTGTTGGTTAGTTACCGTTAGCTATTCTTCGGCGCTAGAAAAGACTCAAGGTACAAAATTTTTTTTTTTCTTTGGAGAACCGATTTGTGAGTCAGACACTTCGTTTGAGGCGTAACTTTATGGCTTTGTGCAGCTTTTCTTTATTTAATCATTTTTTTCATTTTTTTTTTTAAACTTTAAGACATTTTTATTTAACAATTAAAATATGACAATACACTGAATGAGTATTTTTTTTTTATAGTTTTTATTCAAGTTTAATTGAGCACTTAATTTCGGTGTTAGCTTAGGTTAGCTTAGCAATTAGCATGGCTACTCCGTCTTTTCTCGTCATCTCTTTGTGAGTATGAGACTTGTCAGGAATGTAGGTCATTCGCCACCTTGCAGCCGATGATTCCTGATTTACGAGAGACTCCGCAGCGTGTTTCGGTGCTTTGGTCGCCAGCCGTAGCCATTGCTAGCTAGCTGCTTCGCTTTAAGTAGCACAGAGCTTCCCTCAACCTCCGATTTCTCGCGGTAGGTAACGCGGAACAAAGCTTCTAGGGAAGATCTTGGTGGTTCTTGCTTCTTGTTCTACTTTATTCTGATCATCGCACAAATTCACGCAACTCACACATGAACCTTTTGATGACTTATTTTTAAACACTCAATTCTGCTTTTCATTTGTTGTGGATCAGCGGGCACGCGCATTTATTTTTGAGACAAACGGCACGCAGTTTTCAAGATATTCACACAAACATTTCAATCACTCACGTGTGGAAAGCTCCGCCCCTCCTCCGTCCACTAGGTGGCAGTGTTGCTGTCTCCGCTGAACAGCAACGAGTCATCTCGTTTTTCGTTCTAAATTAGAAAAACAGAAAACCGGACGGTCAATTCTGTTTATTTGGAAAATTCACAGCCAAGCTCTCTTGTCTGTGCTTTTTGCTTCGTCATTCCACGAGACTTGGTACAGGGCGCTGCAGACGTCACTTTCGGCGCGACAGGACGTCACTTTCGGCGCGACATCTTTTCCTCCGCTTTTATCCACCGGGCGAGTAAACGCAACTATGGTTTCGTGCACCACCACATGCAACACTTGCACCTTTCTCATGGAAAGACTCTCCCTGCTAGAGGGACGTGTCCGCCAGCTAGAGCAGAGTAATGTGGTAAGCGTAAACGTGGCGGACACGACTGTTAGCACGGGTTGTAGCCAACCTGCTAGTCTGGTTAGCATTGGCCGTAAACGGCTTGCTAATCGCGGTGAGCCTGTTAAGACACATAGCAGTTCCATTCCACCTCGGTCTCATGGCTCCCGCACCTTAGTGATAGGTGACTCCATTACCCGCAACATTAAGCTTGAAAATCCAGCCACAGTAATGTGTATTCCTGGGGCCAGAGCACCCGACATAGAAGCTAATCTTATGGAGCTAGCGCGCAAGACACCTATACACCAGCGCTGTGCAAACAACGCTAGCTATTCAGATATAGTGATACACGTTGGCTCCAATGACACTAGGATGAAGCAATCAGAGATCACAAAGAAAAACATAGCAAGGACTTGTGATCTCGCCAGAAAGATGAGTCGGCATCGAGTAATTGTCTCTGGCCCCTTGCCTGCGAGAGGCAATGATGAGAGGTTTAGTAGATTATTCTCGCTAAATAAGTGGCTGGCTAGTTTTTGTAGTGAGCAGGGACTGCAGTTTATAGATAACTGGCCTTCTTTCTGGGGCCGACCCGACCTGCTGAGGATGGACGGCCTTCACCCTAACTGGGAAGGCGCCATCACTCTTTCTAGAAACATAGATTATTGTTTGAGCCTTCCATGACTATTCATATTAGAGCAGGTCGGGCTGCAGGCGAATAGTGAGCCTGTAAGGAAGGGTATGGAGTCTGTAAGGCTAGAGCTAACTAGCGCTATGCTAGACTTAGACAACACACATAGCTTTTCTTCTAGATTTGAGCGCTACACACCATACGCTGGTAGATCTCATACTGATATAATTTCTACTGAGGTGGCAATACATGATGGGTTTAAGCATTCCTCCTCGGTCGGTTTTATTGACGACGAGCCGTTCTCTCAAAATAATAGCACTCGAAAGCTGGTAAATAACTATCGGATTCCGACCGTCAGAATTTCTCGCCGCGTTTATAGTCGCTCGAGGTACAATCCGGGACCTAGGCAAGGCAATCTCCTTAATATTATGACCAGGAGTCCTGTTGCGCGGAATAACTTAGATAGACCTATTTTACTGAAACTCGGTTTTTTAAATATTAGATCGCTTTCATCGAAAGCCTTGTTAGTTAATGACCTTATTAGAGACCATAATCTTAACATGATTGGTCTTTGCGAGACCTGGTTAAAACCAAATCAGTTTTTACAGCTAAATGAGGCTTCGCCTCCAAACTTCGTGAGCTCGCATGTTGCGCGCCCTCAAAAGAAAGGCGGGGGTGTAGCCCTCATTTCCGAATCTAACCTAAAACTTAGTCCTCGTTTTAGCAATTCCTTTAAAATATTTGAAGTTCTCAATATGCGATCCTCAGCCGAGCTGCCGTTTTATCTTGCCGTTCTTTATCGTCCACCTGGCTCTTACTCCGGCTTTTTAGATGAATTTTCTGAATTCGTAGCTGATTTAGTAACTCATGCGGATAATATACTTATCATGGGCGACTTCAACATTCATATGAATCTCCCGTCGGAACCACTTACGGTAGCGTTTCGGACAATCATTGATATGTTTGGTTTCACGCAAATAATAAATGAAGCAACGCATATAAATGGCAATACGCTAGATTTGGTATTAACCCGAGGCTTAGCATCTTCAAAAATAATTGTATTACCATATACCAGTGCTATATCTGACCATTACGTTATCAAATTTGAAGTCTTGGCTCACTGTCATCGCTCTGACCATAATCAAAATTATAGCAGCCGCAACATTAGCTCCTCAACCATCGTTGCGCTCTCTGAGCTACTCCTTTTAACAGCTGCTTCATTTCCTAATTATATTGGTATGGTTGATGATCTCACAAACAACTTTAATGTCGCTTTGTTAAATGCGCTTGACTCCGTCGCGCCTTTAAAAACTAAAACTCGTCCAAAGAGGCTTACCCCGTGGTTTACAGAGGAAACGCGCGTACTGAAACGATCTTGTAGGAAGCTTGAGTGCAAATGGCGTGCGACCAAACTTGAGGTCTTCCGTCAGGCATGGTGTGATAGTTTACTAATATACAAAGAAGCGCTTGATCTAGCCAAAACTAATTATTATTCTAGATTAATTGTCTTACATAAAAACAACCCTAAATATTTATTTGATACCGTAGCAATGCTAACGCAACAGCGACCAACCTCGGATAGCTCTTCCTATTCAGCTCACGATTTTATGCAATTTTTTTACTCAGAAGATAGAATGTATTCGTGATGAGATTAAAGACACTGTTCTTAAAATTCCGTCGAATTCCGCGATAAATGGTGTTAATAGGGACATTAGGGCTGATAACTGTCCGATAACCTTATGTCAATTTAAAAAAATATCTCTTGAGAGCCTAACAAAATTGGTTAGTGCGGCAAAACCGACAACTTGTGTGCTCGATCCGCTTCCTGGCAAACTAATTAAAGAACTGTTTACGACCCTAGGACCGTCTGTTTGAAATATAATTAATCTATCGCTTACCACGGGTGTAGTACCAGCAGCTTTTAGGACCGCCGTTATCCGACCGTTACTTAAGCAACCAAACCTTGACCCAGAGAGTCTCAACAACTATAGGCCGGTTTCAAATCTTCCGTTTATTGCAAAAATTCTTGAAAAAGTCGTAGCGCAACAACTTAATGAATATATGACTGTTAATAATCAATTTGAACCTTTCCAATCGGGTTTTAGAGCCGACCACTCTACTGAGACCGCCCTTGCTGAAGTTACTAATGATCTTCTCATAGCTATGGACGCCGACACCTCATCAATATTACTCTTACTCGATCTTAGTGCCGCTTTTGATACCGTTGATCATAACATATTATTAAAACGCCTTGAAACGTGTGTTGGCATTTCAGGTTCAGCGCTTTCTTGGTTTAATTCGTATCTGTCGGAGAGGACGCACCGTGTAATTCATGGCAATACGACTTCGGATCTTTGTAAGATCATATGTGGAGTTCCGCAGGGATCGGTACTTGGACCTCTATTGTTTAGCATCTATATGCTACCGCTTGGTGATATTATACGGAAATATAACATTAGTTTTCACTGTTACGCTGATGATACGCAATTATACATGCCGTTGGATATAACGAATCCCCGCGACTGCTATAAATTAGAGGCGTGCCTTGCTGAAATTAAACAATGGATGTCTTTCAATTTTTTGCGTCTTAACTCAGATAAAACCGAGATGCTCATCATTGGACCAGCGCGTCATCGGTACCTTCTCAAAGACACCACTCTGAATATCGATAAATGTAATATTATCCAAAAGGATTCAACAAAAAATCTCGGTGTTATATTTGACGCAACTATGTCTTTTCAAATGCACATTAAAAATATTACTCGAACTGCGTTTTTTCATCTGCGTAACATTGCTAAAATTCGCCCAATTCTATCAACGTGTGACGCGGAAATCTTAATCCATGCGTTTGTTACGTCTCGCCTCGACTATTGTAACGCTTTGCTCTCGGGTCTCCCCATGTCGAGTATTAAAAGTCTGCAGTTAGTTCAAAATGCAGCAGCTAGACTCTTAACTAAGACGAGAAAGTTTGATCATATTACCCCGATATTAGCCAATTTGCATTGGCTTCCGGTCCACTTGAGATGTGATTTTAAAGTTCTGCTACTTACTTTTAAAATATTGCACGGCTTAGCACCTTCCTATCTCGTTGACCTCGTGGTACCATATGTTCCGTCCCGAAACCTTCGCTCACAAAATGCTGGTCTTTTAGTGATCCCGCGAGCCAAAAAGAAGTCCGCAGGTTCTAGAGCGTTCTCTATTCGGGCACCAATGCTTTGGAATGCACTTCCCTCAGATATTAGAGGCGCCACCTCAGTAGAAATGTTCAAAACACTATTAAAGACGCATTTATACTCTTGTGCATTTAGCTGAAATATTTGTTGGCCTGTTTACTGCCGCTTTTTTTTCTTTTTTCTTTTCTTTTCTGCCCCCTTTTCCCCCGGCTGGGGGATTAGGTGACGGTGACCCACTAGGAAGTTTAAGGCATTGACCAACTGGGCATGCACCTGTTCCAGTGATATCGTCTTCCTGCAGCGCGACATTTGATCAATTTATTTATATACTTTAGCATCTAATTTAATTATTTGTTGGCCTGTTTACTGCCGCTTCTTCTCTTTTCTGCCCCCTCCTTCCCCTGCTTGGGAATTAGGTGATGGGGACATGCTTTGAAGATTACGGCACTGACGAACCGGGAAGGGACCTGCTCTGCCGAAGTCGTCTTCATGCAGCGCCTTTTCTGATTTCCTTATATTTCAGCACTTCATTGAACTACTTGTTGGCCTGTTTGCTATTTCTGTTCTTTCTTTTCTGTTCCCAATTCCCCGAATTAGGTGATGGCGATTCACTTGGAAGTGGCTGTACTGAATTTACACCAACTGACCGGTACAAGATCGAAGGCTCATCTTCGGATATGCTGCCATGGATATTACGGCCCTGGATGAGGACCCACTCCACTGAAGTCATCTTCCTGCAGCACTTCATGCAATTGACTCTTATATTATCTCATCTATTATTGCATAGCATCATTGTATGTGCCAAATGTTGCCCAGTTGGCATCCATTGCAGCCTGGTCATCCTGGAAGGGGGATTCCCCCATCTGTGGTCCCTTCTCAAGGTTTCTCACTTTTCCCCTAATGAGGTTTTGTGAGTTTTTCCTTGCCCTCCTGGGGGTTAAGATCGGGGGATGTCGATTGTGGCTATGTAAAGCCCTTTGAGACTGTCTGTGATTAAGGGCTATACAAATAAAATTGACTTGACTTGACTTGACTTTATTTAACACAAGTCGCAAAGCAAAATAATTTGTTTCCCCTCAAGATTTCTTCGCTTTGACACAGAAGACCTTCTTCTTCTTCTTCGACATCGCCGCAGCAGCAGCGGCCAAAGAAGTAGCCGTCTGTTTTCATACCGGAGTTTGAGACCTCGGCGCTATGAAGTAAAAACTAGCATCACTCTCATATTCTGGCGAGGCTTCACAAGTCGAAGATGAGAGGCAGCTTTGCAGTGGTCTGCATGAAAAAGCGCTGGAGCCACAGACACCTTTCGCCGTCGGCCCGGGCCTTTGCTCGCACTCTTTAATGCGTTCGGGGCTCTGAAAGTATGCGTCCAATTCATTTGCCTTCATTCACCGCTGCCGGTCAGCAGTTTGTGCCGAAGTCAATTAGATGCGGCCCGCCGTGCCTTCGCATTCGCAAGATGAAGGCCGCGTTTGTGAATTTTACTCAAAGGGGATAAGAGCAAATGAGTAATTATTAGTTTACCTTTTGTTTTGTGGATGAGTTGGTATCGGGTTGAAATTCAGAGGGGTACTTTTGAGTTCATAACCGCCATCTGGAGGCAATTTTATCCCATTTTTGGAATGACATCAACCGATAAGTCTCTGCCTGGCAGCCTGCCGTGTGTATAGGCGTGACGAATGCTGCGACACCGGTGATGACGCCGGCAGGTTTAACTCAGCTGTCGACGGACCCGCTCTGTGACAACAAGAAGATTCATCAAAAAAAAAAAAAAAAAAACGACGGCACTTTCGGGTATTTTCAGCATCTCGAGAAAAAAACCAAACACGACACAATTATCCATCAACAGTTCCGCTTTTCACCACAAGGGGCGCTGGAGCTTATCTCAGCTGTCTTCGGGCAATCGGCGGGGTACACCCTGAATTGGTTGCCGGCCAATCGCAGGGCACACTTGATTGGTGGTGAACGGAGTGTTCAGTCGTGCTCACACCCGCAACGACGCAAACCACCCATTTTTTTAATTTTTTTTTTTTTTAAATGTCACCTGACACCCTCCACCATGCAGATTTAGACCTCGCGATTCCTCACGAAATACCGCCATGTTATCGGATGCTAGCTCGCCTGCTAAGTAGCCAGAGCAGGAAACCGTGACAAGGGTAGGTGCGAACAGTATCTTTTGTTGCTATGGCAACACTCTCCATCATCAATTCAAACAAGTACATTCAAGGGCTCCCTACATGTAATGGCACGACGTCGACCTCTTTTTAAGCAGAATACACCAAGGTTTCAAAAGCGGATAGCAGCCTTTCTTCACCTCGCCTGCGTTGTTTCAAACACATTTCATTCGGTGATGACGGATCGTTGCCTTGCGGTGAAACGCTCTCGTGTGGGCAGGTTGCACGACCAATTGGTCATCAATCCACCTCCTGGAAGGCGTATAAACAGAAAAGTAAAACATGAAACTATTCATATTCGGAGAGACCTCGTCGAAGAGATGAACGTGGGGATACAAAAATCGCACGCCAGGCTTCTGCCTCGTCCGTCTTTTGTTTCTCGACACACTGTTTACTTGCTCTTGAAATTCTAAGAGGACACGCGAGTGAGCGGAGAAAGGAACACAGCCTCTCAAGCCCGGAGAGCGCTCCGGAATCGGCACCTTCCGCTATTATCACGTGAACATGTTAACGTTAATTTGCTTTATTTTGATCACGTATTTTAATGACATTCATAAGTGAGAGACTGCGTGAGCGAGTCTCTGGATGTCTCATTGGCCGTCGAGCAATACAAGGTCAACTTTAAAACTTCGCTGAGAAATAATTTACATGCTTCGTGGGTGCTGCTGCTTTGGTTAGCAACAGGGTTTTAAAAAAATCCTTCATTACAGTCATTACAATTTTAAAATTTATCTACTTAAGTCACTTCCTTTGTTCCAGATCTTTTCTAACTGATTTTTTATCTGCTTGTACCAAACCAGTCCCATATTTATATGGAACGTGCATTGTTACAGCTCCAGCTGTTGTGAAATGGGCCATATAAATAAAGTAGTATTGTAAATAGTGAGGACAAAAAAACGGATGAATTGAACAGGGAATACCTGCTTTTAAATGCTTTTTAACAGTGTCTGTTGTTTTTATTGAAAATTCTCGGAATTACTCGTTAAGAAGCCTCCATGAGCCGAGTCAATCCTCAGACGTCCATGAAGGCGTGAGCGTGCCTTCATCTCCATCCTTCACAACATGCTGGTGTTATGAATGGAAAGTGCCAAGCAGATGCACAGTGAAACGGTGCTTGCCATGGGCGCCACTTACGTGCGATCGCTAGAAAACGTCACTTTTGTTCTGACGCAGACAACGCATGTGCAATTTGACGCAGGGTGTGTCGGAACGACAGACCGTGTCGATTTTAATGTCGAAACGACTGCTCTCTCTCTCTCTCTCTCTCTCTCTCTCTCTCTCTCTCTCTCACTCTCTCTGCACTTGGCCGTGCACGACGTGTCAGCATCGTCGCAGCATGAGTGTGACTCACCACTTCTGCACTCGTCTTTGCTTGCCGCCACATTTCGCCGATGGTTGGCCTGCAGGTGCGCGCACACAAAGACGGCCGGGCGACGCCTGGAGACCAACGCTTCTGGACAAGAGCACTGCAAGATAATTGGCCATCAACACACATGAAGTACATGGGAGATACACTTCAATGCATATGAAATGTGAATTGTTGAATGTGATTTGCACATTTCTCAAGCCAAAGTTTTAAGGTTGCTATGCCTATTAATAGAAACTCATTTTATGTACAGTTCATTAAGATGGCTTGGCTATTCTCGCCATAATCACTCCAGTCAACGAAGCCGTCAAGCATGTTATTACTGAAAGCAAACATAAAATGCATGTCTGGGCGACGATTACATTAATATCAAAGTAGTGACATCGTTAGCGAAGTTGACTTCAAGACTTTAATGAGGGTTCATGAGCGTACTGTAAAGCGTTCTAACTGCATGGCAGTGTAGCGAGAGTAGAAAATGCACAACTGTGATATGTTGCGAGCCAGAACAGGAAAAGCACTGCTGGAGTGGTGGTGTTTCCAATATTTTGGATAGGCTTCATTTTTCAGAGCGCATCATGAAACGACATTTTCTCATATTGTAAGTAGGTTGGAAATCTTCATTTGAAAGTCCATTAACCAAGTATGAAATGTTTTTTTAAATATATATATACATATATAAATATATATATATATTTTAAATCAATAGATTTATATATTTTAAATATATTTTTTTTTCTTTTAAATATATTTATATATTTTTTTCTTTTAAATATATATATTTATATATATTTTTCTTTTATTTATATATATATATATATATATACACACACACACACACACTTTCTGTACATTTTGGATATCCAATATGTGCCCTATTTAATTTCTGCGCCCGACCTTGAGCAGCATTTTCTCCACAGTGAGCTTTACAGATGCCATGTCACTGCAGGCAATGTAATAATGTGATAATGACAACCACAACACACGGCACTGTCAGATGTCACAGTCACGTTAATTACCGCCAACTCATCGGACCATATTTTTTCCCGTTTGTTGTTGGGCAACGCAGCCGGCGATTCAATGGGGCATGGCACCTATTAGAGCGGGAGCCACAACTTGGGAGTCTTGCTCAAATGTTTCATTTTTGCACCCCTTCCGTATTTCTGACATTCCCGCAATTCACATCACTCACTCATTTTGTGCGCTCGGAAAACAGCCAGACCTTTAAAGTAGCTTGTTGCAATTCTTCCTTCACTTCTGCTTTTCTGCTACTATTTGACGGAGGATGATGGATGTTGGTTTGGACTTTCACTCCAACAGGCCGATCTCATTGATCGTTTGAAATGCGGTCAGGCGGCGGGGTGGACGAGAGCAGAATTTGTCAGACGGGTGAAACAAAGTCCACCTGCCTGTGGAAGCGAACGTACGCCCTGCAGCAGGCGACACGCCGACGGAGAAATCCTCACATGAAGATGCTTTGTTCTTTCACTGAATGTGCCTCGCCGCTCGCAGATTAGCATTTCCCCGCTCATAACCTTTTTCTGCCGGACACGGCTGGCACACAACACTGCCATGTTCTGAATAACAAATTTGTGCAATTAATTTCTATGGTCCTAATACCCTTGCCGTGTCAACATATATTTAGTCGTTCATCTCCATAGGCTGATTAAAATGGCAGCCCTTTATTGCGCAATCCACGGCGGCGCTACGACACCAAGCGCCGTGATCATGTTTAATAGTTTGCGTTAATTCCAGCATCGCAGCAGGATGCGCGATTACCACCCGGGATGATCGCGCCGAGCAGCAAAGGTTGCCATGACACTCGGGTGGGTGCGATAAAGGCAAATTATGATTACGGAAAAAAAAAAAGAGGCAGGCTGCTTTGCATTCGCACACCATCATTAGCACGCCATCCCAATAAATCGCCAAATCATTACGGATGATCCCATTGACTTTTTCCCCAGTGTGATGCATTCACAAAGCAGTAATGATGTCGCTCTGGCGGCGCCGACGTGGCTTCGACGCCAGCCCGCCAAGGCGAGCGCTGGCCAGGCAAGAGTGACAGATTAGGGACTTTTAAGTACTCCTCCTGGTGAGCTCTGCCGCAGCCAAACGGAGCAGCTGGGAGAGGCCACAGATGGCCGCGGAGCCCTCGCTGGTCAGCTCCATTCAAAGATGCATCCTGGAGGCGAGCGAGTGTGTCAATTTGCATGGGCAAGTGCGACGCGCTCAAACCGACATTTTAAATCCTGATTACCGAGGCCATCGGCCAGAAGATGCAACCGGCGCGTCGAAGCCTCGGAGGAATATTATTACTCGTCATCGATTCAAGAACAGACACTACATTACGTTCCATTACGCGCGCAGCGAGGACGAAATCATGTCAATAACAACGACCGTCGGATGTGCCGCTCCAGGCTGGATGAACGAGACAATTGCGATGTGGCCCGATTTGGATGTGGGTCGCGGCGGTGAAAAGAGAGGAAATAAGGCATTGAATTGGAGATTTCAGGTTTTTCAAAAATGACAACAAAAATCTGCTCATAAAAAGGAACAGGAGAGCCACGAATTGGATCGATCCGACCAGACAAGACCGATTTCATAAAAGAAAAGAAAAAAACATCAAATAGACCATTTTCTCAAAACATTCTAGAAGTGTACAGTCCTTAAAACAATTTTAGGATCGAGAGGCCTCGACGAACCAATTTGACGTCGGCCGTTGTGGCCAATTGTCGCTTCGGCCTAGAAGTCGGCACCGGAAAATGACCAAAGAACTCACCTCAAAATCCGAAAGAGACATCAACTACTTTCTGCGCATGTGTGAGCTGTAGTACCCCTCCAAGCCAGCGGAGGCGCTAGTCAATGCGTAGCCCATGACAGTGATGGTGGTTGTTTTTTTCTTGAATGGGAGTGATTACTTCATCTTCCCGCTCTTCTATCCAGCCGGCCGTTATGTCCGTAAAGGAGATTTGAAAAATTAGTTCTCGAGTAACAGCTTCAATTTCCACTGTTTGACCGCTTTTGTCACTTGCGATTCTTGTTCGATGTACTTCCAGCCAATCACAGTGCTCATTTAACCCGACAACCTGACCCGAGTCTACATGTTGAATGGACCGAACACGCCCCCCCCGGACGCCCCAGCAACAGCTCCGACTTTACGACCTGGCGATCGACGTCGGATTGGTGTGTTGAGGCCTTAACGGTAATCTTATGCCCACCCTAACCCCAAACATTAAACGTTACGTAGCCTCGGGGGAACCTCGTTTTGGGACCGAAATTGCGATCTCAGTCAACACGCAGTAGGTCACACGGTACTGATTAAAAAAAAAAAAAAAGCATCGCTCTGTCGCAAATTATTTTTTTCTTGCTAAGGGGACGTGACAAAAAAATAATTGAGACGCGCTGCAGTAACCCAACATCACGGCTTCAATGACCAACAGGTTTTCTGGCTGACCTAAAAAAGTTGCAGCCATCCCGTATTTGTTTGCACACCAATGCACCATAAACAGATTAAGTTGGTGCAAAAGCAGATTGCTGGCTGGTGCAAATCTGACTTTAAGATCAAGAAGGATTGACAACAGGCTTGCCTGATTCCAAAGGTGCCAATCCGCCACGGATTACAGACTTAGTCGCAACGCACAAGGTGGGACACGTCACTGCAAATCAGTACGCCGTGTAACGCAGCAGGAGGCTCGTAACCTTTTGATTTCCGACGGGTTATGCATCAGCCCTTATCCATCCCAAAACAAGAAGAAAAAAAACGTAACGACAGCATTGAGCCCTCGTGAGCAAGTCAGCAGGCGGACCCCCCACATTTCAGTGATACACTCCACTAGCGAACTTCCCTCAAGGGGTTTTTGATCTGTCAGCCGCCGCATGGAAGAGGGAGGAGGCGCAGAGCCTTGTAGTGCGCAGCACAGATATGATCAAACGTATCAGGAGACAATGTGAGAGGAGAGCAGTGGCTCCACATGTCAAGACAGGGGGGGGGGAGAAAAAAGGTCAGACAACTGAACCTCGGGCCACGTGTCAAGTCAGCCAGGGGGACCTTTTCTCCGGGGAGGTGCAGATTGCGGCGCGCTGATACGGTAGAACTTGGATAGGTTCCAGAACGCTTATATTCTCACTCCCGTCCTCCAAATATGAAACAAATTGTGCTTGCTTGAAGCACAATCGCTGCAAAACACGCACACAAAAGGTGAATGACAGATTTTGTATTTAAACAGGAAACTCAATCATAATTTCATCGAATGGAAAAAAAATACTCGGTAAATGCTCATATGTATTGGAAAAAGCCTAGCGTACATGTCACGGCAGTGGTGGGCGGTCTCTGCTGGCCTAACATAACGAAAAAAATAAATAAACTAAGAAAATGATATCTTAACATTTTAATCCAATCAGAAGTCAGCGAACTTGTGTTGTCAGGCAGATTTCAAAGTACGCCTTCAGAATGAAATGAAATGCTCTTCAAGTAGAGCTCAGTGCTGCCACGCACATTGTGGCCAAAGGTGGTACTGCAATAAAGAAACAACTCTTTAAGACTTGACTGTGTGCCGTAAAAAAAAAAAAAAAACACTTAAGAATGGTTGCTTTAAATGTGCAATTACAGCACTTCGAAGGCATAACTGGAGTCTGACTCCTGAAAGGAAGTGCCGGTACAGTTAATTAAATATAACCCTGGAACAGATTTGCATTATTTCCCTTTCTAATGCTTTTGAATAAAATAAAAATTCAGACTTGACTCACAGCTTGGCATATTATTAATTCACTTAACCGTGTCCCTGACAAGTAAATGGATACTTAGCGCGGGTGCAAAAATGAAAGGCGAGTCGCAAGCGTGACTGCTTGGAGGTCACGGTGACACATTTCCTTTCGATCTCATTGATCCGCCGCTGAAGCGCTCCCATATTTGTGTTAACCACAAATTAGAAATTGTAGCGGGTTCCCGGTTTCCACATCGATCGCAATTGATCCATTTCGACAAAAGGGTTGCATATTTTGGGACGACCAAAGACCGGCTGACCACGTTTAAATTTTCCGGCCTCTTTGACAGGGATGTACTCGTCTTTCATGCAGTGGAAATTTTTAATGATTATAAACAACTAAGAGCTAGCTAGCCTTGTTAGCTTAGCTCGTTATGTTGTCAATACACGTTAATTCTCGGGAAATTACTCTGCTTATAAATTATTATATATTAAAAACATTTACAAAAAAAATTAAAAAGCAAAAGCAAAGTGAGGATTTAAAATTTAGCTAATTAAAATCACGAAACCAGAAAAAAATAAAATAACATTTGAAAAAAAAAATTGTTCTTAAAATGCTTTAAATTCTCGTTTTGAATCGCAATTTATTAAATGTATTTAAATTTATTAAATTTTTTAATTTATTTACACTCGGGGCTGACTTCACTTTTGTTGGCAGCGTTTTCCATTTGCGTGCAGCATAACAGCTAAATGCTGATTCACCCCGTTTGCTTTGATCTCTGGCAGCGCTCAAACTAATTGAGTCTGCAGACCTCAAAGCCCGACTGAGATTATATTAACATTTTTCTTCAATGAATTCAAGACATAAACAATTCAGCAATTAATTTATTTTCTAAAACAAGTTGTAAATCCATTCTCACATGTGTTAGCTTGACTTGGACTCACTGGTCGGGGGCGAATTACCGATGCGAACTCCCCGACGAATGCCCACCTCTGGACGTCACTTGTGTTGGCTGCAGGCGGCAAAAGTTTGAATGTAAACAAACAACTGTCGTTTTCTCACAGCCATCCGTTGCTCCACTGGCCAGCAACCACATATTCCAAATCATGATCAATGAAAGGAAAAGATCAAATCTGCCAATTGTTTTGCTAATTGTAGCAAAATACTTGAAAATGGTAAACACTGCCTTGCGTGACATCATGTTTTGTGCGTATTTCTTATGCGCCACCAGGCAATCGCTCGGAGCAGTTGTAGGTGAAGGATCATAAACAAGAGGGAAACAAAAGCAACGGTATTTTTAGACAACTTGGACTAAAAAAAAAAAAAAAAAGGAAATGATGGGGAGAGGTGGGGGGGGGGAATACACAGAGGAGCAAGAAACAAAGGAATAAAAGAGAAGGTGAGTCAGAGCTGCTGCAATGGGCTTACGCAAGTCATTCTCAGGAACTATTTTCTGTCCAAAATAAAGTCACTGTGTGATTATTTTTGTGTTTTTTTTGGGGGGGGGCAGCCATCCATGTTCAGGGTTGGACCGTAGCGGGGGTGCGATTGGAGGTGTATTCAAGCTGAGAAAAAGGACGGTCATCTCACGCCTGGCGTTGAAACCAAACTCCGCACGATGAGCCTATTGATTAAATGTGTTCTTAAAAGAGCAGCGGGGCGGGGAAGGTCACGCCAAGGTTTTCACTACAGGGAAATAGAGATGCATTTGACTTGTCAGCTGAGCAGAGGCTCTGAGTGGCCTCTCCTCCTAAATAGAAGGCACTCATGCTGAAACGCACTGGGCTCAACAACCCGACTGACGGATGTGTCAAAGCATCCGAAAAGTCCGCTTTTTTTTTTTTATTTCTTTTTTTTTTAACAGGGCTTGTTGAAAGTTTTAATGTGGTTCAAAGGCACATTAAATAAAGACATTTCATGTAAAAATGTAAAGTGAGTCATAATTTTCGTCGTGAAGAGGGGGGACTTTTATTTTTATATTTTTTTTGTTCCACAGGGACACAGACAATAAATGCACATAATGGCCACAAGAGGCGCTGTAACTAGAAGAGAAGGTTTGAAGATTGTGTAAACTTTTATTCATGTTAAGAGATTCTGGCCAATGAGCTCAATATTTGACTATTCATTATTTTAATATTTATTCTTTAATGTGACGCATCCTTCATTTGGGTGCTAATTGAGTTTTTATATCGCTGTTTTCTTCGTTGTGACGACATTGTCGGGGTGCTGTTTTAACATGTAAAGACATGCAGACAACATCTTTTAACTCATTTACCGACATTGACGGCTAACGACGTCAAAGATTGATTTATTTTTTTAACTCAGCTGGTAGTGAATGAGTTAAAACCAAAGAACAAAGTTGAGTCTTGATTGAACTCGAAAGGAGTAACAATGAAATTTATTTAGCAAGCAATAAGCACTAAATTCTACTTGTAACTATCAGAGCTGGGCAGGGGCGGAACAGATTGGTCGCCTCACCTGATCAGCTGGCCACCCGACTTTTGCTCAAACTCAGCTAGGCTCGACTCCACCATCGGCGCCATAGAATACGGACGGACGGATTTAAGCAATGATGTTAATACTCGCCGCCTATGTTAAAACCATGTGCAGGGAAATTCCACGCGAAATCACGCTCGGTGTTTATACTCGTACCGATGTTATTACGGTGTACGACCGAGGCTTACTAAAATAGCGGTGAGTGACAGTAAAATAAATGGAAAAGCAGATTAGCAGATCCACCTGCCACGATGCTTTTTCTGCACCTCCAAGTGAACAGCTGACGCAGGGGTGGTCCTCAATTATCTCGCCATTAAATCGGGCGGCTTCTCCATCATTATTGCCGTCCTCACAGCGCCGTGAAAATTAGTCCACATTACAGTTTGCGTTTGACCGTGGCGCCGACTTGTGGGGAAAAAAAAGCCTTTTCTGCCCTTCCGCCGCAGCATAAAGCCACGCAAGCGGGCAGCAAAAAGCAGCTTCGGGCGGCTCAGGAAAACATGTGTCCTTGCAGCACGTTTGCAGATTTCTCAGGGAGACTTATTTGACTTTCAATTCCATGTCCAAGTAGCGACATATGACAGTTCTGCTGATCCCGCGCAGCCGAGCCGTTTATTTAACGACTATTGCTTCAGGACCTGCTGCGTTTTCCCTCTGGGGATTGGATCGTCACCTGGCTCCCCCAATGCCCTTGGCACTTAATTCATCAATTAATGTGATTGAGTAGGCTCCGGGTGTCAGAGATAATGAGCGCCTGATTAAAATCATTACAAGGCGGCCTGTGCTAACGGTTATGGCCCCGCCGCCATAATGTAGCATTTGGTAAATGGGCCGGAAAAATAAAACATTTCATGTGTTTTTTTTTAATCAGGTAAGTATGACGCATAAACATGAAATACAGAACAGATTAAAAAAAAAAATGCCCGTGGCCCGTTTTAAGGAAGCCGAACGTGATGATTTTCATTGTGTTTAAAAAGCATCACACGAATAACAAGTCGTGACAGACCGATGCTTTTTTTCTGGACCGATATCGATTATTAGTATACAATATTTGAGGCCGATATTTGTTGAACAAAGGGGTAAAATGGTCTCAAAATTACAAATAAAAAAATAAAAAAAAACTTGACTTAGCAACATTTTAAGGCTACTTTTTTTTTTTTTTTTTTTTTTTTTTAGATTTTACAAAGTTGAAAACTTTTTTGTAGTTGACTGACATGTATTTGAATTTCGGCAAATTATGACGCTACACCTTCCGCTGCTCGCGGGACCTCCCCCGTCGTGCGTGTGACTCGAGGTGATAAAGCAAACAGGCAGTTTACTGCTGATTGGCGGCACAAGTAACCAATCCGTGGGTGGGCTAATCTGCTTCTGCAGGCAGGGCCACGAGCACAGCACAGATCGAGAGAAAGAGAGAAGAGCGCTGCTGTGAGCAAAAATGAACCGACTTTTAATTTAGTTTAAAAAAAAAAAAAAAAGGCTGATGCCGATAATCGGCAAAATGCCAAATATCGGCCCAGATAATCGGCCCGGCCGATAATCGGTCCATCACTAATAATAGGAATCTGTTAAGCAGCTGCGATAGCAAGAAAGACTTGCAGTCTAATAATAAATATTATATATTTAAATATTTTAAGTAAAAAAAAAAAAAAATAGCCAACTACCCCGTTGCTATGCTTACTTCCATTTTGAATTGTTCCCTGGCACCGCACTGTTGGCCGTCAAGCAGAGAAAGGGGGAAGCGCAAAGAGGGCAGACATATTTTTTTTAATGTATGACGAGACAGCCTTCACGTGGACGAGGCCTTGGTGCGGCATGGCCGCTTTAGAGCGCATTGTTGTCGGCAATGAGTGCACACAGGTCACGGAGAGAAAAGTGGATGAGCGGAGGGGAAAAAATAGAAAGAAAAACGGTCCGACTTTAAAGCCAGCGTGTGGAGAGAACGGCTTGATTTTTTTTTCCCATTCCATTTCCATCAAGTTATTTCAGGGACTATTGTAGCTTGTCCGTTCTTTGATGGAAGTGTAGCAGACTAGCACATAAAATTAAAAAAAAAACAAAAAAACATCATTAGCTGAAAGAAGATTGCTCTCAGCAGCCTGCAGGCAAGCAGCCGACATGCCGTTGAGCGGAGCAACCTCTTGGGAGTACAACCTACACTTCTTGGACCTTAGTTACTCCACCAAATAGACGATGCGTTGAAATCAAAGCATCCACAGGGGCCACCGGGGGATGTCGTGTTCCCGTCCTGACGACTTTTTCCCAGAACCCACCTCAATGCATTTCACACTTCGTTTGTTGTTACAAAAATGGATTGCGCGATACTTTAAAAAAAAAAAAAAAAAAAAGGTGGGACTCATTGGGGATTGCAGTCATGTATTATTCATGGTAAATTTTAAAACGCATGTGCCGTTTATGACCGTTCATTAAACATTCAGCAGAAAAGAAGTTTGCAGATTAATGGAGACTAAACAGCGCCTCTTATCGTCGCTATCGTCTCGTTGGGCTTCAATTTTTTGCTTCAGATACGCTTCATTTATATTTCATGAAATGAGAATCGGATTAAAATTCATGCCGCATCCGCTCGACATTATTAAGTTTACTTTTCATTTATTTTGGACCTTCGGACTAATTCCGCCGATGTGGCTCATTGGGAGAAATCCTTGTGAAATCAAAAGTATCTCTGGAATTTGTAAAATATTGAAATAATGTTGGCATTTATATCTTGCACTTGTTTTGGGGAAACGTCACAATTTTTATATATTTTTTTACATAATTATCATATAATGTATCATTTATTACTCTTTAATGCCACCGCAGTTGAAGTTTAAGCGCAAACTAAAAATGGAACAAAGAGCGCGATGAGAGCTAACATGCTAACGGACAATGCAAAACACCATAAACGGGCTAACGTAGCATCAGTGTTACCGTGTTAAGCATTCTTTAGACAACTTTATTTATATAGCAGTGGATATTTGAACGGAAATGGTGGACAGCTAATATAACAGTACTCTGCGGCATATATTCTTTATGCTCTACGAAGAATTATTAATATCACAGCCGAGACTCTGGCAATGGTGGGAACACCAGAATTATTTATAGTATGTTAAATTAAGTCAATACCGCAAATTTTTATGATGTCAAATATTTTATTGTACTATTTTTGTTCTTAAAAAAATGCTACATGCTACAAAAGGTTTTTCAACACTTGATTTATTATTTATGTCATGAATAAAAAAAAAATTGGAAGAGTTGAAAACTTTTAACATTGGGCTCAGACTCAAATTTTGGAATGATCGATGTTTTTTTCCCTATCTCAAAAATAATACTAATAAATGAGATTTTAAGACAAAAATATTACATAGTAATGAGAAAATCATTTTTATTTAATTGATATAAATACAGTAAATGCAGGATCAGTAAATCGGAGACGTCGGTTTCAAGTCCCAAAAACGTAACAAGAGAAACTCGCTGTCGGACGGATTCTAGTTTGCTTGCTCTTGAGCAAGGCATTGTCCGTCCCGACGGCCCAGCTCAAGCGGTGCCGCACATTTTCACCCTTCCATGCCTGCACGTGCGCAGTGCCGGGAAATATAGATCGGCGTGCCAGTTGAATTTCCCCCTTGAGGGACTATAATGAGTCGAATAAATTGAAGATTAAATGAATGATGAATGATACATCAGGCGCAGATTCAGGCCTACCACAAAGACTGTGAAAACCTGGCGTGACGACGCCATGAGTGAATTACAGGACTGCTTTCATGACACAAACTGGGACCTCTTTGATCATCAGGACCTTGATGTCTACACGCACTGTGTACTGGACTACATCAAGTTCTGCATGGAAACTGTGTCCCAACATAAGACTATACGGACCTTTCCAAATGCGAAGCCCTGGATGTCCAGCAGGGTTCGCTCTCTCCTCAAGGCCCGTGACGCTGCCTTCAGGTCAGGCGACAAAGCCCAGTACAGGGTGGCTCGTGCTGACCTGAGCAAAGGCATCAAGCTAGCCAAGGCAACCTACAAGGGGAGGCTGGAGGCCCACCTTGCCAGTAACAGGCCACGGGAGGTGTGGCAGGGTCTACGGAGCATCACCAACTTCCGTGGCAGCAGCACGACCTCTGTAGACCCGAGTGCATCGCTGGCAGAGGAGCTTAACTGCTTCTTCGCTCGCTTTGACTCGCCCCAACCGTCACACCCCCGCACTTCAAGCTCCAACTCCCCCCCACTCATCGTAGAGGAACACGATGTGAGGCGCGCGCTCCTGGCGGTCAACCCCAGGAAAGCTACTGGACCCGACGGAATACCAGGCAAGGTCCTCAGAGCATGTGCCCACCAACTGTCACATGTTTTTTGCAGGATCTTCAACCGCTCCCTGGCTCAGGCAGTCATCCCCTCCTGCTTGAAAACTTCCACCATTATTCCTGTCCCCAAAAAGTCACCAGCCGTCCACCTGAATGACTACCGTCCTGTTGCTCTCACACCAGTCATTATGAAGTGCTTCGAGAGGCTTGTTCTCCAGCACATCAGGGACTGCCTTCCTCCCACTCTGGACCCCTACCAGTTTGCATACCGGGCTAACAGATCCACTGAGGACGCCATCGACACTGCTCTGCATGTTGTGCTGGGCCACCTGGAACGACAGCAGAGCTATGCAAGGATGCTCTTTGTGGACTACAGCTCGGCATTCAACACGATCATCCCAGACATCCTCGTCGCCAAACTGGACACTCTCGGCCTCCCTGCCCTCACACGCATCTGGATTAAGGACTTTCTGACCAACAGACCCCAGACTGTGTTGCTCGGCCCCTACACGTCCTCCACCCTCATGCTGAGCACCGGTTCCCCCCAAGGATGCGTGCTGAGCCCTCTCCTGTACGCCCTCTACACCTACGACTGCAGCCCGGCCCACGGCAACAACACCATCGTCAAGTTTGCTGACGACACGACAGTGGTCGGTCTGATCTCGGAAGGTGACGAGACAGCCTACAGAGAGGAGGTAAAGAGACTGACAACTTGGTGCAAGGACAACAGACTGCACCTTAACTCTGCTAAAACAAAGGAGATTGTCGTCGACTTCAGGAGGAACAAGACGCTGCCGCCCCCCCTCTGCATCGAAGGCGTGTGTGTGGAGAGGGTCCACACGTTCAAGTTCCTGGGAGTACAGATCTCCGATGACCTTTCTTGGAGTCACAACACCACAGCAGTGGTAAAGAAGGTCCGCCAACGTCTGCACTTCCTGAGAGTCCTCAGGAAATTCAACCTGGACAGGAAGCTGCTGCTGGCCTTCTACCACTCGTCCATCGAGAGCCTGCTGACGTACTGTGTCTCCACCTGGTACAGCGGCTGCACTGAGGCGGACAGAGTGAGGCTCCAGAGGACAGTCAAAACAGCGCAAAGGATTATTGGCTGCCCTCTCCCCTCGCTGTCGGACATCTACACCGCCCGGTGCCTCAGAGGGGCTCTCAACATCGTCAAAGACAATACCCACCCAAACTCACACCTGTTCGACCGGTTGCCCTCTGGCAGGCGCTACAGATGCATCAAATCAAGGACCAATAGACTGAGAAACAGTTTCTTTCCGAGAGCCATCTCCATACTGAACTCTCACACACACACGAGACCACCCTAACCTCGCAAAACAGCATTGTGATGTGTTCCTATATGCCCTATTCAGTACTGAATTCCATTGCACTGTCTTCTTTATTTATCTAATTTATATATTTGTCTGTATTATTGTTGTATTGCACTGGAGAGGGGAGCCCTCTAATCTCGTTGCACACTTGAGTACAATGACAATAAAGGGATTTCTATTCTATTCTATTCTAAAAATGTACCTCCCTACAGAAGCTTTTGATTTGACACTAGCAATAAGAAATCAAGATGAAAGAGTATTGGTAGAGCGCTGATGACGTTTGCGCCACTTGCACTCTCAGCAGAGAGGCGTCCAAGTAAATATACGATGCAATTGATTGCTCATGCATTAGCTTTTTCGTAGATTAAGCGGCAAAAATGTGGGGGGAGGCCAGTTTATTTGAGTTTTTTACAGCGCCGTCAAAACGTCAGCCATCAATCTATAACGCATGTAAAGTGACAAAAATGAGATGCTGTTGGTTAAAACAGTCCATTTTTTTATGATGGATTATTTCAGTTCACAATATTTGGCAAAGCGATACATTCAATGTGAGGTTGATAGTCCTATTTCAATAATACTTCTGCTTTTCCCAGAGAAAAAAAACGATGTCTACGAGACTGCCACAACATTTTTAGATGTTACATTTCTTCAAAGAAGTATGTAAATAAAGATTATAAGGGTCAATCAGTTGTTTGAGGAGTGTAGTTTACTTTATTACACAATAATTATTTGATTTATTTATTTAAGTATTTTTATTCTGCTCTTGACAAATGCTCCACATATTTAAAATAAATAAAACCTAAAACTCATATAAAAACTAATAATAAAAAAATGAATCTAACTCGAAGCAGTTTATCCTAAAATACAAAAAAAACAATAATTTTTTAAGATATACACATTGACTAAATTAAATAAAGTTAAAATGAAAAAAAAAATAATACACATATTGAAAATGTACTTTGAAGTATTATTTACCTATGGGAGCAAACTTTACGGAAAATATAATCCCTTTAAATGTTCCGTATTCCCGATGCCTAACTGTGTGAAATCGCAATAAGAATCCAAAATTGAGGATGTCATAAAACTACAATTTACGAAATTCATTCAAATCAGAAATGTCCGCTTTCGTATTGGAACACCCGAAAACGTCCCTTTTTTTTTTTTTTTTTTTAGTTCAATATATATGCTCGCTTGTTTCTTTCCCTTCGTGGTTTTCATTAGAGATGTTTAATAGCATTTTTTTCAATTTTACCGAGTGTCGATACCATCGCCAATGTGTTAGACTGTAGCAGTATAGCGCCAAATACTGCCTAGGAAGACTCTTTTAAGTATTGGTGACTGGTATCGGCAGGCTCCATGAGTACTTGATACCTGATTTATTTTTTTTATTTTTTTAAAGGCCAGTATCGCTCCAATACGATACCGGTGCTCGCCCATCTCTCATGTCTTGTGTTTTACAGAGGCACCATCCTCATCCACCCCCCCCCGCCCCGCCCCTCAACCCTTCCCGTGATTATCTTTGGCGTCATTTGCATGCACTGTGCAGCTCTGTCATGACAGCCGAGCGCCTTGACAGATCGTACGCACCGCAAGTGACACAATACTCTGCAGCGTCAGGCTTAATGGAAGCTCAGCCGTCAGCCATGGGCAGACGGCCGGCTCGATGCGTTCGCCTGCAAGAAGGCACCGAGAGCACCTTAAAAATGGATGAACTCCAAAACGAGAAGGTTAACATGATTTATGGTGAAACATTGCCATCGCAAAGCCCGTCTAACCCACACCGGAATTCATTTGTTCATTGGGCGGAATGGCGTGCCGTTCATCATGTGACTACTGCCTCTCAATCCGTGAGTGACAGGGCAGCCGCTGCCATGTGTATGCTAATCAGGACGCCCACACTCGCCATGGGACTGCACAGGCTCAATGCATTAGTACAGGTGGGGTGGGGGGGTGCAATGCCCCTCCAGCTTGATAAAGTTGAAGGTGACAATCACGAACAATTAGCAATGCTGCTCGAACTGACATCTATTTTTGTTCCTTATTAAAAAAAAAAAATAGATATATTTTAGTGGTGTTGGACCGGATTAATGGCATTTCACAGGCATTTCAAGGGTTAAAGGACAATTTAAATTAAAATAAAAAAATGTTTTTTTCTTTTGCAATACTGTACATAGGCGTGAGTTTGACACGTGACGAAATGCACAACCCTGACACTCACCCAAAGCAGACGCGCATGTCATGAAGCTTCATTTGCATTCACTAGCAGAATTACGTTCCGTGAAACGGGCCAATTAATGAAGCTGTCACTCTCTCGTGCGAGGCTGGAGGGTCCAAAGATGGAGGAACTTATCACTTCCCAACGACTTGATGAAAAGATTGCCTAGTTTGAATATTATAATATTATTATTATGATTTATTTTTTTTATACGTAATGCAAGGACCGTAATATGTCCGATATTTTGTTGGTGCTGGCAAATGCGCTCTGATTATGTTGACATGGCAACACAGAAGCTGAATTCTTATTTCGACCCAAAAAAAAAAAAATGACATGACGCTGATCAGCAGAATCAAAATAGACTGTTGCGAATTGATAAATACAATTTCATGGAATATGTAAATGTTGGTCAGCCTTAATTGTGTCCAAGTTCGAGTCACTGCGGTCTAAGTCCAAGTCAAGTCCAGATGAGATCAAAAGTAAAAACCTTAAGATGGAAAAATAAAATTTTCTCAACCACAAAATTAGAGAAGTCATTAAGCTCAACACTCTTCTTAATTGGCATGGAACTTTGCTTTATTAACCGTGTGTGCAGATAAAGAACAAAAGTAATTTCAAAATCAATGTTTCTTTATTCGCGGTGGTCGTCCTCGAGGGGAGAGACGAGGACGAGATCGGGCACTGGGGAGCAGCGAGAGGCGGCTACAAAACAAACGGCAAAACTAACCCATCAACATGAACGCTTCGCGGCGGCGTCACCGATTCTCCCAGAGGTCAAGTTAACCTGGAGGTGGGCAACTGGTCCTCGAGGGCCGCGATCCTGGATGTTTTCTATGTCTCCCTGCTCTGACAAAACTGATTCAAATGATCAGGATGATTATCCAGCTTGCTGACGAGCTGATCTTTTGACTCAGGTGTTTTAGAGCACAGAGACAAAACATCCAGGATGCCGACCCTCGAGGACCGGAGTCGCCCCTCCTCTTCTAATCATTCGAAAACTTTATTTTAAGTTTCTTTTGAAGGAAAAACATAGTCTGACTCGGCCGAATCGATGAGAATATCTTATTTGAGTCCAGCGGTCGAGTCCGACACGACAAAAGAATGTGTCGAGGCCGGACTCGAGTACCACAACCCTGCCTTGCATGCCACTGAATCACAGCAAAACTAGTCGTGATGTTTCGCCACTGGTCAAAACTAGTTCCAGAACCCTCGCACGCCGCGACAGATCGCTAAGCGCTACTTTAGCCGAACAACTCAGCGGAAGTCAGTCAGTCAGTAGCAGCCGTTCATGGAAGTCGCCACACAAGACCTCAGTGTCCATTCAGACGTACATCGACAAGCGTCTCTTTGTTGACATCTGCACTCGGTGGTCTGGACTTTTTTGCGAAACAACAAAGACGCTTTTGATGAAGGCCGCAGTTGCAGGCTCATTCGACAGGAAGACCGCTAAAAAAGCCACCGCAAAATTTTTTTTTTAAAAATCTGATGAATTATTATGGCATTACATTATTCGGTTTGACTCAACACATTGGCGATTAGGGCGACTCCCTTTCCGCTTGCCGTCGCTAATGGTGGTTGGATTTTATCGGCAGATTAAAGACGAGATTTTCACCGCAGCGTGAAGGGTGACGCAAAGTTCAAACGCTCGTCAAAGAGCGCTTCGCATCAACATTTGAGCCGTTTTCTGAATCCGTCGTTAATGAGGTGAACAAACGGAGTTTGTTCGTGGTTCAGCTTGTGGCTACTCGACACAGAACCAATCCCGCCGGACTTGCCTGCGAGACCATCCGTCATCTTTGCGGGATTTTATTTTTATTTCGTTCCCCAGATGGCCTGAGCGTCAACCTTGATCAACATGCGCTTGAACGCTTTTATTATCCTGCACCCATCGGCAGCTTCACCAAATTTTTTCAAATGTGTTTTCTCCTTGGTGCCAAAACTCACAAAAATACAATTCTTATCGCCATGACGACAACATATAAGGTACAGTCGTCAATGCAAATGGTCAAAACATGTCTGTCGGCATTTGCATATCGTCCCTACGCTTCCATTTTCCTCCCACGTATGAAAAACGTGCACGTTAGCTTCACTGAAAACTCACACTCACAAGAGACCCCAATAAGGATAAGCGTGAAAGAAAATGGATGGCTGCATTTGACAATAGTCAGTACAGACGGAGATTTTTATTTTTTTTTTTAAAGCTCAAAGGATTTTTATTCCAACAATTTCAACCCATTCGATTTTACGCTTATAGGAACCAGTCCAAATACGAATCACAAAATCTCGTTTTGTGGCGACGACAGCGTTTCCCTTAGCGAACAAAGAGAAAAACGGGTTTTGACATCGCATTCAAGTGGCCGACAATGTTCTGAAGCTAATGGGAACAATATTGCCGTCTTGGTAAAGTTAACTCATTCACTAGCAGTCGAGTAAAAAAAAAAAAAAGACTTTTGACGTCTTTTTCCGTCAATGGCAGTAAATGAGTTAAACACCTGTGTTAAAAAAAATTAATTAAATTAAATAAAGAAACATCGCATATACGCCAAGTTCCTCACTCACTTGTCTCCAAGTCTGGTCACTTTTCTTTTTTTTTTTTATTTCTTTTTGTCCCTGTAGTGGTCGCTGACCGAGTTGTAAAGCTCCAGATGTCCACAGATGGCAAAGCCAATTTTCACCGCCATTCTTCTGTTTTCAAACAACCCACCAAGTGTGCATGACACCGAGTGTGGCGTAGTACGTCCGGGAGCTGATTGGCTGCCGCGAAAAATCAAAATTTTCTACGCTGATTATTTTCGGCAATTTCTTTTTTTTTTTAAATTCTGCAAATTTTCTGTGCTGCGCTCCGCAATCTTTTGCATCAAACGCGGCGTGAACTCCATTGACTTCAATTCAATCACGCCGCCGGAAACGATTGAATTTGGCGTGAACATGGCAAACGATTTTATACCGTCACTAAATAAGATCCATAGGAAAAAAAAAAAAAAACATTTGAATGATGGCCATAAAAAGAGGAAATTTAAAGGGTTTATGACGCGCGTAGAAAAGTCAACGGCGTTGCTCCAAACTGGAATAGAATCCAGCAAGGATGAGATTTATTAGAAACAAACAATGACGAAAAGCTCCTCCTCGGTGGAAGTCTTTAATTTTAATGTACATTTTTATTTCTACTTGGGGAATTCAGCAAGCTGCAGACAATAAAAAACCTCATCTTGTTTTCAGATTCTTTCTATCAGAGTTAATAAAAAGCTATTTGTGTTGTGGAAATCATGCCATTTTGGAATGATATGGAGCGATATTTGTGGACGAGCGAAAGTGGAGCGAAGCAGACAAGGCTGAACAAGGTAGAGGCAAAAAAAAAATAAACACGGACGAACACCACAACAGACTTCGGTGCCATTTCCACATATCCTAGGATCGTAGTGTACAGAGAATTTAATTCATCTGACCGACTGTTTCCACGCCTTGGTAAGTGCTGCTGGATTGGTTCGCAACATGGTTCAAATGGTACATAAGGCGCCGATTAAAAAAGCAGCTTCAGGGCAGCTGATAACTAAAAATGTGCGTACATTAATCCAAAAAGGACAATTCTATATAAATAGAGCATGGTTATTGATCATGTCGTGGTTCACATTCCCGTAGCTGAGAAAAAAAATGTGGAACAGGTTTAATATTCTTCTTGTTGCTTCGGAGCGCAATAACGCCATTATTTGTGCTTAAATTTGTCAGTAATTTATTGAAAAAAAATTGCTGGGCCGCCAAATTGTTTGAAATGTGCTCTACATGGGGAACTGGATTTGATGGCATACATCAGTATATTTGAATTGGGTGCGGCGCCCCCTACTGATGCCAGGTCGAACAGAAACGCAAACATACTTTATCAAATTCCAATTCACAAGTTAATTGCTTACCGAGTCTGTCTTACTCATTCCTCATCCAGATTGAGAGACCAGTTTGGATTCTCGATATGCCGTCTCGCAAATTGAATGTGTGTTTACCACCACTGAGCGCTTCACATCGAACAAATGTTGACTTTTTCTCCCTGGATAAATAAATCCAACAAGGGCACAGCAAAGCGGCGCATATAATGGCGCCGAGTTGAATGTTGAGCGAGTACGACGTCTGTCAACACGTCGTTTGACAGCGTCGACGAGGAAGTGGTGCAACAAAACCGGAGCAGTGCGTCTGGGCGGCAAATGTGACAACCAAATTGCACGACTAAGAGCGCTGTCACTGAAAAAGACAAAGTAGAAAATTCTTGTGAAATATGAAAACAAAAATGTTCATTCCGAGGAGCAGATGGGCCTCTACCGCACTGTGCATAAACCTTAACCTTACCCTGAACCTCGCCCGCTTTTTTTTTTTTTTTTAGTACCATTTTTACCAAAATTGGAGAAAAACTTGGATGGGATCCCAGAAGCCCGACCCCAAGCGCAAGCAAATCTCAAACGCTTAGATCTCCGACTGCAAGCACCTCCGGACTCGGTCCCAGAGTATGTGGCTCTGGAGGTCGACCCGACACACACATTGTAAGCGCACCCCCAGGGAAGGGGTGCGCCAATTTCAGTCAATTGCAAGTCAAATATTGGAGCTTCATGATCTGGCTCTTGGTTCCACATGGTTCCAGATTTTGGTTCCAAGCCAAGCAGTTTGTGGAAGTCAAAGCTGGAAGGTTGGTTCCACTCCATTCCACATTGGGTTGCACCAAGCACATCCGGGGGCAATTCTACGTGAGTGCGTCGGGGTGGAGGAGCTCAGAGAGGTATGCTGAGACCATTTAAGGATTTGAAAACAAACCAAAGTATCTTAAAGCAAATTCTAAAGTGCACTGGGAGCCAGTGAAGCCAAGTCAAGATTGGGGTGATGTGCTCCCTCTTCCGAGCTCCAGTTACAAAGTGAGCTGCAACATTTTGGACCAACTGGAGACGCTTGAGGGAGGACTGGCTGACTCCAAAATGAATCTAGCCAAGACGACCTTCACTAAAAAGCTTCTACATTCTAAATCTTACCCATCATGGAAACAAAAGTGAGCGTTGTAGCAAGGCATTTCTTTCCAGGGGTGATATTTTTGGAATGCTATATTCACAATCAGTGTTCAAGAATAGTGTTGATGTGTTTCGTTTTTTTCTTTAACTGGTGAGTATTGGGAGCGTCCGGAGCCTCTCTGTTTTCTATTTCAGTGTTGCCTCGTCTTCAGTGGCAACAACTGCACGAACATTAATCAATGAAGTTTCTTTTGATAGCTTGGAGTGGGACGCTGGAGGGCAACATCCCGCAGTGTATTTCGCCGTTACCCTGTTGGCCCGCTCGCATTCCACAAGCTGTTCCAAAAGCCATTTGAAGTGAAGCGCGCGGGGTTTTAACAAGCACCCGGCACGAGTGTGAATGGCCTCCTCGGGCTCTCGCGCTCTATTTGGCTGATGAAATGGCTTATCCCCTCTGTTGAACATCTCGCTATTCTGGCCTAAGTGTTTGAAGAGGAGTGTTTACGCCGCGCTCACACACACAGACAAAAAAAAAAACCCAAGGTGCTTCAGCCACAAGCACAATTCAAAGACAAGACTTTTCCCAGTTTCTCCATCTTTTGATGAGACTAAAACGGTTTGCCGGTCAGGCTTCAATTTGGGTGACTGGATTTACAATCGCAATAACTGATTTGAGAGAGACCGCACCGCTTTGCTTGACTGTTCAGGCCATGCTTTAAGGAATATTCGGATATAGTATCGGACAAGTTTAAACAGAAGTTAACCATCCAGTTTCGAAAGAACACAAACGGCGGCAGCTCGAGTTATTTCGGGCCGACTGAAACAGTTGATAGCTTTTAGATGCCAAACATTTGCATCGTAACTTCGAGTTAGCACCGTGCTGGCATAATCGAGTGCTTCTAGATTATTTTCTATTATGCCCCGCCCCCAGCAAGAAGAAAACAATTTGCGCCCCCACCCCACCATCGACTCTCCGCCGCAACTATAAATAATAGCATTTGTTCAAGGAAACCAAACAAAAGATATATTTCAACTTAGAAGAATAACCTTAGCAACATTGTTTTTTAAACTGCAAAAGATTTTAAGTGCAACAATTTGCCTGAAAAAAAAAAAAATCAATAAGTACTAAATAATTCCAATTGACTTCAGCAGCATTAACCCAGGAGCACAATATATAAAACACTTTAACCAACAAAACAAAAATGAATAAAACAATTTTTTTTTTATCCAATGGGCAGTGAGAGCGCCACTGCTAACTACTGGAGTGGATGTGCAATTACACTTAATTGTAGTATTGCTGGCTGGGAAAAAAAAAAGCATGTTCCCCAGGGTCACATGCGCCCCCCTCAGCATCACCCGCCCCCCACCCCCCTATTTGAGAATCACTGGAATAATCTAACCACGACTAACTGATTTTATTTATTTATTTATCTTAAATGGAGATAATTTCCACTCATGCTTCTCTTATCTTATGATTTCATTAATGCGTCGATAGCGACCTCAAACTTCCACTTGGCGCCCCCGGGTTGAGCCCCGCTACAAACACACTTCCTGCCTTGTGATTGAGGAGCTTCATAAAGCGGCACACATCGTATACCAACCCCACACCCCCTACCCTGTCAGCCCACCAGCGCTTAGGAACGATTCCACCAGGAGAGTGGAAGGCGTAACTCATTTTACAATATCAAATAATCATCGCTTGTGATTCTTGTCTCCTGGCTTACTTGCGGGGGCGACTTTGTTAGCGGGGGGGTGGGGGCATCATTTTATGGCTTTTAAAAGCATAGGTGAGCTGCAAGCACGGAAGGGGGGAGCGAGCATCTGCGACCCTGTGGGAGGGGGGGGGGGGAGCCCGAAGTGAAGTTTTGCCTTCCAAGTCGTGGCACCATAATGAGTGTTATCAAGCAAGCGCCAGAAGACAGGTAACGGCGGCGCAATTTATGAGGGGCCTTGCGGGATGACCCTAAACGGAAGCGGCCATAGCTCAGCGCAGACGGCGCTAAGGCTAAGGGAAGACTTAGATGGCAGCATTGTGATTAAATAGACTGCCCATTTTATGGCCGCTGGCACCAACAAGCTAGTCAGTGTTTATCAGGCCAGGTATAAATTACAAAAATCCAAACGCTGATTACTCTTCTCAAGGTGGGCCCCGCAAGGGAACAGGATGACATAAGAAAGCCTGAAATATAATAGCTTTACTTTTTGGAGACAACCGAGTAGTTGCCTGCAATAATGGCAAAACTTTGATGATTTTTCATGAAAGTCGAAACCCTCGTAACTGGAATCCACAAGTTGTGGTCTCGATTTATTTTTCCGCATCTTAATTCCACAGAAGCCTCACAATATGTAAAAATTATGTCAATCTGAGATGGGCATGATAGTCAGATAGTGAACCATAAGAGAAATTTGAGATGAGAAACGATAAGGACAAGTTGAACAACCACAGAACAAACCATTTGGCCCAAAGACAACCATTTACAAAAATGCAAAAAGTGACAATGGATTTAAGTCATAGCAAAGAGTGCAGCCATGCCAAATTGTGTCCAGACGTTGCTTTATATGCCTTTGGAAGCTAGCGCCCATGCCAAGAACGGATCAAGAAATTTTAGAGACTCAAGCTTGACATTTGTAACTCCAGTTTGACCTTTGGGACTCGGGCTCAACCTTGGCTTGGACTTTTGGGAATCCCGGGCTTGGCCTGGTCTTCGACCTTTGGGACTCAGTCTCGAGCTTGACCTTTGTGACTCCAGCTTGACTTGGACTCGCTAAAGGTGGACTTGACAACAGAATTATCTTTCAGCAGTTAATAGAATAGAATAGAAATCCCTTTATTGTTTATAAGATATTTATAAGAGTCTACACCAAACATACAAAGCGTGTATTTGACAAGGGCGAGCAAGCCGAAGTACCGGAAGAAACCGAAGTTGATCCTGGATCTCTCTGACCGTGCGGCGTGATGTGCAAAACACCAATTTACATGACAAATCCGGACAGGCTCACGTGGCTTCACTTTCCCGTTTCAAATTTCCACCTTTATGAGTCGTTTCCTTCACTGGTCGAGCCAGCAACCACACACGCTGCACCCAATATTTGCGCGAGCCCTGCCAATGTCCACAAGCGTGCTTTGTGCAGATAACATTTGGGACGAGTTCGACTTGAACAAACCCGATGTTCTCAAACATCCGCAGCCGCAGCGCCTCGCCTTTGTTTAATTGGCTCCGAAATGACGAGCAGTCAGCAAAGTTTCGACGAGGCCGCTGTTGGAATTTATCTTTATATCAATGTTAGAATTTAACTTTAACCCAATGTAAACTCAAATTAGTAATCTGACTCCAATTTGCGACCTTCCCCAACACTCACTCATCCAACAATATGCGCGCTCGTTCTGCAATAGAAAGGTATCAGGAAGCCGGCATTTTCACACACGAAGTGGATTTATTCCCAATACAGATTTCCTACATGGCACCTAGATCTCGGATCCCTCTCAATACAAGTCTACACCTCTCTTGCCACCAGCGAATGTGTTCTACCCCCGAGTTGCCCAGCACTGATTCATACTATACAACATGCAAATGGCACAGACAAAGGCATCCTGGCATGATTCTATTGGCTATGTGTATTGCAGTTAACTTTAGCTCGCTCTCATTGGTCTTTCTCCTCCCGCCGAATCCCGTGGCGACTCCTCCTGCTTGTGCTATCCCCCGATGGCCTCTCCTTCGTCCACTGGTCCCGGAGTCATCTCGTCTCGCTCATCACCATCTGCTTCCAAAACATTCCATTCATGCACAAACCCCCGCAACCAGCCTCGCGCCACCAGTCACACTCTCAGCATTTTACAATATCACATTTTCATACATTGGATGCACCAACATCTAATGAACTATGTTAAGCTCAAACTCTTATATTCCTTTAATAGTCAAAAGTATGAAATCCTTTAAGTGTAACTGAAGTTTAGACCATGCTAATGACCAGACATTCAGGAGAGGAATGCAGGAAGATTAGATCACAGCTGCACCACAGGAGGTGTGAACGAGACCCCTCTGAAACAATGGACTTCCATGCCAGGATCACAAAAGTGGCTCCGAGCAGTCCAACCTTTGTTCAGTTTTAAATTGACTGCCATTTACATTATCCTTTACCGCCTGACGCCCGGCGTTCATCATCACACTTGAAGAACAATTTGACGGCGCGGCGGTTTGATGAAGCAACCGCAGCCGCATTACTCACAGCACGACAACAAACGGAGGGATTGTGTCAACACCGTTTAGGATATCCATTATCCTTTAGTCCCGAGTTGAAGCACAAACCAAGAATAGCAGAGTTGAAGTGCACTCGTTGACTTGGAGTTTTGGCTCCGAACTTCTCCCAAAAATCACGCACTTGTTCGTCAGGTATTTGCCCCCCCCCACTCCCCCACAAGAGCGCCGTAGTCGCTGAGAATGTTGCACAACGGCGGATAATGAAATTCGAATCTCCACGTTCACGCTGGGAAGGAAGCCGAGCCGACAGATAAGACACGGCCCACCTGGTGGTCTCTATTCGGATCCGTGATGATGAATGGCTGCCATGCAACATTTAGAAATCTGAGTGACACGGCACTTGAGATGTGAGCGCCACTCAAGAGAGTAATGAGTGGTACCGAAAATTTCAGTCAACGATGAATACACGCTGAGACGGTCACCCCTGCTAATTAATGGACACCCCTCGAGAATCGTCGTAGTAACGCACCTACAATCTCTAATCGGTGCTCGAGCTCTGACCCTGTCAGTCAAAAAGTGAGCCACGCAAAAAGAAATTTCGTCTCTGCTCGTTTTCTCATTAGAATGCAGCAGATCCGTCAGACGGCATTTGACCTTTGCCTTCCCCGGACCCAAAGAGGGCATCGTGTGTTATTTCTCGGATTGTGTGGTATTTGTTAACGCGCATTTGAAATTCCAGCGCGCTCCTCGCCGTCAACATGGAGTGAGAGCAAGATTCATGACATGGGCTGATCCCGCATCCATCATCCAGAGAGTAGACTACGACGGCAACAAAAAAATAAATAAATAAAAAGAAAAAATAGCAGAAACAGTGGCATGGATCATTTTTGGAGCACTTTGTCACTGTCATTTTGCTGGATCGGTCGGTGCAGGTTGAGCTGCGGCACGGACGGACAAACAGGCGAGAATGTCTTGACTTGCAATGATGACTCTGTGATTTTAAAATGGCACCGTTCATCTGACCCAAAAATAACGGAAATAAGCAACAACAGTCACTAACCTTGATTTTACTAAAGCGCAACGCCCAAAATCTGGTCTCAGATTTTTTTGTCGAGTAAAATTCACACATGACCCAGCAGTTTTAATCGCCGAACTTCAAAAATCAACATCCGGGGACAGCGCGGTGATCCGACAGCTGGATCGAGAGTTAGGATTCAAACAAGAGATGTCAAGAAGCAACGCATATGTTCCAATCCTAAATTTGAGCCACACCAAAACGTGAACATTTCAGGAAAAACCTAAAACCACACCGAAACCATTCCAGATGAGCTTCACTTGACCTTCTCAAAACTCTTGAAAGCATACGTACAATCGTTCAACGTTTCAGTTTTTGCTCTTCAGTTTCTGAGTGATTCATTTCCAAGGACGTCCATTTCTATTCCTTTCTGCGACTCTTTCAGTTTTCTCGGCTTCTGTGGTACTCTCAGCTCAATAGCCACTTCGCCGTGCGAACATCCGATTTGAAGCTTCCCATTAGTCCGTTGAGCAATTATTCGCAGTCCTCTTCTCGGTCTCTTGTGAGAAATGTGAACAGCACGATGATTAGAATGTTGCAATACCGATAGACGATTCTAAGGAAACCTGGAAATGTATTTGTCGGAATATGTCGGAAATTCGGTTCTGGTGACCCGCTATGGCGCTTATGGCACTAAACGACTGCAGTGCTCCATTTTATTGCCGCTCGCATGATTTCAACTGACATTATAGAGCATCGTAATATGCCAAATGTAGCCCACTCGGCATCCATTGCAGCCTGATTATCCAGGAAGGCGAGATTCCCCCATCTGTGGTCCCTTCTCAGGGTTTCTCACTTTTCCCGCCAGTTGTGGTTTGGAGTTTTTTTCCGTGCTCTTAAGATCAGGTATGTCGACTGTGGGCATGTGGAGCCCTTTGAGACGTTCTTGCGATTGAGGGCTATAGAAATAAATTAGACTTGACGTACCAATCAAATTTTTTTTTTTGCCCCAAAATGACTAGACTGACCGGACACACGAGCTTAATTATTTTCTGTTATGTTCTGCCCCCCTAGCAAGAAGAAAACAATTCGCGCCCACCCCACCATCACCCACTCTCCACCGCAACTATAAATAATAGCATTTTCGTTGCAAAACAAACCGACAGCGTAAATACTTGCTATGTACAACGGGGAAGGAGAGCGCCACTGCCACCTACTGGAGTGGATGTGCAATTACACGTTAATGGAGTTTAAAAAAAAAAAAAAAAAGCATGTTCCCCAGGGTCACACCCGCGCCCCCCAGCGACTGCCTTGATCTCCCTCTGTCACTGTACTCGTGTGCATTTTACCCACCAAGATGTCACGCTTCACTAAAAAAATAACTATACGAAAATAAATAAATAAACCCTGAGAGTGATAACTTGACAAGTGCGACCTCAGCGAGCACAGCCAAATTGTGATTTCAAACCAGACGCAACCTTGTCAAGCTGCTTTCTGCTTCACGGTCCTAAAGTTTGCACTCAGCAGGAGGAAAGAAAAAAATAAAATAAAAAAATAAAAAATCAGCCTTTTGATCCGCTACTGCAAGTTTCCCATGCCGTAAACATTGTACTATCTTCTCGGAAAACACGCACGACTGACATGGCTGCCAGTCAGCCGGATGCCTGGCGGTGGCCTCTTGTACGGGATCAGAGGCGCGCTCATCAGGTGGGAGGACTCCTTCCACGCAAGACGTCTTTGTAGGAGAGTGGAAGTATCGCAGAGTCGCACTCTTCTCTCTCTTGAACTTGTCTGTGAACTTCTGACAGCTCGCTCGCTCGCTTTCCTCCCGCCTGCCGCGCACACAACCTTTGTCACGCACCACAAAGCGGCGGTTCGGGGGCGAGAAGGTCGGACGTGCACGGCAGATGACTCAGGTGCGAGCTCTGATGTCGCTTTGATTAACGCACGCTCCAGTGCAGTTGAACGCGGACAACATTAGGAACCAGACGGCCGACAAAAAGTGTCATTTGGGCGAGGGCCGAGATTTTGAATGTTGACAATGGTGCATGTTAAAACAGATGAAAGAGAGCAGATTGCACACACGGAACACCGGCACAACCGGACCATGAGATTAAGCTGGGTCCCCTTTGTTTCGGGCTCCATCGTGACAAACTAGCCATCATATTAGGGGTGTACATTGACAATAAAAAAAAAATTGATACAATTTATGGACAGTTCATTTTAAAGGGAACAATTTATTTCTGGCGACTCGAGGGCCTCATAGTGCAGAGGTGCCGGGTTTGATTTCTGTGTGGAGTTTCCATGTTCTCCCCGTGCCTACGTGGGTTTTCTCCGGGTAATCCGCTCTCCTCCCACGTTCCAAAAATATACATTTTGGAAAACATATCCGAATATACACTGATGCGCTAACGTCAACCTACGGAATTGTTTTCCGATCCGTCGTCATACTCGGGCCAATGACAGACCACAGTGTTCCCCCCCCCCCCCACACACACTTTTGGTTAAGGATTGATTCCATCCATATTCTGCGCTACCAGCTGGCTAGCGCTAAGGTGGGTTTGTCTCATCAGTCCAACGTCCAAGTTTGCAAACGCCCTTCGTGCAAGAATGAAGTCAGAGACGAACAGAAAAATAACGACAACATAATTGATACACTGCCGAGATTTATTGACTGAATGCTTAATGCTTGACGGTAAAATTTCATGCGAATAGCCAGCCAAACATTCCCATCCTCATGTTGTTCCGCACTGTATCGCGAGAGAAGAATCGCGTCGTATCCCATTTTGGATCTCTGCTTTCTGTTTGATCTCAAATGAACTTGCCGCTGATAGCATCAGGCTAGGTGACGCCGCTATCAAGGTGACGACACGTGCGCTCAAGCCTTGTGGCGGTTCCGTTAACAGAGCAAAAGATACCTCCAACATTCGGGCATGATGGAACACCCGCGCAGAGTCACAAGGCGAAAACAATACAGGCCAACATGATCTGATAATCCCCAAAACACATTTGCAAGATAACGCAAGCGCATAAGCTGCGGCAAGCAAACCTTTATGCCGCAGAAAATAAAATAAATACAAACAATATCTCTCCATCATCCTTACAGGTTTGCGATCGGCGCTGCAGAACTGCAACGATCCGGAAAAATGTGCCGGCTCAGGGACAAACTTTTAAGAAATATGAGACCGTTATGACTGGCCGGGCGCTGGTTTCAATAATTGATACAAACATGCGCTTTGACACTTTTTCTCTGTCAGCCACGACAAGTCGAGTCATGAGGCCGACGCATGAAAGAGTAATGACGATGACGCTCCGGCGGCATTGCTTTTGGGAAGGTTTCGGGGGGGATTAGCCCGAAAGTGGCTGCTCGGGCGATTCATCGCAATCCAACATTATCGTTACGGGTAAAACGCTTTTTACAACTGGTAAAGAAATTGTTAAAAGCAGTAGGACAGTCATTAAAGTCAGCCAAGTTGCTGATTCTTGATCCATTCATCGGTTTTGAGAGGCACACTAGGGACCGGTAAAGACTGCAGGCGAATTTAAGTCACCGGACGTTATTTTACGAGTTACGTGTGGAGTTCAAGTAGGTGAAGAGATCGGGATTGTAACACTTGCAATTTCATGATTTAATTATTTTTGTGATGACATTCCTTGCTTTGTAGTCAAACTCAAACGTTAGCTATATTTCATTGAGCTAATATTTAAACTGTTAGCTCTCAGCCAAGCTAGCTCATTGCTAATGCCCTCAAGGACAGTTGCAACTAAAAACTTTCCCGGGGTGTGACTTGTAAGTTTTATAAAACAAAGAGATATCCAAATCGCGGCAACCAAAGTCGAGATTGTGGGGTCGCGACAAAACGGCAGCATCGAAAGCTAACGAAGGGTGAGCTAATGTTAGCATGTGCGTTCGTTTGTTGTCCTTTCAGATTTTCTATCCAGGAGACAAGACAGCACGTAACTCGGGGGGGGGGGGGACAATAAAAGTGGAAAAAGAGTCATTAATTAATTATTTGATTTATTTGAAAGACCGCGAGAAAAATGAGATGGGAGCAAAGAGAGAGAGAGAGACCAAATTCTTGTTTGCTGAACTTGTTCTGACACTCCTAAAAAGGCATCCGGAGATGAAGGCGTTGCTATGTTGAGTTTACCCCCCCCCCTCGGAGAGAAATACCCACAAGCCAAAATAGCTTCGTTGGAAATAACTCAAAAAAGAAACTTTTGAGGACTTATTTAGTCGGGATAAACAAACATAAGCCCCACAAAAGCGAAAATCCACAAATGTGAAACTTGAAGGTCAAAAAGCAACAAGCAGCACAACGCCCGAAAAGGCAACTCATTTAGTTTGCTTGCAAGTTCCCGCAATGATTTTGTAGCACTCGCTGACTTTTACAACACAAAGATCAAAGTGATTACGGTAAACGTTGGCCTATCAAAGCGGGAACAGAAGGACTAAATTCCATTCTCTGCATGTCCTGCACACGGCTCGCCGGTTTTCGCAGTTTTGGTCATGTGATGTCCGTCAGCTAAGCCAATAACGTGTTATTAAAAATTAATAATCTGAAAAAAGATCATCCCGAGATTTTTCTAATTGGCTCAATAAAGTTTAAGAAAAATTTGCTAAATTGTGTTGAAAATAAAAGTTGAATATTCCAAGTGCATTTAATGATTAAGATTGCTTTAAATAACCACACGGAGACGCGGCCGCTCAATAGAACACGACTTCCAGTTCTGCTGCAGCGCGCCGACATCACGGTTGGCATGTCGGAGGTATTGCATTGCACGTTTGACACGCAGTCCCGGTGGGAAGCTGCTGTGTCGTCCTCAGGCCTGCGGGGCTTTTCAAACAGGCTGTGTCCGGGTTTTCTGATATGCACCATTCGGCATCCGTGATATCAGTAATTGTGGTGCGGACAAATTTGAGACTTTATGAACTTCATTAATATTTCATTACTAAGCTTTTTAAGCATTAAAGCAGCAAAGTGGTGGAAAGTTTCTAAAAAATTTGCAGACAGTTTTTCATGAATTGCCATGGAAAGTTTAAATGAGGTAATTTTGGGGTAATGGAAGCTCATTTAGTTTTGTCATGAATAGCTAGCTTTCCTTGCGCACCTGCAAAGTCATTACAGGCCCTTAAATGTTCCAATTTTTTTTTCTACTTCTGTGGTGGGATTTCCAATGCTCACTCGTAAAATTTTGGCACGTAACACAAAGCAAATAAATGAATAAAAATCAACCATGCCACCTCTCATGACTTATTGAACTCATAAATTGGAGCATGCTGAAGTCAAGGTAGCACTTGAAATGTGGTTGTCAGGATAATTTCCCAACTACCGTATTTTCACGGCCGAAAGAGGCGCAGTAACAAAGGGCGTAGCGTTAGCTGTGGGCGCTACTTCGGTATTTAACACATACACTGGGCGTGCCGCACTATGAGGCGCATGCTAGCTCGCGCAAGCTAGCTCGCGCATGCTAACTCGTGCATGCTAGCTCGCGCATTGCTAGCCCACGCATGCTACCTCACGCATGCTAGCTCTCAATTAGCGACCAAAAGCTTTGTCATGGCAGTCACACAGGTGCTATATGAGCTTTCATGACAACATAGAAAAAAATCAATAAATAATTTTTAAAAAATGCAATACAATTTTTTCCTGAAAAATTTCAGCCCTACCGTGAGGCAAGTCACAAAGCACCAATCGGTTGACCTTCAATGTAAACACGAACAAACACAAAAGTAGTGCATCCGCCGCCGTGTAACGAACGCTTGGGTTGCTCTTCAAGTTTGCAACTCAAGAAGTACTCCACTTCTAATTAGGCACCGAGGGGGGTGAGGGGCCACCAGTGCAGGCAGCGAGGAGTAAGGATGATGCTTTGTACATTAATTTACTTGGACATTCCTTTCCCATTTAGTCAGAAGTCCGCTGAGTATTTACCAAGCATAAATGTCATCTGACAGTATAAATATGTATGACTCGCTGCGTCTTTGATAAATGATGATAAGGACACGCAACACCACCGCCGCAGTCGCACTGCATGCTCTTACTTTTTTTTAAAAATATTATTTAAAGGGGGAGAGCCAATTAATTTTCACCTAAGATGACTTGAGCGCTTTTGAAGGCATGCGAAGAAAGGGAATGAATGACAGGGTGTGAATAAAGGGGGAACTTCAGTGCAAAACACCTGAGGGGCTTTTCGGGGTCTCCGAGGGCACGGTCGCATTCGAGCGTCACTCGGCTTCACCAGTCAGCCGCAATTAGTGTGAAGCACGCACACGCACTCCAAACCCAGGTGCAGCTGTCAAACTCATTATGGGATGGATGCTGATACGAGCCAATCCGGATCGAGCCCATGCCCAAACGAGTGTAACAAAATTGGTCATGACTTTTTTTTTTCTTGTTGACTTGTTGCTAATGCTAACAGCTAGCTGCTAGCAAGTTGTAGCCACTGAGGAGGGAAAAAAAATTATAATTTTTTTTTTTTTTTTTTTTACGAAAAAATATTGATAAAAGTCATGGCATAAAATGCTGGGATGAACATTTTCCTTCTGGAATTGGTGGTGGTGGTTCTAATGTGATTGAAATGGTGAACATTTTTTGTATTTAAAAAAAAAAAAAAAAAGTAGCCTAGCAGACAGCAGCCACGTTCTAAGGGGCGGAGCCATCTCCTGCAAATGAGCCTCTGCTCATCCCAGCCGACAATAACCAAAATTTGTATTCTGTAGCGCTTGCTCTCACTCCCAAGACTCACAATATAGCAAAAGACTCGACGTAGTACAAAGCGGCTGGAAGGCTTATTTGAAATCAATGAAATGTCAAACCACTTGCAAGAAATTTTGAGCAGATTTGATTGGCAATGTCGGCAAATGACCTTTTTTTTTTCCATTCCCACCAATTAATTACACTTTTTTCCCCAAATGGTCAAAGTACCGGGTGGTTTGTTTCTGAGTAATGAATTGTTTAAGTTGCCTCAAAAACAATAAATCAAGCAGGTGGGCCCAAGAGGACTCGACTCGATTTGGAGAGCAATTTAGCTAAGTGACAATTCCGCCTCTCATACAACAACCATCTCGGACCAACAAATCAAACAAAAATAACTACGATGGCCACTCAGGAAAAGCTGCCGTGGTGTAATTCCCGTCAACCGCCGTCGTTTTAAGTTTTAGACGACCGCATTGTTTCATGTTCGGCGTTCACCGACACAAAAGCTGAATGAGAAAACCAAAATATTAGAAACAGCTGTTGGCATTAAAGAACCACTACAGTGCATTCAGAGATGCGTTTATAAATACTTCATAAAGATGATGGGTAAAGACGTGCAAAGGCTGTGATCAAGTCATATTCAAGTGTTAGAGAGCGTTAAAATCTTCCGGCTTCCTGAATTTTGGGGTCTTGGCTAAAACTGGTGACACAATCGGGGGTTGGCATGTCCGCAATTGCAAAGTTTAGTTGGAACGCGGCAGTGGCGGGCGGTCAAGGCCTTCTCTGCTGGCCTAACGTAATGAAGAAATCATGATCATATTCTTCACATTGATGTGATAATGTATCCTGGTGTTGTATTTTTAGGTGAGTTTTTATCCAATCAGAATTAAGACACTTTGTGTTGCCAGGCAGATTTCATGATACCAGTAGCATGCACTAATCGGCGGAGGTCTTCGGATACAATCGTGCGGGCATCTGTCCTGTGTCTCAAGGGGGCTTTCACAGTCGCGATAGCCAATCAGATCACGAGTTGATGACAGGAAGGCCTTTTCGAATATTATTTAGCCAGCCATGGTGTAATAAATGATGGTAATATGAGGGGGATTCCATCAAGTAGGATTAAGTTGAACTTGACTCAAGGCCCAGGTGTGAAAGGCACAGCCCGCCACTGTTGGAACGCGACGCATTACGGGCAAGACGTTTATTTTTTTACTTGACAGGAATCCTTTTCTGACTGTACTTCCATCCCCCAAGTAATGAAACATTTCTTATGAGCCACTTCACTCGCAAATTAATTGGAATTTTTTTGGGGCTATTTCTCCACTGAGACCAGACTGCGACGATCGTGCTAAAGAGTCTCTGCGGGAAAAGCTTCATGCCATATTTTCGTGTGCTTCCAGAAGGCCAGGATGCCTGCATTAATTGCCTGATTGAAATAAGACACGCTGTGACGGACAGCCGCATTTTGTCACGCTCTCGCTCGCTCCCCATGGTGTCTCCGCTCGGCGTGGAAAACCTTGCGGGCTTTTTATTCGAATTGAGGATGTCGGCAAACAGGCAAAGAAGCCGCTAAGTTATGGCTCTGACCTCCCGCGGCGAGCCGCCGCGCTTGTTTACATGAACTCGACAATCCCCAATCAGGTACGAGCACTTTGATTTCCCGTGAGGCTTTTACAGCAGGTGAGGAGTTCACGCCTGCGCGAAGGTCGGAGCAACAAAGCTCCACAAAACAACAAGGACAAGGTTGGGCTTTTCAAAAAAGAAGAAGACGCAGCAAGAAAACTTTGGAAAGGACTTCCTTTAACATTTTGCCACTCAAATCGACAATTAGGTGATGAGTTGTTTTGGCAAAAAAAAAATAAAAAAATTGACAGCGGTGTCTGATTAGAAATGCTTATATTAGCCACAAAAAAGGTGAATCACATTTTCCTGTCAGACAAAAAAAAAAATAGCACAACTAGTTCCGAGAAGCACAGTTGATTGCTGAGCCCGTTTGAATCTTGTGGAGAACAGAAGCACTATATTGCATAAGCCCTGAAGTGCTTTTTTTTTTTAATTTATTTTTTTTAAGAGGATCATCAAAAGTGCAGAAACGCATCGAAACAGATATATCAGATTATCATATCTCAAGGAATCCAACCGAAAAGAACGTCATGCATTCTTGTATGGTATTCAAGTTTCCAGAGCTGGGCACTTGACCCTTTTTTGCCAGTCAGTCCCTTGCCCTCTGGGGGCAATCTGGGTAGCCTTCCGGCCTCCACCCTCCAGCTTTGCCTCACCGGCCTTATTCATAAAAAAATGCCCATTCTGTTTGCAGCTTTCCAAGTTCACAGAGTGCCGGCATCTCCGCGCGACTCCCTCACTGAAATGACACCGTCTGATGAATTTGCCACTCGCAAAGATCTGACTTTTGCTTCTCAAAAGCTGCCCTTTTGCTGAAGGTCTGTCCGGCAGACTTTTTAATCTCGGCCACCCTGTCAGGGAGGCAGTTTAATTATGACTGATATGGTTGAGGTGGTGGGTGTGTGCGTGGGGGGGGGGCGGGGGTGGGGGGAAGAAAAGAGAGAAAAAAAAAGGTGTGTGTGGTGTTGCGAGCGGATTTTCAATTAAAGAGCCAGTCTGATGGACGTGTGCTGAGCGCCTTTCCAGGCCGCCAGACGTCTGTTCAAAGAAAGTCATGTTAATTTGGCTTTAAGGTTGCCTTTAATCCGCCTGTAAGACCTTCTACACTTGGTAGAATAACCTAACACTTTGTTTCTGCTTGTGTGTCAAGATAAGACTGCCATATGTTCTTTACACATTTTGATAGCCTTGTCGCAAAGTTGCCTATAGGCCAACATTTACAAAAATAAAAATAAAAAAATCCAAGTTAGCAATATTTATATTGTCGCATTTAAAAAATACCGTTTGCTATGAAGCAAACAATTTGTTTCATCATATTTACTTTATCACTTTGAAAAATAGACTGACACCTGAATGAATAAGTGTGGAAAAAAAAGGTTTGGGCAGCTTGGTCGCAGAGTTGAAGGGAGGAAGAAAAAAAAATAAAGAAAAAAACAAATCAAGGTATTCCTGTCATGTGAACAATTACCAAATTAAGGGGAGAAAATAACCAATTTTCTTGCGTGATGATTGTTCAAGTGCCGAATTCGGATGAGCATATCAATTAAGCAGCTCAAAATGAGTTCAGAACGTTGAACCAAGCTCCACCATCGCATTAAAAATGACAAATTAGCCTTTTATTGATTGCTGACTGTTAATATAATGGATGGAAAAAAGTTTGTTGAACATGGCCATCTCTCATCTCAATTATCTTCTATTCTAGTTTGCATAAAAAGTGCCAAGTGATTTTTTTTTTTTTTTCATGTCTTCTCGAATGCTTCATAAGAGTCCTGACGAACAAGAAAGTAGAAATTGGTGTCAAGGAAGTATGTTGAAGTGAGAAGCCCAGTTGAGCCTGGGTTGTTAGCGGAAATTACCGCGAGTTTTGTTATAGATGTTATTATGGTGATTTATTTTAAGCGTAATTCATCTGGAAATCATTTACTTCAAGGGTAATTCATGCAAAATGTGTTCGAAATGATCCAAAAGCTAATAATATAGTTCATTCTAGAGTGTTTAACGTATTCAAAGAATTTATTCCGATTAGGACAAGCAACTGGTTCACAATTATATTTCGACGCATGTATACTCTTGATACCAGCAGACGCGATTACGTTGGCTCACACAACCACATTTGGTCGTTAACAAGGACTTGTGCCTTAGAGGTTAATTTGAAATTGTGTTTGAGAGTGTGTGTAATGTTTTGCCAGGGGAAATAACCAAAGCCGAAGTTTTTCTCAGATTAGTCAAAGTGGATTTAAGGGGCGAGCAAACAATAGCACACTTTAACGCCCTTCATTAGACAAAGACGTCTCGATGTAAACATGACCATCCGGGGAAAACCGCAGCCATTTGGGCTCATTTTATCTTTTTTTTTTTTTTTAGACTATTAGCGCTGATGCTGGTTGGTGCCTCGTGAGGTCTGTGGGCTTTTTTTCGGGAATCATTGTCAAACCCCCCCCCAAACCCCATCTCCAAATTGACTTTCTTGGTACTTGTTGAGGTCAGGACAGCGTAATGCGTGGTTGATCCCCGTTACTAATTACACGCCACATGGAGTTGTTATTGTTTGCTAATTGCTTGCTGAGAGATGCTGAAGGCGCTTTGTTTCGCCTTGCAGCTTTTTAGATCAGCGTTGGTCAACACTGCCAGCCGACAACGTTCTTAGCGACGGCAATGAATCATTTTGTGCGCTGACGTGTATTCTGTGGATGCTTAAATATGCATCTTTATGGCTAACTAGCTAGCTAGCGATCTGATTTGTGCGTATTTGTGGCCTTATGCTCTGTCTCGACTAACGATTTGCACGAATGTGATATGAAAGCAGAGCGGAATTAGCAAATAGCCCATTTCCAGATTTTTGGGGGGATCATCTCGTCGCTCAAAAACTCACGTCTTCGCCGTTTTGATGATCAGTCTAAAGCCGCGTGTCAAAAATATTGCTTGAGCGCCATCCGCTGACATCTTGGCGAAAAGCTGAAAAGTAGAGTTGAAAAGAGGAACATCATGACGGTCTGCTCGAAAAAGTGCTTTGGCGCCATCTTGTGACATCGTTTGGCAATGGGCAAGCTTTTCGAGTGTGTCGGATAAACTTTTGCTATTCACGGTGAATCTTGAGGGCTCACTGTGTAATTATTCACATATTGCAGCGGGTCTATTTTAGTTCTTCTCAAATTTTGTGACGCCAAGAAGCAAGCAGCCTATCATGCACCGTTTCGAACGAGCTTGAACGAGAACCCCCCCCCAAGTACGATGAACCAGATTTTGAGCATGCATGTGGTAAATTTTAATTGAAACAGAAATGACCCAAGAGAAAAAATAATAAAAATAAATTAATTAAAAAAAAAAAAAATAGAGATTTATTTAGTGTATTTTCTGAATGATAGAGCACCCCTAGTGGTGAAAGAAAAATCCACACCGCACCGTTGTATTAGCCGCACGGTTCAAAATCGAGGAAAAAAGTAGCGGCTTTATTGTCCAGAAAATACGGTATATCAGAACTCGTTCATGACAAGACCATCAAAGTAACACCTAGCCATTCCTCGAACATGAAACGACACACAGCGCTTTCAACACCCGCCTGCCAACCATTTCCGGTGAATTATGACGTCATTAGTGGGTGTGCAATCAATGATTTATCCAGAATGGCTCACTCACTCAACTCTATGTGTACCCAGTAAAACAATAAAAGCCACAATCCACTTTCAGCCGGGTATATTTTCCGCTTTATTTCAACCATTTGAGAACTTGTTTATTGCATTTTTTTTTCTTTTTAATACAGACAAACTTCATTATATTTCCTCTCGCACTTATTTACCAATTCAAATTAAAAATGAAAAAGCACCGAGGGAATGCAAATGACTTGTTTTCCCCGAGAACCGGCATCTTAAAACAAATGTGAGTTAGCGTGCGCGCGCCACTCAATGAAAAGCCAAACTTGTAAGCGCATAAGTGACAGACGCGTCTTTGCCAGCCAAAAAGATTTGGGCAGCGGATGCGCCGACTCCCAAATAATGAACCTCGGCATATGCAAACAGCTTGCACAGCTTTGCCACGGCGAGCGAGCCTGACCCGTGGATGGAAGTTGTGACATTTTCCTGGCTCCAATTTCCATTCAAATCAACACCATTCCATTGCTGATGACCATTTCGTCAAACGGTTTCCATCGGCTCCCGTGAGACAAACTTGGGATGCCGAAATGCGGTAATTCTCGGCACACAGTAAAATACAGTTCATGACTAAAAGTGACCACGCCAGAAGTCAAACAAAAACATTTATGGGGAGAATACAACTTGAAGATAGCTAGACGTCAACAAAATAATTATTTCTGATTATAAGAAACGACAGCACTTTTAAATATTGTGAAATACGATTCTACTTGGACATAATTTGAACACACTCACAAATACGTTTGAACATACTTGCGTGCAACATTCTACAAATGCAGATTTTTTTCCGATAATTTCACGGGCCATTGACTTGCGCATTTTTTTTTTCAGCATTTGGCCTACATTCTACCAATACGTTGAAACATTTCTTCTGTAATCATTTTTCTTTTCCTTTTTTTTTTTTTTTTTGCTGTTCAACTTAAAATTATGCAAAGAAAAAAAAATTAAAACATTAATATGGATTGGAAATCATATCAAACCAAACGCTGGCCGACCGGAAATGGACCAGAGGGCCATTTGCACGCTGCCAATTTTAATCCTTGGAATACATTTTCACGGCATAATTTGACATCTGTACAGTACAAAATGGAATCAAATGAATTTTTTTTTTTAAGTCTATTGTATGATCAAATGTTTCCTGTGACCATTCATGCTTGTAGTATATTCTAAAATGGTGGTCTATATTTGCAACTTTGTCAAAAAATTGCATGAGAAGCACTCAAGACAAAAAAAAATAAAAATCACGATAGATGAAGCATGCTGATGTGTAATTATAAATCGGCCCCATTTTAAATGTAATTGATTCCCACCAAAGTGATGGTTCGCTTTGACATTTGCATGCTGGACTATTAGCACTCACTGTAAAAAAAAAAAAAAAAAAGTGAAATTAATCTCCCATTGCACACAGAGGCACAATTCAAAACCATTTAAATTGTGTGGTATCAATTAAAAAGTCCAATTAGAAGAACGTGACACGAGTTTATGTACACTGCATGTTTGCCGAAGAAGGATTTCCGTCCGTTTGTTAGCGTGTATTCGTGCGTCCGCGTGCGTGCACGTGTGAGTGCAGCACAAATCCGACTTGAACTTCAAGTCACGTTTCAGCGCTAACAAGAGTGACATTTTTCCCTCCTCATCATGACATTTTATCACAGGCATTTCTTTGACCCGCAGCTCGTCGCCGAGGGGACGGCGACGAGGCCGCCGCGTATTTGGTGAACGGAAGAATGAAAAACAGCATCAATGCAATCTTGCATAAAAGCTGCTTGAATTTCTTTGCTGCAAGTTTGACCATTCAGTGGATTTTCATAAAGATCACATGCAGAAGCATCTTTGATAAAAGCTAAAAAGAAATTGGGATTTTTTTTTTTTTTTTTTAAGAATCACAGTCAAAATTTTTGACATTGAATAACCATAATCAGCGCATCTCAGTAGACCTTATTTTTGCCATATTATCATCGTGATGGCAGCGCTAGACGGAATCAACACACCCTGAAGTCGTAACTAGCAACCCTTTGAAAATCTAAACAATATTCTTGCTTTTTTTAAACCACAATGGCCGAAGGAGGGAATTTAATTGCAGATACGCTTGCGACGCCATTTTCAAGTGAAGCTAGGTTGTCCAACACTCACTCAGTACTGTGTAAGTGTCTTTCTGCAAATTATTTTTCCAGCCGTGGTGTCATAATTGATGCTATTATGAAGGGGATTTATTCAAGTCGGACAAAGTAGGACTTCACTGAAGGCCTAGGTGTGAAATGCACGACCCACCACAGTTTCAAATCAGGGTTTGAAGCCAAGGTTATGTTGATGTCAAGTCAATATTAGGATGTCAAATTAATTTTCCAAAGCAGTTTCAAGGTTGGAAGCGTTGGAGGATTTTGAACGGTATCATGGATGACTTTCTATTCAGGGCTTGAAGCCTGTGTCGGGGTTTCAAGACACGGTTAATGACAAGGCAAGAGCTGAAGGCAGAGTTTTCGATGGCGCTCTCGTGTTTGTTCTCATTAGAAGGACGTCATGTTGTGTTCATGTTCTTTTCGCAGCACTCCCGACAACCTCCGCAGACTCCAGATTGAGAGCGCGAGGGCACGGCAAAGCTACATGAGGACACAGAGACGTTATTATTTACACTGGATGTGGTGGGGGTTTTTTGCATCAGGTTGTTGGTCCAATCAGATTATTTGAAACAAAAACTCAAATTGCATCTTACATTTGCAAAACTAAAACAATAATTCTAACGAAAAGAAAAGGTCCGTTCGCATAGTTGACGCTTTTAGATTAAATAGTTACTTTTTTTTTTACATTTGAGAAATATTTAATACATTAAAAAACTAAAGCTAATACTAAAATAAATAACAATGTAACTAAAACAAAGCATTTCCAAAAAAATGTCAAATTAAACAAACCAAAAAAAAAAAGACAGTCAAAACCTAATCAACACCAAATATAACAAAACATCCCAAATTATTTTAGGTGTTGTTTGAAATGAAGGCTCAGCTTTCTTCCAAGATAAGACAATATCAGGAGCAGCAGCAGATTCCGAAGAGCAACTCGGAGGCGAATTAAAATCGATCAAAAAGGGGATGCCTTGAAGCAGCAAGGCGGAGGGGAGCTTGGGACTTCCATATGCCCACAGAAGAGGGCCGTATTTCAGACCTTTGTGCCATTTGAATCACTGCAGGTTCCCACAGCCTCGGGCCGTGCTATATAAAGCCCAGACAGCTGCTGGATTTTCCACATTACCGCTACCGAATTTAATTAATACGACGGCGGTCCATGTTGTCGCCGTCATCATGCAGCAACTGCGGAAGTGGCGGCGGAGGGGCGGTGGGGGGTGATTGCTGCTTTTGCAGGTCGCTGGCCACCTGTCTGCTTTGCTGCTCATTGTCATCAGGGACGTTAGCCAGCATGAGCCGCGCGAGGCGTTACTGCATGGGGACTAGCATAAGCATTAGCGCGCAACTTGGACATGCGACTTGATGTTCACGGTGGCTTTTTTTTTTTTTTTAATGTCCTATGGTAAGCAGAAATTCTTCAAGTAGCGACTGTGGGCGTCCAATTAGTCAGTTGAAAAATAAGACGAGGCCTTTATTTCTACAAAGGAATTTGCCGGCCTAACCCTGCCGCCACTAGCACAAAACCACAAGTCATTGATGACCCCCAAAAATGTTGAAACTGTAAATATACCTGTTCTGTCCTCACTTGATGACTGTACGACTGCTCTATCCAGTTAAACAGACCGCCAACAGACGAGACGTTTGTATGGCCTTCAGAGTGCATTTATTCATCTTTTGATATTTTTTGTAAAACTGCAAGAAACAAAATACAGTATATTAATGCATCGTATCAAATATCTAACATTGTTTTCTGGCTATACTAGCATATACATCTATGTCAAAATGTAGGAAATAAAATACAGATGAAAAATTCTGTATTTAAGTTGTTTAGAATATCACCTTATAAAACATGTATTCTGAATTAGGCTAGATAATACAACATATGTAAGCTAACACAATTAGCCTAATTAGCAAACTAAAGTCAGCTAGCATACGATGCTAACAAATGCTAACGTCAGAAACGACTCGTTTTAAACATGGATTTAGTATAATCTGCCTTCATCTAAAAATCCACTTGATGCACATTACACATTTTACCACTCGAGGGCGCTAAACTCAACATAACTTAAACCAATACAATACCGGAGCACAAAATATGATTCCAAAGGCTTCGCTGCCCTTTTTTAAAATCATGTGACATCATAACCCTCGAAAACAATTGGCTTACAAATGGTTTAAAATGCAGTGGTGCCTTGAGATACGAGTTTAATTTGTCCGGTGACCACTCTTTTCTCAAATCATCTTTCTCCATTGAAATTAATGGAAATTTATATGTTACAGCCACCCAAATAAAAGCCCAAAGAGCTCCCATAAATAAGGAAAATAAGAAAAAATGTACTCTATATTTCCCTTGAACTTCTCAAAACATAGTTAAACCAAACCAATCCACTAAAAGACAACTAATGAGTTTCACAATTTCTGAAAGTGTCTCTAAACCGTCATAATATTGGTGCGTTTTTCTTTTTTTTCCACGGATGATAAAGACGATATGCCTGGGAGCAGTTACATCTTGCAAGTGGTACATCCGTGCAAGTTTTGTTTTATGTTTAGTTTGACAGCCAATTTCAACTGCGAGTGGCAATAAACATCTCAAAGCCTTTTTTTTTTTTTTTTTTTTGAAAAACTGCTAAATTATTGCTTGTTGTGAAGTGAGCCGTGTTGGGCAGCAATCGTTGCCATGATACAGCGCTTGTATGTCAGATTTTTGCTCTCAAGTCAAAGCAAATTGTCCAAACGCGTCTCAAAATAAATCATCTCTCAATGCACTACTGTGTTGAAATAATTTTTTTTTCTAAGTGACATGATAACTCCGTTATAGGACACATCTCTCTGGATGGGCCATAATCTCCAGGTCATAAACCTTTAGAAGCAAACTTGTTTTAAATGATGTCACATGAGAACGACATACGTTGGGACATCATCTCCGAATCATAAAGCTTTACTCGCAATCCACCTCTTAAGATTGTGCCACATAGAATAAAGCTTGATAATGCAAGACTATCTGAGCCAGGAGCAACTGTGATGTCATTTCCAGGTGACAGAAGCGACAAAATGGCTGCCCGCTGAGATGGACAAAAACAGTTGGATTTTACAGCTTAACCCAAATTCCTCAAACGCAATATTAACCAGAATGCCGTGTTTCGACTAGTGGGGCCGCATAGAACATATTCTTGTTGAGAAAAGTTTGGGGTTGACTTCCCCTTTAAGAAGAAAGAAGCTCCAACTCAAGTTTGAAGTCCTTGTTTCGATAATCTATCTTTTGACGCAATTATTTTTCGGCTGTGAGTGAAGCAAGCACCTGTTATATGCACAGCAGGACATCATAATAGCCGAACGGGTACAAAAGAAAAAAAAAAAGACCTGAAATGAATTGAAATTTAAAATGAAAACCAAACAAGATGGTGTTGGCCCTGAAGTGAACACAGCACTGTCACGTCGCATCGTCAAAAAAAAAACATGAACTGCTTCCAGCTTTTATGTTAAGTGAGAGTACTTGGGAGATCCTTTGTGCTGTTGCCCGCGCACTCGGTGCACTTTCCTGAACGATGAGAACGATTGTGATGGCGGCGCTCCAGGTGCAGACGTTATTAAATGTATCAATATATGTTTTTATGAATCGATATCAGGAAAATCTATTCAAATCGATTTATCGAGTTTTTAAACCCAGCCCGAGTGGCAATTGCGTATTTTATGCATGTTTATTCAACAAAGATCATTTAAAACATTTTGATAAAACAGGATAGAGTTTACAGTTTTAACAACCCACAGACTTTGAATTAAAATAAGTTTAGTGCATAGCGCTTGTAAAGCGTTCACGCTCACTAATAATAAAGCTAGGATGACTTGTTCCCCAAAACCTTTTTTTTTTTCCAGAAAAGATGTATTTAAAAAAACTAAAACACAGAATGTCATATTTTTAACAAATGGAAAAAATATATTTTTAATAGGACATTCTCAAACAAAAAAATAATACAAAAAATAACGTAGGCATCTACAATTATATCGACAGAATTTAAATCTATAATCGATACCTAATCTTGGCATGGCACACGACTGGTTGACAAATTGACAGCCTCATGGGGCAAAGCAAACCATTTTCTTTCTCAATCTTGCAATTTTTGCAGCTGTTACTGCATCCTTGGATGTTTGCATAGTCCAAATAGCCTTTACCCTAGTGTGCCTTATCAGGTGCGAGAGGGCAAATTAAAAAGGGAAAAACTTTGGCGCCTCAGTTTGCGCCATCGACTCCTGGGCACTGATAGCAAAACAGTCCTGACGCTCCATAATGGCTTTCTCGGAGGATCTTTGTGGACAAACAAAATCCTAAATCGCCTCGACACTATCGCCGCACGCCAGGCCAGTCACGCCAAAGCAGGAAGAGAGGTTGTTAACATCGCAACTTCAGCTTGACTTATTCCACATTCTCATGTGCAAAGCAGTTAGTTTCCCATCAGGGGAGAAGTAACTTCAAATAATCTGCAAGAAATTGTCATCTTATTCTTTTTTTTTTTTTTTAAAGTACATGAGTCTATTTATCCCCGTCTTGATTTAAATCAACTTAACTGTTCAATATAATTTAAATTAGGGCCACCGCTCAATCTCCCTCACAGAACATCTTTTTCGACTGACGACTGTGGAGCAGTCTCATTTCAGTTCATTTCAATGCGTGTACCACTGCTGTACTCATGCAAAAACACTAAATACAATTTTTATTGCATAATTCAGACATGTCACCAGCCCACAAAATCCAGAATTAAAAAAAAAAAAGCCTCTCTCGCTTTACAAAGCACACAATTAATTTTTTTGTTCATATTGTTTCTTCAGTTTAGTGGAAAATGGTGCCGCTCCTTCTGCTGTGCAAGCCTTGGCCACCTGGGGGCAGTGTCATACATACATAGGGATATACAGGATCTCGATTCCTCAGTAAACCACAGTTATGTTACTCATTCTTTGCAGAGGATAAAGAATATGCCTATGAGGACTGCTGTATTATTTATTGGTGTTGCGCCATTGTTGTTTAAAAAAAATGTTGCTTAAACAGTTCCAACACCGTAACGTTGTGCTATTCGTTAGCCTATCTATGGCGTTTCCCATTATGTGTTACCAGTAAGTAGCAGAATTCACGGCAAAGTTATAAGTTAGACAATTTAGTTTGACAGCAGAATTGCTATGATTGCTATTGAGCAGTTTGAACCTTTTTTAGGAAGAATTGTACAATATCAGCCAAACGGCTGCTTGCTTTGATGCGCATCAACTTATGTTTTTTTTTTTCCTTAAACAGACATGGGTGCGAACTAGAAGACATTGTAGAAATTAAAAAAAATAAAAAATAAACAGATTGAGGGTCAAAAAAATGCACATTTAAGACAGTGCTCCAATTCCAATGTTTGGGTTTATCTCCAAGTGTAAACAAAGCACCAGCGTTGAGCAGATAATGGCAACGGCGTTGCACGATGGGGCCGTTTAACAGCAAGTACACACACTCTGCTCGACCCTATCAGGCTCATTAAATTATATATCCTCCATTTTTGCAAAGAGGCCGAGACATTTTACTACTGTCTTTTATGAGGCGTGCTATACAGTTGACTTTCTTCGGAGGCTGTGCTCACCATCCCCTGACATATTCAGAGCTCCACCGCAGTCTGGAAGACTTCTTGTCATCGCTTGGGAAGATGGAGGCTGTGGGGGTTGCGCATTCATATCCGATGTTGCCTGTGAAACATGCAATGTTCGTGCTATTCTAATGTGCCTCTGCAATTGTGTTGTTTTTTTTCTTTTCTTCTTTGGAGGTGACTATATGATAACACCATATGTTGTGTGGGGGTACGCGCGCATTATGTTGTATTGAACATGGACTTTCTTTGCTTTGAGCCTTTCCGTTCAAGTAAAGCTCTCCTATGTTTGGCTCTCTCACCGACTAATAGCTGTTACGCTCTCTTGGAATGATAGCTCATCGCGCAATTGGAGGACATCTCGGCAGCAATATTTTTAAAAAAAGAAAAAAAACATATGCCCTCTGGCTGTGTGATTTTTATAAGAACAGCAAATGATTTGATTCATTGAGCTCAACCTTCAACAGTACACTTTAAGATGTTATATTATTTTACTGATTGTTACGTATCGCTAGCGTCGAGCCAAAACCTTGTATCTCCAAAATGGTTACTTTTCAGGAGGCCCCCAAAAATGTTTGTTCAAACTCTACCTTTGGATCATGAAAGAGACCAAGTCGTTCTCAACACTTCTGATTGGTCAAAAATTTGTAAAAAAAAAAAAAATAATAATAATAAATATTATAAAAATAATAATAATAACACCCACACATGTAGATTTTTGAAAGAATATTAAATTCACCAAAAATGCGACTTACAAGGTTTTGGCCCGACGCCTCAAATCAAAATCTAGCCTACTGACAGATGAATAACAAAAATGAAAATTAACCACATAAATTCCCATTTCATTTAAATACTAATTTAGTTTCCATATTATTCTAAGTACAGAAGGCAAATCAATGCAAATGTTTGAGTATTTGTTCAAGGGTACGTGCTAGCTGTGCCAGCTACTTTGCTAATGGGGTCAAGAATCAACTTTTAGTTAGCTAGCTATATAAGAGAAAAGAAAAACTTTGACATTTTTGTCATACCTAATATGAGGGACAATCCTTCATGGCTGAGAAGAATAAAAATGTGAAAAACAGAAGCAAGGACTTACCTTAGGTCTACCAATGGTCAGAGTAATTTGATTCCTCATCTGTTGAGTCACGGAGCTTGCTCTCTTCCACAAGTTGGCTAAAAGGTTTTACTGCACTAAATTTGAGGCACATTTGGAATAGGTTCTTGTTTTGTTTTTTTTTCGTGCTTTGCCAATTTAGGGTTTCGTTTCTGCATTTCGGTGCACCTTTTCTCTCCAACGAACACTGCAAACACCTTGCTGATGCAAGACATGAAAAATCATAGCAGAAAAAGCTGGTTTAAAAACGATTTGATCGGTTGTGCTGGATACGTAAGTTGCTCTTAAAGAGGTGGCGACAAGTGGGAAATAAATACTGACCTTGTTGCAGCGAAAAAGGTGGAGCCGACGTTCCACCGCCAGTCTACCGCTGCCATCTGCGGACATAGAGTAAACGCTTTGGCACGGAATCTGTCGCTTTGAGACCAGGGAGGGCAAATGTTGTTCAGACGAGCGAGGCCATCTGGCGCGTGGTGGAGACACCAGCTGGAGGGAGGGGGCACCGCCGCCTCGACGAGCCTGCCTGCCCGACGGCCGGAAGGGAGCGGGTGTCCGCCATGAATCACGGAACGTTTCTGTTAGAATAATATTAAGAGGTTATTATACATTTGCCGTGATGCAGCTTATTTTAATATGTAGTGCATATAACATGTTGCAGTTTAATATAGTGAACTATGCTGAGTGTTTGCAGTGTGACGGGGTGATACAGGGAGTTGTCTGCAATTGGCGGGGCGGTGGCACTTCTTCAGAAGTAAACAACATCCAGAAGAGCCCTGATAAGTTGGCATCGAAGTCTGAAGCAAGCAACTGGGTCCTGATAAAGGATGTTGACGTCAAAGTCAGCTGCGATCCATGGCGACACCCCAATGATAAACCGGACTGAACCAGCTTTTGAGAAGACGAACTGTACCACCCTTGAGTGTAATCTGATTCCCCGATGTTATAAAAGGGAATGTGTGAAAAGCATCGAGGAACGGGAGGGGAGATAAAGTTGTCAAATAAACTTTGTTTAACCTTTCTGTCTCCACAAGAGCTGTTTGTCTCTCCTTTTAGCTCACGAACACTATATGTCAAATTGGCGAACCTGACAGTTTCACAAACGGGATTCAAGTTCTTTCAATCGTCGTTTGGAGGCAACGTATGGAAGCGTATTGCCGCCACACTCAACAAAATTACAACACAACTCAATATCATGCAGTGATGTGGAAAGTTTACAGTAATATCGTTCTCACAATATAATGTAAACTTACCACGTTTTGTTTTATTGAGCCTTCTATGACATATTCAATGAGGGGGTGGATACATTCAAAACCCTTGTTGATTATCGAGTAAGTTTAGGAGTTTATTAGTTGTCAGAGCTGGGCAGTCCGTCCTGGGGGGGTGGAACAGTCCCGCCCCCCGGATGCCCATGTTTGGAATGTATATTTGCATATTTTGAATAGGAAATGAGCCAGCCAATGATCTGTAAATAAACCTCTGCCGTTAGCGTCTCTCCTGCAGGCGGCGTCATGCACAAATATTTTTTTGGCGGGAGGAGGGAAAAGGGTAAAAGTCTTTATGAATAAGGCTGGAGGGTCGAGGCCAGAAGGTTTTTTATCAGAAGGAGTTTGCTTGTTTGATAGGATGTTATTTTGTTATTTTGCTTCACTAGTTAGCGAAACAGCTAGCTGTTAGTTAGCTAAACGGTTAAGTTGGCATTCATGTGGGTTCTGAGTTTACCCAAAAAATATTCACTGGAATTTTGTAGGTTAGATATGTTAAGAAAACCACTTCCTATTGAAAAAAAAAAAAAAACGTATTAACATCCTCTAATATGAAGCCGCTGAACTCTTCGCTGGATGCTGCCATCTTGGAATCATATGACAGGTGGAGGTTTTTTGATCTTGAATTTCTGCCGTTAGCAATCAGCACGTAGCTCAAGCATCGCACAGACAGTGCGTTTTCATTTTCATTTTGGCCGTAATCTAGGTACCGGTTTCGGCCTTGACCCTTGGCCTTATTCATAAAAATTGTTAGCCCTTGAACCCCGTTTGTCACCCCACGTCCCTCTGCCCCAAAAATGGGCCCCCGCGACGGACTGACCAGCTCTTTATACAACAAACATATTAGATATTCATCTCCAAATGGTCTCAAATTATTTTTGTTCGGCAGATAGCTCAGGTTTGGAGCGAGCTTAGTAAATTGCTAAGTAGGGAGGTCGAATGTGGCCAGGCTCTCAAGTCTCACTGTATTAATTAAACACATTTTTCAGAGCTGAGTCGCTTTGACTGGCTAAAGAGAGCAGCAGCAGCAGCAGCTTCGTCCTGGATTTAGCTGATTCTCTCCTCTCTCGTTTGATTAACCGTCTCATCTCTTTGCACTGGCAAAGGTTATCCTCCATGTAGCATGGGGCCGCCGCGCCATTCTCCCAACGCGCACCGAAAGGCAAATTGGGTGGTGGGGTTAAAGGGCGCCAGCGACACCGCTCCCGAGGTGCCCGCATCAATACTCGGCAGCAAAAGTAGCCAGAGGCAGCAAGTAATCCTGAGAGAAATGGAACGGAGGTGAGCTTGGTGAAGTCGGCCACCATTCATCAGCAGCGTGACTGATAACCTCCAGGCACGCTCGCATAGAAGCTTGCATACGCCGGTGCTAATGAGGGAGCATGCCGAAAGTTCAACTACAGTAAATACGCTCAGAGAAGCGAGGGTGGGAGGCCCAGACGCAAATCGCATGTGATTCGCTCCCGTCCAAGAGCGGCCCTGTTTTCAATCTGTATGATAAAGAGAGGCGGAATAAGCCCAGCCAATAGGTTGCAGATAAAGGGCACCCCGAGTAGAAAACAACAGGGGCGAGATACCCGGCCAAACTCCTCCAGACAGTCCGCTCGCTGCAAGTATTGATTTTTGTCCTTGCAGTTCTTTCCATCAATGCCTCAAGACTAACCTCCCCATCGCTACCTCCCACCTTCCTCCTCCCCCTGTTAGAATTCTGGGTGGTTTGTCGAAAAGTCGCACCGCAAAGTCACGCTACGCTTCACTCACTCCAGGGGTGCGCTGAAATGTCCGCTGTCCCGGCCGGCCCGGATGCTAAAAAAAAGCTTCTCTTCTATCAGCGTGTACCTGAAGGCAGCACGCAGGCCTGTTGGCTCAGTGCTGCACACTTGGCTTTGACGCCCCGCTGCTGTGTATCCGATGTTCTCAACACTTGATACGGTCATCCGTACTGCAGTGGAGCCAGTGGCGGGCGGTCAAGGCCGTCAAGGCCTTCTCTGCTGGCCTAACATCATCAAGAAATCATGATCATATTTACGTGATATTATATCCTCGTATGGATTTTTTTAGGTTCGAGTTTTTATCCAATCAGAATTCAGCTAGCCCGTGTTGCCAGGCAGATTTCATAAGACCAGTAGGCCTTCAGACACAATCGCGCGGGCGACTGCTCTGTATGAATGTGGCCGTGCCTCCCTAGAAAGAATTTTTTTCCCATTTTAAAACTGAAACGCCGCCACTGAACGCAAATGTTTGCCCGCCCCTGGCATACAAGGATAATAGAAGGTAACGCCAACATTATCTCATCGCATGTTGTGGAAAATTTCCATTACATGGTTGCAGTGCATTTACAAGGCACCTCATGACGTACGAACTTTTATGCAACCTACTGTGTCATCAGGGTTGACTGTGGCCGGTTGCGGTTGTGGAAAAGTGAAATTGTTTGACAGGTCTCGTCAAAAGGAACAATGGCAAAGTCAGAGGAACTCCGTAGATATCTAAAAAGGCTATTCCTCTGGCGTCATTTCTAAACACTGCGGATTAAACATGCAGGCCGCTTGCCAAAGTCTATTTCAGCCCGCCGAACATTCATTTCCTACGTCGCCTCGTGATCCACGCGCTGTATGAGTGAGCGCCATCTGGCCTCCGCAGCGCCACCATGGCAACAGACTCTTCGATCACAAATGAAGGGGGCAGAGGGTCAAAAGGTAGCAAGTGCTACCCGTCCTTCCGGAATGTAGAAGACGCATTTCTGGAGGACCGTGGAGGAGTATTTGGCTGGATTCAGGTTGGCCCATATACGTCAGTGGCGCCACGGTGAGGTTTCATTAACCAGCAGGTGCGTCTCTCACTTGTGAGGCGCACGCAAGGGCGACTTTATTTAGATGGCAGATTTCGTATAGGAGATAACTCAATGTGCTTCACATGGTGCTTTTTCAAACGGCTTAATCATCGCTATGGAAGAAAACATTGTTTTTAATCTTGATTAAACCGTGACTGCATTTCTGTTGGCATTTTGCAGCATGACAGATAAATGCTGATTCACCATGTTTGTGTTGCATGGTATTTTTTGGCTATTACTAATTGCGCTTTGCATAATCGCATAAAAAAAAAAAAAAATCAATGAATAATTAAATAAGACCAAAGGATACATAATACATATCACCATGGCAACGTGCCGCAACGCGTCGTAGGCGTACATCCCGAGTCATCAGCGGATGAGCAGATGAATTGAAGGGAAACAACCTTTTCCTCCGCCGTACGTCATCAAAACAGTTGCCTTGCGGACGGATCGCTTTGCGTTACTGTTTGCCGTGTGGACACCCAAGTGTGCACTAACACATTTTTGCGTGAGGACGGTGGATGATATTGTCCTCCTCCATCTGCTAACTGCAAGGCGTCAACACGGAAATTAGAGGGAGGCTGAGTAATCATTGCCACGATGAATTTAGTGCCATGCGAATTTGATTTAGTGCAGTACTTCTCAAGTTATCATGAAAATAAAACAATATATATTTATTACTAATTTATTACAACTTGAACGACATGTAAAATGATCCTCAGAATAAATGAATGAAATATTGAAAAAAAATCTGAAAAAGTTAAAAGGATGCTGAACTGCGAATATGCGGAGGTCGACTGTACCGCAAAACTTCCCGTGATTCTCAGTGTGATACGAGTACCATCAGTACTGGGTGGGCTCCCTCTAGTGGTGAGTGAAAGTCATTATCACTGAATTAAATTTTGAAACTGCAAAATGTTTCTGATATTATCCTAATTTTTAAAATGGATTACTAATACTAATCCAGCACCTTTTTAAATAATCATTTTTTTCAGTCATGGATTACAAATAGTAATGTTGTTTTTTTTTCAAGCAATCAGTTTGTTCAGTAGAGTAGACGTGCATACAATACTTTTCCAGTTGATTTTTAAGTTTGTTTTTCAATCTTTGATTAGGTATTTTTTTCCAACTCAACATTTAACTGTTTTTTTTTCCCGATATTCAATCAATTTAAAAAAATATTTAAACTGAGCTTGATAGTGAGAAATGGGTCATCTTGGATGGACCGATACTTTAAGTCGTACAATAATGACCAGTTTGCTCATATTTTAAATCATTTGATGTGGCTTCCACTTATACATTAATTCCTAACTGCATGATGAATTGTTGTAGCCTCAAATTGTTTGACCTTTTTAGTGGAACATGCGTTATGCATGCAATTTTCACCTGACGTGAGACTACATGGCACCTCACAAAACAATGCAGTTGAATAATTAACCAGGGCTATTTTGTGTTTGAGCATTTTAATTCTTAAGTCTTCACCATAAAATACATAATTCATCCAAACGATCTACAATTCAAACGTTGCCATGTACGGCTTTTACCCCTTCAATTTCCCCTGCGTTTGTAGCTCCAGAGCACCTGACGCACTCCTCGGAGTCTCATTACGTTTTTATTCCTCGAAGTTTTCCGTCAAAAACACTCATGTTTATTTGATTTGCAGCCGTGGCGCAAGAGCGGAAATGAAAAGCGAGCGTGGTTCATTGTGAAACTCTTTTACAATCCAACGGCAGGGCTCCACTGCATCAATGTTTAACGTTAGCCGTTGAAAAGAGCGCTGCTAATCAGAGCCAACTTCTGTTCTACTGCTTAGGCCCTCTGACTCATAAAATGCTGATCCAATTTTTATCTTTTTTGGAGTTTAAATCGCCATTAATTTGGATCATGGCAGAGAAAGCCTTCAAGTATTTGCTCACTTCCGTCACCTTCTCGTCGTTAGCATTAGCTGTAGCACTCGTCATGTCCTATAATGACGTTGCACAATGTGGTGATGTTGCAGGCTGCTGGTACAAGCTAGGTACAAAAAGGGGGAGGGGCGATGTAGGTGGGCCCAAGCCAAATGCCGTTACAATAAAAAAGTTAGTTGGTTAGTTAACTTGTGTTTTGTGGTGGGCTGGGCTAGATTACTGCAATGCACTTTTTGTTTTTGCTCCCATTAAATATTAGGCAAGCCCCGCCCCCTCTCTGTCCACTTTTAAAACTCGCTTGAAGACACATTTTTATTGTTTGTCTTTCGACTCAACATGAGACTGTTGCTGTTCTTCTGCTATCGATTGTGAGTGTGTTTATATTTGTGTTCTAATTTATATGACGGCTAATGGAAAGCGCTTTGTTACAGCTCCAGCTGTTGTGGAATGCGCTATAGAAATCAAATCGTATTGTATTGTGGGTTTCAACAGCTTGAATAGAGCAGTCACCAAAAAATAAAAATGGTACCTGCCATCCATTTCGTAGCATCTTGCATAATTTTGCATGAATGCCAATGTAGCCTTCTAACTAGCTTCTTTTCAACTGGACTCGAGTGAGTGCTATTCTACTTGTATTTGAAGCGTCGAGTTCAGAGCGGCATGTAACTCGAAAGGACACTTGTATGTCCCAGTTATTCAAAGCGGGAGCAGAAATGTTAGCCTTCAAATTCTTAGCAAGCAGATTTGTACATCCAGCGAAAGGAGTTTTTTTTTTTAATATTTAGCAAGTCACAATGTCTCCGCTCCGGTTCTTGTGAAAGATGTCTTTTCAGAGGCGAGGATACGATGACATAACATGCAAATTTTTACCGGGCGGTCGTCTTCGCTGCTGCTGATGCAACTCATGCGGTTGAAGTAACCTGCTTATGCAAAACAAAAGGACACACCGACCGAAATCCCTCGCGCGACAGCGTCGCCGGCGAATTCCAACGACAATGGCGGAAATGGATTTGTCCCGCCAAAGAGCGAAGCCGAGCTGTGAAAAATTGATGACACACTTTCTTTCGGAGCCCCCCTAATGCGGCAGAACAATGGCTCCATGCAAGTCCTCTTTGACTTTTTAATTTATTTATTTATTTATTTTTTTAATAACGCCATGCTAGTTATTTAGTGGCCTAAGCTGCTGGGATGTTTTTTAGATGGCCAAAAAAAAACGCGCCACCCACATCCAAGCTAACATCGCAGGTAAAACAAAAGTGAGTTCAACAAACTTTTTCAGAAACTAAAAGAGAAAAAAATTTAGGATGAATACATGACCTTTAGATCGTTTTACTGAACAACTGGTAACAAGTAGTGATGGTAGAATGAAGCTTCAAATTTGCTTCAGGAACCAGCTGATGTATTTTTTGACTCCTCTAGATGGCGCTGTGGGTTTAAATAAAGTTTTTAAGAAATGGCTTTCAGCCCAATGTTGAATCGAGAGTGCCATCTACAGGAGACCAAAAATAGAACTGGTTCATGAAGCAGATTTGAAGCTTCATTTACCCATCACTAGGAATAAAAGTATATATACTAGCTGCAATGCCACAACTGACGCCCATGGACTCAGCGCATAGCCTAGCTAACGGTTAGCCAATTAGCAACCAGCCGCTAACCTGCGCGCACGGCAATCAACGCTCCACTCTGATTCACTCACACCAGCATCACTCACCTGGCCAGGCTCCGCTTTTGAAAGCTTGCTATCTTCAGTTTCGTCAGATGGCGACCCCTAGTGGACGAAAGCGTATTTTGTGTTATTTAGTAACACAAATTGTCTTGTTTCCCCCCCTTGACTACTCAAATAATTGATTCTAAAAATAATCCCTCACATTATTGTTCCTGCAAAGACAGAAAGAGGTAGATTTTCAATGAGGTCCGAGTGTGTCTTGTTTTCCGCACACAAACAAGAAAGTGAGGCTTTTGATCGTTAGTAAAAGCAATAATTGCGCCCCGAAACGCACGGTCAGTTTGTGTACGGAAGACTTTCTAATTGCAAGGATCCTAATGGGAGCGCTTCCTAATGGAGACCGTTATTAGCGCGCAAGCGGCCATAATGCGTAGCGCCGCAGCTTTATAAAGGGAAGCCACACAACCTCGAGTGTGTCCATGCAACTGAGTGCACGTGTTGAGGAAAGAAAAAAAATGTAAATCTGCCGTTCGTCTCTCATCTTTCAGCGGACTGCTCTCTTCTGGCTTAGGTGAGAGCTTCGTCTCTACTCCCACCTTCAGCGTTTCCTCAAAGTCCACATCCAAATCCCAACCAGGATAATCTCATCCCTCCACTCTGATGTACTTCCATTTATCCCGGCCTTGTACTACTGCCAGCTCAGGCCCGTGTTAGGGGAAAGAGAGAAATCGGATTTCTTGCGCTTACCCCTTGCTATGGCTCTTTGCTAAGGTTGTAAGTCCCTCAATCGTCACTCAATGTCACCCCCACCCCTCCCCACCCCGCCCCCTCCCGCAGCGCCTCGGGACACAATGGCCACTCTCGCTCGTTATCGGGCCACTCGCAGAAGCGGCGGCGGCTTTGCGTCAATGAAAGCCGCAATACGATTGGGCGCCACCTGAGCGAAACGGAACGAACGTGAGCTGGAAGGCAGCATCGAACCTTCTCATGGCGTGATATGGAAATCGTTTGTCCGTTCATCCTTGTGGGGCTTCATGAAGTTACTTAGAGACGGATCGTGTGTGCAATGTGGTCGCATCTACAAACTAGTGGTCCACTTATCGCTCTTTTTTTGGGGGGAGGGGGGTGAAATGTAAGGGCAGAATCCCTTTAAAGGGACAAAGACGGACGGGGGCGGAGGATGATTACTTTTATGGATAAGGACGGAATGGTGTCCAAGTCGAGGGTGGGGGACGGAGGACGGACCAGCAAAATGGGGTTAAAGCGTCCATCGCTGCCAGATTTGCTGCATAACACGAGTCTTGATCGTCTGGTTCACCTCGTCAAGAAAATTGTGTTTCACTGAGCTCCATGAATTTGGAGTAGACCCACAAAAAAGATTTTGAATGTTTTCCCCATAATGCTGCTTACTGTGTCTGTCCCGCAATTTACTGTCAATCAGCTGGAATAGATTTCTGTTGACTCGTAAAATAAGCAATGAGCAAAGAAAATTAGGAGAACTGAAATATAACGAGACCGCAGGAACTATTGTATAACTGGCACGTTGCTCCAGCTACAGAACCGGGTTCTTTTGTGAAAGTTGAGTTTTTTGTTTTGTTTTTGCATTTTATCCATATTCATTTGCAGCGTCCTCATTCGGGTCGCAAGTACGCTGAAGGATATACATTTGGACAATCATTTGCATGAGGACAATAGCACATAACGATTGGTCGTCCACCGCTCCATGTTGTCACCTGAGATGTGTTCAGTGGATGGACAGAATGATGGATGGAAGGAAGGATGGGTGGTCTTTGTGATTCATTTGGAAGGAAACCAGACTAATGAGAACTTCAGCCAAAGGAGCTTTTGATTGATGACGACAGGCGCCTACGGCAAACTTCAAAGGTTTGGGGGGGGGGGGTGCTTGTTGACAAGGACGTATTGTGTCAGTCAATACGAAGCATTGTGGCCTTTATTAGCCAAATTAACCCGCGGCCATCCATCGCCCTCGGTGGCTTTTTATCAAGCTACATAAGATGGTGACGTGTGTTTGTAGAAGAAGGAGAGTAGGTGTATACGGGGGGGACGGGTTAAAATGGACTGCTTCCAGTTTGTCAGAGTGAGTAGTTTATGTATGTTTACATGCGTGTGCGTGTGCGAGGCACAAGCTGTCACTGACTCAGCCCGCCGATGTCAGCTGTCATGCGCATGCAGCAGCAACCGGCTGACACGGGCGGGGCCCGGGGGCAGACGCACACTCACGTAACATGGAACGCGCACCATCGCCACCACGGCGGCATCTTCCGCATCGCCGCCACCGAGTCACGTTTCACTAGAATGGAGACAAAGTAAAGATGTTTTTGAATATCACCTGGAAATGACCGCACTTGAACACTTAAAAAAAAATAAAATAAATCACCCCTAGTCACTCACTGCCGGCCTCTAAATGTGCGAGCTAGCATGCGCGAGCTAGCATGCGCGGGCTAACATGCGCGAGCTAGCATGCGCGAGCTAGCATGCGTGAGCTAGCATGCACGAGCTAGCTTGCGCGAGCTAGCATGCGCGAGCTAGCATGCGCGAGTTAGCATGCGCGAGCTAGCATGCGTCTCATACGCAGCAAAAATACGGTAATTACCTCACTAACTCTTTGAAATCTAACTTTAACCTTATTATATATTTAAGAAGTCTCCAGTGCCATTAGTATTCCTAACGCTATCCTATCCAGGCCTAAAAACCCAGATTAAACCTAACGTCTGGGGGTTCGCCGCATATTGCGCAGAGCGGGCTTTGTAAGTCCGATGTAACAAAGAGATGCCAGTCACTTTTCAAAATAAAATCATTTTTAGCCTCCAATAATAAATAAACCGGTCTTACTTCAAGTTTTATTTATTCTTTCATCTGTGCGGTCCGCTCGCAGACCGTTACCGGGCCGCGCACCGGTGTTTGGGGAGCACTGCCTTAGCAAAGTAAAGCCACTTCATTAGTTACAACAACACAAGATGTGTTTCCTTAACAAAGACTCACATATTTTAATTCATTTAGCAATATTTTGATTATTAACTAACTAACAGATCCACTGAGGACGCCATCGACACTGCTCTGCATGTTGTGCTGGGCCACCTGGAACGACAGCAGAGCTATGCAAGGATGCTCTTTGTGGACTACAGCTCGGCATTCAACACGATCATCCCAGACATCCTCGTCGCCAAACTGGACACTCTCGGCCTCCCTGCCCTCACACGCATCTGGATTAAGGACTTTCTGACCAACAGACCCCAGACTGTGTTGCTCGGCCCCTACACGTCCTCCACCCTCATGCTGAGCACCGGTTCCCCCCAAGGATGCGTGCTGAGCCCTCTCCTGTACGCCCTCTACACCTACGACTGCAGCCCGGCCCACGGCAACAACACCATCGTCAAGTTTGCTGACGACACGACAGTGGTCGGTCTGATCTCGGAAGGTGACGAGACAGCCTACAGAGAGGAGGTAAAGAGACTGACAACTTGGTGCAAGGACAACAGACTGCACCTTAACTCTGCTAAAACAAAGGAGATTGTCGTCGACTTCAGGAGGAACAAGACGCTGCCGCCCCCCCTCTGCATCGAAGGCGTGTGTGTGGAGAGGGTCCACACGTTCAAGTTCCTGGGAGTACAGATCTCCGATGACCTTTCTTGGAGTCACAACACCACAGCAGTGGTAAAGAAGGTCCGCCAACGTCTGCACTTCCTGAGAGTCCTCAGGAAATTCAACCTGGACAGGAAGCTGCTGCTGGCCTTCTACCACTCGTCCATCGAGAGCCTGCTGACGTACTGTGTCTCCACCTGGTACAGCGGCTGCACTGAGGCGGACAGAGTGAGGCTCCAGAGGACAGTCAAAACAGCGCAAAGGATTATTGGCTGCCCTCTCCCCCCACTGTCGGACATCTACACCGCCCGGTGCCTCAGAAGGGCTCTCAACATCGTCAATGACAATACCCACCCAAACTCACACCTGTTCGACCTGTTGCCCTCTGGCAGGCGCTACAGATGCATCAAATCAAGGACCAATAGACTGAGAAACAGTTTCTTTCCGAGAGCCATCTCCATACTGAACTCTCACACACACACGAGACCACCCTAACCTCGCAAAACAGCATTGTGATGTGTTCCTATATGCCCTATTCAGTACTGAATTCCATTGCACTGTCTTCTTTATTTATCTAATTTATATATTTGTCTGTATTATTGTTGTATTGCACTGGAGAGGGGAGCCCTCTAATCTCGTTGCACACTTGAGTACAATGACAATAAAGGGATTTCTATTTCTATTTCTATTCTATTCTATTTTGCTTGTAGTTTTATTTTAATCCACTGCAGGCAAATATTTATAATCTAAAAAAAAATGTTAATGAACATTTGTTTGCCATTAAATAGCAGTGCGTTTCCTCTGATCCGTGTTATTACACCAATTTAAACATTTAACACTGCAAACTGCATTGAACATCCACTCATTACGTGGTAAGTATATCGCTGTCAAATCTCATCAGATCAGGTTATAATTTGTTATGCTTCCGTGGGATCATATTCTATTTTGTTCATTTACCTCCAGAAGCAATAGCTGCATAAAACCTTATCTGATTTTGGTAATTAAGATAATAGATACGCTCTCACCTCCAAAGTCTATGTGGTAAAGTTTAAAAGAATTATAATTTAAAAAAAAAAAAAAGAAAGCAAAAGTCAAACAAATATTGGGAGTTAAAACAAACTGTGACACTTCAGCACACGGCGTATTAAAAAAAATTAACGGCACAAATGTGTTTTCATTTTTTATGAGTGTGTTATTTGCTTTTTTTTTTTTTTTACATCACCAGAGAAGATTATGGCAAAGTTGAGTCACAAGAGTGGTCACGGACAAATTGAACTTGTATTTCAAGGTACTCTTGTAATAAATGACAATTTTGAGAGCTTTCACATAAATCCAAAACTCACATTTTGCAGGCTTGTCGAGCCTGGTGAAAATTTGCGTTTTGTCCACACCCCAGCGGCGAACCTTGAGATGGTTGAATATTCAGCCCTCAAGGACGGTTATACTGAGTAACGTGAGATTTGGTGGGCATTTCTATCACGAGTCGACCCACAAAAAAGTCTCAAGAGGACAGGAAGTCTCATATTACGATTCGAAGGGGCGATTGTGAGGTTATTTTGTTGAACATTTAACATTTGGACACAACCCGCTTGATACATTTTGGAAATTCAGGCCCCAAAGCCAGCTTCTTTTTTGATCATGAAATTTAGTGGGCATCTCTATCACAGGTCAACTCACAAAAAAGTCACGCGAAAATTGCCATTTTTGTTTGGAGTTGCTATTTTAGCGTCATGTTGATGAAAATTACATTTGGCACGATCACCAAAACACTTTAAAAATATATATTTTAAAAAAAAAGCTAGTTTTAGATAGCACATGAAATTTGGTGGGTATGTCTATCAGATGTCGACTCACAAAAAAAGTCTTACGAAAATTGCCATTTTTGTTTGGAGTTGCTATTTTAGGGTCATTTCGATGAAAATTACATTTGGCATAATCGCAGAAACATTTTAGACAGCGACATGAAATTTGGTGGGCGTGTCTATCACAAGTCGACTCACAAAAAAGTCTTACGAAATCTGCCATTTTTGTTCGGAGTTGCTATTTTAGGGTCATTTTGATGAAAATGACAATTGGCACGATGGCCGAAACATTTAAAAAAGTTTTAGAGCGCAACATTACATTTGGCGGACATATTTATCATTGCTCAAGTCAGAGGAAAGTCTCAAGAAGCCCTGCCTGAATAGTCTGCTGTTTTGGTTTGAAGCATTTGGTCCATCCAGACAACAAGCAAGTAAACCAGCATCATGGAACATATTGTGGTTAACTTGACACGTGAGTGATTTTTATTTCAAAACTGGGCTGTGTCGTTTTAGTCTTCAAACACAGAAAAGGTATGACACACTTTTTTTTGTATATCGTAGTGGATGCGTTGGTGTCAAAGCACCTGTAGCCACTCCGCTGTGTCCGTCACGGGAATACATTAGCATAAATCCATATTGCAAGCTCGTTAGTTGCACTCGGGCCATATTGTTGTGCCGCTCGTCCCGTTTGTTTTCCCCATTATTAATTACCTCAGCTTCATACGAGAGGATTTCTCATTTTCGATGGTCATTAGAAACACATTACCGCACCGCTGACGCAACGTGACTTATTTACACGGCAACCATTCCCGCTCCCGTGCTGCCTTCAAGCCCAGAATTGAGCCTGGGAAAGCGGGGACACGCTCAAGCCGCCCTGAGGGCGTTGGGGGGGCGGATAAACATGGGCGTCACAGCAAACAAAGCACATCAGTTCTGCTGTGAGCTGCGGCGTGAAATGGCTTTCCGAGTTCGCCTTGGCGGCCCTCAACAGGCCAGCCGCGTTACAGGATATTACCGCATATTATCGCAAGTTTTTTTTTTTTTTTTCCTATTAGCTCAGCGGGCAGCACGGCATCGCCTTCAACTGTTGTTGCCACCTCACCACGCCGGTGAATACAAGAGGTGAATGTTGTCGGTTTATGTCGAGGAGGCGTGTATATGCGCCTGAACGTGTGTGTATAAGGTTTGTTGTGGAGTCTGTCATGTCGATATAGAAAGCACAACATCATTCAGTTTGAAGCTTTTATGTATCAAAACGCGTTTCCTCTCCTGGTTAATTGGTGTAAAATGTCATGCTGCAGTTCGTTTTACCCAAGGCAAGTGCAGAGTGAAGGCTCGCTTGAAATACTGCAAAGTTTGAGCCAGTTTCACCAGCAAATATGGAACTTGGTGGGCATGTCGGTCAAAAAGGCGATTCACCAAAAAGCCTCGAGAAGCTATCTGGAAAATATATGGGAAGATTACCATTTTGAGTTGATGAGGCCGTTCTGGGTTTTTTTTGGGGGGCCAAAAGTAAACATTCGGCGGCATCCGCTCATATATTTTCAAAATTCAGCCCCAAAAACCTGCTTCATCTCGTAAGATGAAATTTGGTAAACATGTCATTAACGAGTCACCCAACAAAAAAAGTTTCACAAAGCCATGCCTGAAAAGGCACATGAAGTCTGCCATTTTGGTTTGTTGGATGATTTTGCCGCGCATTTTCATCTGTGGAATCACCTCATGTAATTTTTAATTTTTTAAAAAAAAAGCCACCAAAGCTCTTTTCATATTGCAAACCTAAAATTTGGTGGGCAAGTCTGTCCTGAGTCGATCCATGAGAAATTCTCAAGAAATCACTGGAAGTTTGCCATTCTGGTGTGAAAAGGCCATCGTAATTTGGTGTTGCGATGGCCATGTTGGCACTTCCGGGCCTCCTACAAAAACTAACTTGTTGCGAAAGCTTTTTTCCGTTTACAACCAAATTTGAACCTCATGTAATGGACAAATGAGTGTGTTTTCATTATTGCGAGTGGGAGGAAGTCTGGTTTCAGAGAACTCGCAATCAAAGATTCAACTAATAACTCAGCTCCACAAAATCAGAAAAAAAAGAATGCACCAATATGTCAAGCATTTGCATCACGCATTTCTCTAAAAGCCCCAGTTGCAATTTTCGTGTCAGCACCAAAAACGTGCTACTTTTCACTGATTGTTTCCGAGTGTGACAATAATTTTGGCGGGATTCTTCCTTCCTGTTCCTCGATTGTCGATGACCTGATAAGACTGACAACCAGTAGTGACGCGATTTCTAAAAATAGGACACAATCATTTTTTAAATTATATTCGTCCCAATTTTTTTTGGTTTCTAATCGTTAAATACACTGGGTTTTTTTTTATTTTTATTTTTTTAAACGATTATTTCATTTTGTCAAGTGGTTCCATGAATAAAATCATAAAATTTTTAAACTACTTTTAAGTATTTTTTTCTACATTTTTAAAGTACACTACACAAAAACATTTAAAATGACCACTTGTGCAACCAGTTGACAAAATGAATCAATTTTTATTAGTGTATGCTTAAATACAATTTATACTTGAATGAGAATTATCGGTGGTGAATTAATAAAACCGCCACCTTTCCAGGAAAGAAACCGTTTTCTAATGAGTCGAACCAACAGGAACTCGAGCTCGGTGGTGTCGCCATGTCAGCAAATGTATGTGTGAACTTTTGTGAGAAAACGTGCTTGTTTTGCAGGCGCTTGCGTGGCGGCGAGACTTTACACAGTGAGTGGCATTTAATGCGACAACTCTTGATAGAATTGCAGTCTATTCCGGAAAATGACATAAAAAAAAAAATTTGATTATTTGTTCAGAAATGAGGACCGAAAATGAATGGATAAAAATCTTAAAAAATACGGCGCACACTAAATTGCATTTCATTGCTTTCCAATAAAAAAAAAAAATGATGTACTAACACCGCAGTCGACAAGGGTTGTTAGTTTCTTTTTTTTTTATCACACAAAAAGAGATACAAATATTCATTTAAGAGATTTTGGATTTTTTTTGTTTTATTTTTCTCTGTTCCAGTCCATTGAAAGCCCGTAATTGCCACTGAATACGATTCATTGACACTTTTTTTTTTTCTTACCTGGTTTGCACGAGAATTCTCAAGACAGCAGCAGCAATACAAAATGTGCAAATAAAAGTTATCCACATGCACCCGTGACTCTCATCTCAACCTTGGTTTTTACATATTTAATATTGTTTTTCACTCGGAGGAGCTTGTTTATTCCCTGCTGCCTCTTACACTGCTCTTATGCTGCCTTCCTAGCTTTTTTTTTTCTATCGCAGTAGCCTCATTCAATCATTATCCCAAGTAAAAATTAAACTGTAGTGGATTCATTCGATTGAGAGAGACGTCTGCTAAGCAGGCGAATCGCAGCATACAGCGGGCTGCCCGAGCACTACTAATCGTCAAGGGAACGCGTTGGACTCGTCAAGGTGCTCGCTTCTTTTCAGTGTATGCAGGTTGACCTGCGGCCAAAGTCACCAGATAGAACATCACTTTGCACATGCACAGTAATTATTAATAACTATTGGTTGTTTGGCCTCGGCGGAAGTCTGGTCTCTTTTTGGATGCTGGATGATGAACGTATGTTATTACACCCAAGGTTGAAGGTAGTGAGGTTGTCATCTGTACCACTGTTGGCTGCACTCAAAGAAGGAACGCTCGGAACAAAAAGTTATTGGATTGCGTCATTAGAGCTAACGTTATACATTGTCGGTGAGTAGGCGTGCGGCATGAGGACAATTGACAAATGTTATTATTTGTAATTAGTCGGAGAAGCTTTCTTAGAAGCTGATTAACTTTGATTGATACCTTGACAAGCATCTTTTGCATTGGCTGGCGGAAAACGAAAACTGAGGTTGTGATTTTCGACATTTTATAAATAAATAAATATATATATATATATATATATATTAGTGCTTTCAAATGATTAGATGTTTTTAACTAATTAATCGCATAAAAAAATTAATTAATCACGATTAATCACATTTTTCAACTACTGTTTTTTATGAACCTTGTAACAGATATTTACTTGTATGACATCTTGGAATTAATGAAAAATGACCAAATGTTTTATTTCAAAGACTGCTCTAATAGCTTTCTTTGATCCTTACAGGTTTGGCGAAGGAAATGTTTCTTTTTTTATATTCACAATGGTATCCCCATCACTGACGGCTAGCTGCATTTGTGAAAAAAAAAAAAAATGTTATAAAACATGTTTTCGATTGGTTGCATAGATGAGGAGCAGTCGATAGCCGATGCTGGCGTATTGATACTGTCCCGCTTTGGGCTGATAGTTTGATGTGTCATTTTGCTGGTTTGATCATTGGAAAGGGTGCGCTTAAAAGCGCGCCTTCCGCTCTCTTGCGCATCCCAACAGCGCCTTTGTCGAATGCAATCTGTGAGCATCTCATCAGATATTTATATGTCACCTGTGCATGTTTGGATTCGCGCGCGCGCGCGCGTGTGTGCGTGTGTCTGTCTGCTACCTATGGAAGCAAGAGATTGAGGAGACAAGGCTATTAAACATCCACAGCGCCCTCTAGCGTCTGCTGTGTGAACTGTTTTAAATGCAACGTCTATGTTTGCGTGTTGGGGTGTGCGTGCGTGTGCGGGTGCGCGTGCGTGTGTGTGTGTGTGCGTGTGCGTGTTCAGCTTGATCCAGTTCCCAGTTGCCAGCACATTTATCATGATTTAAATCAGTGATGGTGACCTGAAAAACGGCCAAAATTAAAGACAGCAGTCTAAGAGAAAGTTTGACAATGGAACTTTTACCAATTTTAACAATAACAAATTTAAAAAAAATATCTATCCATTTATCTATCTTACTCTCTCGCCATCTGTGTCTCTGTCTGTCTGCCGATCTCTCTCTCGCTCTCTCGCTCTCTCTCTCTGTCTGTCAGACTGTCTTTCTATCCCTCCCTCTCTCCATCTTTCGCTCACTATCTGCTCGCCTTTCTCAACCTCCTTCAGCACTAATCACTAATGAGTCAAGTCAAATGAAATGATTGCGATGTATCGCAATAGATTCCATCACGTGCAATCAACATTACGGCACAAACAATCCCTGAATGAAGTTCTGTTACAATTTCACAGGAAAGAAATGGGTACAGTTGTGTATACATTCAGCTCAAATACCTCAAAACCAGCAAATAATAAACATTTTACAAGGTTGAACGCAGAAGGTTCGTTCAATGGCAAGACATTAAAGATTTGTGCCAATAAACGTCATTGGGTTCTAGCATCTTTCCTCCGAGAAAAGTCCAGAGTGCCGCTGCCATTATGACAAAAAAAAAAAATGTGCCTCCTATAAAGACGTCATCAGTTAACACCCACTTGCTCCCTAACTTGGCGTGTGGATGTGAGGGGCAGCAGAAATGTATAAAGGTCAAACAGCGCTGTGTGCAACGTGTTGAAAAGGAAGAATTTATTCAGCTTGGAGAAAGAAAAGTTGTTTACCTCCATGACACCGAGAACCGCAAAGCTTGGGGTTTGACTCCGACCCCGATGCACTCTATCGCTGAAAGAAGCGAAATCGACGAGCGGAGCGGATGTCATATTTATCCCAAACGCAGCCGCACTTTGGACTCAATCATTCAGCATTTCAATTCTTATCTGATGGAATTGAAGCAAGGTCAGTGTGGTGGCGAAGTGAAGCCACCACGAGCACTCATTCAGCATTTTCTCTTATGTAAGTGTGTTTTTTTATTTATTTATTTTTTTCATATGCGTTTTGATACTGTTTGGTGGCAGTGAATGCATCTTGAGACATTTCACTACGAGCATAAATTTTTTCAGGAATTATTCGCAAGTGTGGTCACGAAATGAATGAAAAAGCTCAACTCAACTCATTCTTAGTTTTAAAGCGCTTTCAAAACAGCGGGAGCAGAACACATGACATAAACATGTAAAGAATCTCAAGGCTAGCGTGCTATTCATGCTAGTAGGCTAGGAAATACGAGTTCTCATTTGAAGGTAGTTTTAAATCTGAAATATATTGATTTTTTTAAACATCAATGGCTGAAGGAGGGGAAAGTGTGGATTTAATTGCAGATACGCTTGCGACGCCATTTTCAAGTCGGACTTTTCAAGAGACGCTAGGTCGCCCAACACTCACTCAGTAGTGTTTCTGTTCATTATTTCTCCAGCCGTGGTGTCATAAATGATCGTAATATGTGGAGGATTTATTCAAGTCGGACTAAGTAGAACTTCACTGAAGGCCTACGTGTGATATGCACGGCCCGCCAGCACCTGCGCCACAACTTAGACCTGCTAGTGGGGAATCTACGTCTTTTCACCAAATTGTCAGGTGCGCTGGCGCCCTTGTAAAAGAAATTTTCTTTAGAATTTTGATGTTCACACTAACTAATGACGTGTGTGCCAAACTTCTTCACATTCTGGGCAAAGGAAAACATTTGAAACTCCTCCACGGTTCTCTCGAGCCAGCTTTGATTGCTCTCATTGACTCGATTCATATCCTCGCCGCAGATTCCCCTCTTAGCTCAGGCCACAAGTGGGTGGAGAAGGATGAAGTAGAAGCAGAAGCGCAACTTTTTTTTCTGGGTCAATTGGCCTAGAAATTCAGACCGGTATCGGTTTGGGTTCGAACGAGCTCCTTTTGTCCTTTAAATATTTATGATGGATTTTTCAGTCACATGATGAACAAGGAGGCGTGTCCAATCTTGTTCTTCCAAGGGCTGCATAAAGAAAAAAAAAGGATGCAAGGGCGAGATTCTCCACCTTTCCATTATTTAACATGCCAACAAAGAAACAGCAATCCGTGACTTTTACTACATCTCAGATGGATTACCGTTATCATTTTGGAGTCAGCCAGCCTTCTCTTTCACGTCTTCTTGCACGTCCGAGCTGTATGCGCTTCTATTTGCGCCACGAGAAACTGAATCTGAATATTTGAATGTGAATTGCTTCACTTGAATATTTGAATTGAATATTTAATTATTGAATTACATAAATTGTATATTTCATTGTTTAATTTGAATCTGAATTTTTACGCATTTTTACGGCCTTCAAAACGAAGGGGCTGATTGGCCGACGAGGAGATCTATGTACCTGAAATCCATTGCTCATCCTAGAGGCACCTAAAGTTCCCGTATGGCTTTTTCTGAAGTTTGAATTTTTTACTCGGCGAAATGAATGTGAGCATTTGCAGAATTTAATTTTTAATTTTTTTGGGGGGGAGGAATTAAAAATGCATTTTACAGTCTTAAATTCATTTTCAAGTTTGTTAACAAAAAATAATAATAATTCAGATGGAAAAATTTAGATTAAAACAATAAATATACAATTTATGTGATTCTTTAATTCAGTTTCCAATTCAAATATTCAAGTTAAGCAATTCACATTCAAATCGATAATATTCAGATTCAGTTTCTCGTGGCACAAATATCAGCCCATACTCCTGCCCAGTCGACTTGACGGCACGCCCAAATTAGGATTGTTCAGCCTTAGGAGACGTCTAATAAAGACGTAATGAGTTGTTTTCTAATGTGTGTTTGCGGGCAAGATTGTTCCGCGTCGCTGTGAGCGTGAGTATTCATATCAAGGAACAAGATGGCGGGTGTTTCTTGGCGGCAGATGGCGAGTTTTGCTTCAGTCCGAATCTCAGCTGTTGCCTCACATCCCGCAGTTGTCAGATGAGGAGGGAAAGAACACCTTCTGTCTCTCACTCTCACCGCCCTGTGACTTTTTTTGCGGATTCTTCGCCGTCTTCATTCTCCGCGTGGCGCGCAAGAGACGGCGGCGTCGCTTCCGCCACCCAGCCGCCCGTTTACTATGCTAAGTGGGCTAACCCAGCTCATTTGAGAAGATGGCAGGGCAGACGCGTTTAACCACGAGGTCACCAAGCTGGCCTCGCCGTGCAACGCCAAAATGAGCGCGTGGACAGAAAGGAGCGTGTCTTGAACGTGATGCCACAAAAGTGCTGTTGCAAATACATCATAGGCTGCTGGTTGCTATGGAAACACATTCCCTCAGCCGCTCTGGCTGCTGACAGCGTTTTGCATTTCATTTATATGGTGCGCAAGATCGAAAGAAATACTGATAGATGTTAAAATAATTCCAGTGAATGCGTCTTGAATGTTTTGAAGTGCTTTTGTGCCTAAAAGTAGGAGAGGGTTTGAACAATTTTTAAATAAATAGAAACCTTCGTTCACTTTCATATACTTTTCACTGTTAACACAAAAGTAGTCTCGTTTGTTTAAATTCCAGCAATATATTTATTTTAATAACCTATTTGTACGGGATCAAAATACTGCATCTGGGTCTAACTTGAGCATCATTTATTTTAATTATTGAGGCGGCCAAAGAAATAAATGACCAGTGGCACTTTGGAAATGAATATTAACTAACGCTCAATGGATGAATAAAATATTACTTTCACTGCTCGGATTGACCCGGGCTGATTGGCTGTTAGCTAGCGAATCAGTGCACCGGACAGAAACAGGAAGTGACGAAAACGGAAAAACGTGAAAATTGAAGCTATTTCTCGAGAACTAAATAAACTTTGCTCATTTTCACATCTCCTCATGGGGCATTACGGCCGGCGGGACAGAAGTGAAGACAAAGTAATCACCGTTATTCACAAAAGACCGCTATTATTCGACGTCACCGTCAAAGGCTAGGCATTGACTAGCGCCGCCGATGGCATGGAGGGGTACTGCATCTCACGCATGCTCAGAAGGTCCGGAGTCGTTGGCGTCTCCGTCTGCTTTTATTCTGCTCAATATAAAGCAATAACATCTATAAGTCGCTCATTAAAGTTTTCTGTCCTTTGTCACAAAAATGCAAAAGGGGATATGTTCTCAAAATAAGTTGAGCGCAGCCACCCCCCCGAGCCGCGCTCGATACCGCCGACTTCATCTGCTGTCCCGCCGACGCCATGGGAACGGCTAATCAAGTCTTGGCGAGCTATTGTCTCGGAAGCACGGCTGCCTGCCTGGTAATTGGAAATGAGTGAGTGCCTGTCGGGCTCTCGCTCAGGTGAGACAGCGAGACAGAAGACGAAAGAAGGATTGCAGACAGACTTGTGTGTGAGTGCATCCGTCCGGTAGCCTTGACAAGGGACGGGTTGCTACCAGTGAGATTTTTCCATCCCCAGAGTCTTCCTCTGCAGCGATGGCGATCTGTGTCTGGTGGTCTCGAGAGACTTCCGCACTGTCACCTCGTCACACCGATACACATATTGCATGCCTCAAAGAAAATCCTTCTGTCCCGGCTTTCCATTTCACAGGGTTTAGAAATATCATACTTTTATTCAAGTAGAATTAATTAATACTCGTGACAATTAGGAACACGACTGTCAGCACCGGTAAGTAGGAAAATTTGAACTTTTAATTGCTTGTACGTCGGGGCAAATTCATGAGCGGGAAGATGAGCGCCAACATCCCGACCCACCTCACCGCTTCCTTTTCCGGCAGAGCAGCTGACCAGTCTTAAGTCCGGAACAAAAAGATCTTTTGGGATGGAACTGAGGGTCCTTTGACATCCTCTTATTCCAATCCACTTTGAGTGTGTGTGTGTGTGTGCGTGTGTGTGTGTGTGTGTGAATGACAAACAGTGTCTAGAAATACTGGACCAATGTGTCATCGAGCCAGGTAACCATGGCAACAGCATCATAATCAAATCACGTTTTATCGGCCTCCCTTCTTTGTTTGATCCTTATATTAATATCAACATACAACTGCAGAATTCTTAAATGTGAACCGAATACACAAGTTTCCTTCAGGACTAGGTTCTCTTGAACCAGGGCTCACCAACGTTTCCCTATCCTGCATGTTTTTTTAATCAGGGCTGCCCAAGTCCGGCCCTCGGGAGCCCCTCTCCAGCCTGTTTTCCATGTTTCGCACCTCTATCCTGCTTGATTCGAATGATCAGCACACTTTGGATGCGTGTATCCCTGATGGTTAGAATCAGGTGTGCTGTAGGAGGGGAAACATCGAAAACCGGCTTAATAGGGGCTGTCGAGGACTGGACCTGGACGCCGCTCTTTTAGACGCTGCCCTCCTCCAACATTCCTGATTCAAATGATCAGGATTGTTCTCAGGCTCCAGCAGAGCTTGCAGATGAGCTGATTAATTGAATCAGTTGTGTCAGAGGAGGGAGATATCTAAAACAGGCTCAATAGGGGCTCTCGAGTACCAGACTAGACACCCCTGTTTTAGTAGTTTTCCTTGAACAAATCTGATTCAAATGATAAGGATTATTATCAGGCTTCAGCAGAGCTCACTGAAATCAGCTGTGTGTGCGGATAGAAACATCTAAAACATGCAAGAAAGGGGCCCTTTGAACAGTTATAGTTTTTTTTTTCTTCAGTTTTACTTTTTTAGTGCGCGAATCAAGGGTGGCAAAATTCCATGAATTTTCAAAATTGGAAACTGTCGTTTGGAAATGGCAGTGTATTAAGTCCACCCCCCACAGGCAAACCCCTCATTACTGTGAGCAGTCCTCATTTAAAAGTAAATGCCCAAAAGTTGAGCCGTGCAGATTGCTGGAGAGGCGCTTTATATGACGGCCTTGGCAAAGTTCGGCGCTCTGGAGGGTGCTCTCGTGAATTACGCAAGCATCTTTTCACCTCTCCATCCCACTTGTCTCTCCTTCCGTCCTCCTCCAGCTGCCACTTGTGCCGGCCGGTCTCATCGGACGGGCCTGCCGGTCCACGTTTTAATTGACTCGCCGTGACATGCAGCTGAGGCGACGGGAGCAGTCCACTTTCGGCCCGGTCGATATGTACCCGCGTGGAGCCCTTCCAATACCAACTGGCCACCGCAGAGTCAACAATGAGCGGCTGCCAGGTGTGCCAAGTAAACAATCGGCTTTGCCGGGTGTAAAAATGATCCTCTCCATATTTTCTACTCGGCCCTGCGGAGATTCATGACTTGATTCAAAATAGAAAAATCGGCCATATTTTGCCCAAGGTCATCCAGGAGGTGATTGAACATGAAATTTACATATTTTGAGTTCACAATGGGGCAGCACATCGTCGTTCGCACATCTGTCTCACAGTTGGGAGGTTCGAATCTCAGCTCCTGACAGCTGAGTGTTTAGTTTCACAAGTGAGATAGGGTTATAATTGATTGGGATTTTTTTTATTTTATTTTATTTTTTTGGCTTTTGTTTTTTTTTTAAACTGCAGATAGAATATTTTAGAGCAATTTGTTAGTTTTTAGTAGTTTAAATCTTTAGCGAAAAAGCTACATTTTAGTTAATTTCTTTTTTTTTTTTTTTTTAGTTTTAGTATTAGTTTTTGGGAAAATGGAGTATCAAGTTGCAAGATTAAAAAAAGGGGGGCACAATAACTTGCGAAAACGAGACACAAAGACACAAAGAACGACAATGGACCGACAAGAAGTGAAAGCAAACAAGGAACTAAATACACACAAAGTAACGAGACAACGAGAAACACCTGCATAAGTCACAACAAAGGGTTGGAGGGAGCTGATTGGTTCGCACGATGGAGTGAGACGACAAGCACAGGAGAACACAATCAGGTTTAACACGAGACACACATCAAACAAGGAAAAACATGAAACTAAATTCTAACCCAAAAACAAGAAACACGACAAATATGAATACGGACAAGAAAACGTGGCTCAATAATTAAATTTCTGCATTTCTTAATTTTTTTTTCTTCCCAAGAATGCAAACAAACCATAATTTCACCTTCCATTTATTTTTTTTTTGCAACATGTCCCCTTGATCTGCCAGCCGCTCCCTTCGACATATTCGAATGACGTTGACCTACGCAAACACGGCGAGACATGACATGTCAGGCCGTGACCTAAAATGCATCCAGAACATTGGCACAAGGAAGCATCCACAGGTTAATGGGATTTGAAAATGTACTCTCTGAGCTGGGTTTGTTCGTCTTTCTTTTTTTTTTTTTTCTTTCTTTCTTTTTTCACGAGGGTAAACACAGGAGTGGGTCATGCGCATTTGTGATGCAGATTTCATTTGGAAGCTTTCTAGCGGAAAGCCGCAATAACCTCAACATGCCGCACGTGATAAATAATGCACACACCACCTCGTGCGCGCACACACATACAAGGTACTCATACGTTGAATATGTTGCAAGCAATCGTCAGTCTTCCTGGCGATGAAGACTAAAAGAAAGGGATGATGATGATGTTTCTGGATATGGATGAGGCGCAATGACCCCCGTGAGAAGCAACAAAGGCTACTGCGATCCTCAATATGTCCGTTTGATTGAAAAATCAAATTGAAGAAATAAAAAAAAAAAGAAAAGAAAAAAAAAAAATTGGTTCGTTTGGCATTTGGCCGACATTATACAAAACGTTTTTTAAAAAAATTAAGTTAACATTGTTTATTCCCAATTTTATGATTTACGTTCATGATGTTTTTTTCCCATAATGCCACGGGGTATTAACTTGCACATCACGGACAAAATGAAACAAGCATGGCATTTTTTCCCAAAATGCCACAGGGAAGTAAATACCCTGTGGCACGATGGGAAAAAAATGCTGAATGAGGAAAAAAAATGCATTGCAGAAAAAGAAATGTGAAAAAAATAAAAAATGTTTACTCAGTTAACTATCAAAGTTATTGTTATATTGGAGGCCAAAACACACCAAAAACATATGTAACTTTTTTTTTATTGCGCGAGTCAATAACCTGTGGCATGATGGGGAAAAAATGCATTTAGCCTACAAGTACGTTCAAATGTATTTTCGAATATGCTCCAACATTTGCTAGTCCAAACTTTGGCAGATCCACGTAATTAAAAACTATAGAAACATAAACAAGCATTTTTTTTTTTCCTCCACAGTGCCATATTGTGAATCTGTTTGCCCACTTGCTCCAAATGCAAAATCCCGCGCCACAGGAACCGCGCATATTAACACATGACAACAAACACACCAAGTGATGAGGTTCCCTTACAAACTGTGCAGAGCGGTGACTGTGAAGTGACATATTTTCTTTAAAGACGTCACGTCGAAAAGCAAATCGTCTTCCTAAAAGGCACTTTGTGTCAAAGAAGCAGTCAAGCCGCCAGCAATTCTGACTGGGGAGGTGAAAGATGAGCAAGCGTGACGTTTTCTCTCACTGCACCCACAGCAGGTGCGCCGGCACAAATGGATTTCCGGATGAAATGGCGTTTATGAAAAAAAAATAAATAAATAAAAAATTGCGGGCTATTACGGAGGTAAGCAACCCCCTGACCTCGGCTGCAGGGTTCCGGTCCGTGTTTGGCGGCAACAATAATGCATTGCTGATGGAAAAACATCAGGTGGTCATCCAGAGTCTCGGCCCAAGTTGACAACATTTGGAGGGGAAAAAGAAAAAAAAACCTTTGATGGTGTTGCCTTTTTTTTTTTTTTTTTTTTTTTTTTTTGATTGACTGCTGTGTGTTGCACTAAAACACACCGGTTAAAGTATAGCAGTGGTGGGCGGTCAAGGCCTTCAAGGCCTTCTCTGCTGGCCTAACATCATCAAGGAATCATGATCATATTCTTCACATTGATTTCATATTATATCCTAGTGTTTTATTTTTATCCAATCAGAATTCAGCTAGCTCGTGTTGCTAGGCAGATTTCACAATACCAGTACCGCGCACGATTTGTCAAAGGCCTTCGGATATAACTGCGCGGGCATCTGTTCTGTCAAACATATTTATTTATCCCCAAAAGTTACTGGAATGAATGTAACAGCGTAAAAGTCGTGTGTTGCAACTCAGATCCCCGTGTAGAGTTGCTCGCTCATTTCGTGAGGCACGTGCCTTTATATTGGGACACGGTATGCCGATGCCGCTCGGGAGGATTTATGATGATGTCATCCGCCGACGATAACTAATAAACATGAATAATGTGTGTTTGTGCGTGTTTTTGTGTTTGTGTGCGTGCTGCGTCTTTAGCGAGATTAATTAACTCGGCTCCAGTCATTAGCCTCCTTTTTTTGAAGCGCCGTATATCATCGCGTCCCGCCGCACACTCATCTTATGGAGCGACTCAACTAAGAGAATTTCTAATGAGATGATCAGATTGCATTTGTGTGTTTGCTGCTCACTCGTGTGTATATGGGTGTGTGTGTGTGTGTGTGTGTGTGTGTGTGTGTGCGCGAAATATTTTCATCAAAGAGAAGATTAACGCCGATTTAATGATGCCGTTTAAATGGGCAAAGTACACACGCCATAGGACACTTCATTAAGTACACCTGGCTTCAAAACGAGACTCGATGGCCCATTCTGCCAGAAAGCGGCAAAGTTAAACAACAAAACTCAATGCAGGTTTGCTTACCTTTTGGCTTTGACATGACAGCCAGGCCCATAAGAACCATGTTCGGTCACAACTAAGTTTTTAGTAAGCTGCAGTAATATGAGGTGAAGAAAATGTGATTGTGAGTTTTGTGATATTGTCAATCTACATGTGTTGCTGCACTTTTGGTGTTCAAATAGTCATTACATCACAAAAAGATTGAAGCTATTTGTTATCCGATTTATGGCATTTTGCGTCGTGTGTTGGCATCAAGCCTTCAGAAGAAAACGTTTGGTGATTGTTTTAAATTAAAATTTTTCTTTAAAAATGTTTCGAATGCTTTTCTGATGGCCTCAGTTGGACCCCTCAAGCTATTATTTCCGACAGGCAACAGGAAAATCAAGCAACACATTATTAAGAACTCATTCTCCGACTGAATTTGGCATTTCACTCCTCTATTCAAATGAGACATTACCTTTTCAAATAAACATCTTGTAATGTCAAGAATATGATGAAGCATTAAATACAGTTACAAGAACACTGCATTTTGTATTTGGCACGGGGTGGGAGAAAAAAAAAACAAAAAAAAAACGCTGCAGTCAAACTTGAATGTCAGGTCCAAGGGTAACCCAGCAAAATCCCATCCAAACATCCAGATAGGAACAGCACATGAATGCCAGGCACACAGGGAGGCCCGCCGGTTGCCCTGGCAACCGCAGGAGATGGCCTCCCGAGGTAAAGAATGTTTAATTGAGTGATAATGACTAAGCCGTTCTGAGCTCAGCGAATTTCGCCAAGTGCTCTCTAACCTTCAGCGCATATCAGGTGTGACATTCCCATGTATGTTCCTTTTTACCACCGCTTTTCGGATTGTGTCACTTCTTTAGTGTCTATTAAAGTCTATTTTATAGCTGTAAAGCGTATTGCGAAGCCTTATTCATTATCGGGGATATGTTCCAGACTGCTCGATACGGGAAACGCTGCAAAAAAAAAAGAGCGGCCATATAAAATAGTTTTAGCCCTATTTTGAAAAGGAAATGAGCGGAGCCACTTTGATTGGCTGTGACTCACGTCGGCTGTGTTCACGCCCACAACAGCACAAAGGGCCTTTTTCGAAATACGCCAGTTTGTACAAATCTGTGAAATTACCAACACTCAGTCTAACATGCCTCTGCATACATTTATGCCACCCACCATGCTGGATTTGCGCCGATCATGAAAATAAAACACGCATTGTAATTAGTTGTAAAAAAAAAAAATGTAATTGAACATGGCTTGACTATGAGAAGATACAATTTTTGTTTTTTTTAAGAAAATTGTAATCCCTGACATTTAAATGTCCGACACGTACAAAATTTAGCAAACAGCTCTATAAAAAAAACACTCAGCCTTCGATGACACTTGGTGTACTCAACTTTCGAGCAATTGTTCATATAATTTTGTCGTCCTGTTAAAATTAATTTATGCTAAAAGCTGTTTTAATTCTGAATTCTGCTTCAAATCAATTTTAAAAGCACATCAAATGGGTCATTGCAGAAGTAGTTAGCTTCCGCTAACGTGAATGCTTGAAAAAATAAAAAAACTCTTAATAATCCATACTTGAATTTTTTCCACCGATCCTCCGATTTATCATTTTTGTGCTCTTTCTGGAACCCAAATATTCCAAAAATAGTAAAATTGGTCAAAGGAAGTGTGTTGAAATGAAACGTCTCGACTGAGAGACAAGCTAAATTTAGTCTGGGTCGTTACAGAGAGTCTTCACCGTATTTGGATGCATGTGCGCATCATAGTTTCTGATCTTTTTATGCTATGAACTATTAGTATAGAATATTTTTAAACAACAATTAATGAATAAATAAAGATTATAGCGTAACCTCAAAAGCTTTATGTGTAACGTTAGAGGCATGCACCAGAAAATGTTTCCGTTGCATCTATTTTTTTTTGTTTACTGGGCTTTAGGCCGTGCATATATGGGAAAAAAACAAAAAAAAAACAAGGCCAACATCAAGTATTTATGAATCTCGTCATCATGCTGCACGCGGAGCGGCTGCAAGGTGAGCGAGAACCTCATGTAATAGTCTATCAAACGTAAATAAGCAGTTCTACCTTGAGGCTGATATGATAGCGGTGTCGGAGGGCGGCCTGGAGAGGTTCACTGGATGCAGCGTGGCTCTCATCTGCATGAGAATGAGAGCGTCAAATGCGCAACATGCTTTTGCCGGAGGCCATCCCCGCAGGTGAGGTGTAACTTTAACACACCGGGTGGGGGGGGGGGCAATTTCGCCACCGCATGCTCAGATCAGATGCAAAATAGTGAGCGTGGAGCTAAACTTGGGGGGCCCAAGGGTCCCATTAAGTGGTGGAATGTACGTCCAGGTCACACAGGATCCAAATGGAAGCATTCTATTTTTTTTTTTTTTTTTCATTTTGCCGAGCTCCTGCTAGATGTGTGTTTGGCTAGCATGCTCCAAACAGGCAAGGAGAAAGTCACCCAAGCTTTTATCTCCAGTAGACTTGATTATTGTAAAGAACGCTGCAGCTCAGGTTTTGTCCAGAAGAAAGAGACCAGAACATATTACTTCAGTCCGAAAGGTTTTGCGCCGGCTCCCAGTCAGTTTTAGACTTTATTGCAAGATTCTGCTACTGGTCTAGAAACTTAAAATGGTTTGGATCCCGAATCCATGAAGGAAATACTAATATATATATAATATTATAATAATATAATATTATAATATATAATATATATAATATAATAACCCACTCTGAGGTTTATAAACTCAGGTCAATTAGTGGATACCAGGTTTCAAAGCAAACACGATGAAGCAGCATTTCGCTGTTGTGCTGCATGCAAATGGAATATGTAGCCAACTAAAGTGATGTCACCCCAAGTATAAATGCGTTTAAAAGCTGCTAAAAGAAAAAAAAAATCCACATTCCTTTGATTTAAGTCTTTTTATCATTTTTAAAATCAATTTTGCTAGATGGTCATTTAGTCATTTCAGACGTCCATTTACGTTCTTTTAGTAATTTTGGTAAGCTACTTTTGTTCTTTTTGCTTTTCCTTTCTTAGGTTGCGTGAAGCACATTGAGTGGACTCGAGTAGAAAATACGAAATATAGAAAACAAATTTGCCCTGCCTTGATTTTGTGATGTCCACCCCTACTTTGCACTCATCAGTGTTTCGATTTCTGGCACAGAAACATTGTTTTTGTGCGTTTTGTGCCCGTACATTGTATTTATCTCAGTGTCGCGAGTGCAAGGTCGTATTGTGGCGTTAGGCTCGACTCATTATCTTCTTCCCGAACGTGCGGAGATGATACATCGTGACAAAGCGGCAAAGAGACACGCCGAGGATTAATGGAAACCATTAAAGACGTCTTGCATGGAGACATGAGCCTGTTTGGGCAGATCTCAGTGTCACATCTCAGCCGGGGTCATTTATTTACTTTTTCCGGGTGTGCTGAGGTTTGGCGGCGTGAGCGAGCTGACAAAATCTTGTGCCACATTAAACGCCGCCTGTGTGCTTTGCCGGGCTGACCTCTGCGGCCAATTATAGCGCAGGCTAATGCTGCGCCTGACATGTCTATTTGCATGGACGAGAGGACTTTTATTTTTCCATTTGCTGACACTGGAGATCACACGCCCATTATCATCACAATGGTCGTGTATGTGAGCTTATGTAAATGCTTCTGTCAGGCCGGCCGCATGTGAGCTTTGTGTTTGTGAAGAATGGCAACGAGAAGAGAATGAGGTCCGCTTTGCTTATCACCGCTCCAGCCGAGGAAGCCCCCCCAAGGACAACGTAGCCTTTTTTTTTTTCCCCAGCACTGGAAAATAGTATTTAATTCATCCATTCAGGCTGAAAAGTCATTTGCTACACTTGCGTAATATAATGCTTTACAAAGATAATAATGCTCATTTTCCTCAATTCAAAGCACCATGGACTTAATAATATGTTTATCATTGTGGCGGTACAGTGACATTGCATCATCTTGAATCAGCGGCGCTGCATAATGGAATTCATCCAACTAGGCTGTAGCAGGAACAGAAGTATATATATATATATATATATATATATATATATACCGATACTTTAAGTCAGGGGTGGGCAAACTTAATTTAAATATTTAATTTTAAATGAAAGTGAACAAAAGCATTGCAACAATTTATGTCATGTCATGTCATTATCCACACCGCTTATCCTGTACAGGCTCGCGGGAGGGTGCTGGAGCCTATCCCAGCTGTCGACGGGCGAAAGGCGCACCAAACCCTGAACTGGTCGCCAGCCAGTCACAGGGCAGACATACACAACATCACTGAGTGGGAACTGAACCCACGCTGCCCGTACACAACTCAGGCGAGTGTACCACTACACCATCAGTGACCACAACAATTTATACGTCTTTGAAAAACCACAGTATTTAAAGAAGAAAACATTAACAAGGTTTATTCTTTTAATTTTTTTCAAGTTCGGCTGGCCGGATTAAAACGTTTAACGGGCCGCACGTGGCCCCCGAGCCATAGTTTGCCCACGCCTGCTTTAAGTTGTACTATAATGGCCAGTTTGTGTATATTTTAAATCAATATATGTGTCTTCCACTTATATATTCATCCCTAACTGCATGATAAATTGTAGCTAATTTCAGTTTCTTGAAAAAAATAAACAGCTTGTTTGTGAAAAAAATGGGCCATCTTGGCTGGAGTAATACTTTAAGTTTGCCTTTGCCTTGCACTGCACAGGAAGTGGCATGTTGTGTAGCTGTTCCACACGTCCTCTGGGCTGAGAGCACCTCTCAGCGAGGAAAAGAAGAACGGGCAAAAATGGGGAAAGAAAAAAAAAAGAGCAACCTGGCCACATATCAGGCTATGCAAATAGTACAGCTGCTTTCTGCGACTCCCCCCTGGAGGAATGGCCCTTAATTAGCCCCCCCTCCCCCCTTCCCCCACTCCGCATTGGTCCGTGCCAGTGCCTGAAGAAAAGGCGGGGAAGAAAAGTCTCCTGTGGGGATTGGGGAAGGCGCTGGCAGAGATTTTATCTGTCGGAGCGTTGTGGGAATCCATTTGTGTTGGCTGACGCATGGCTCATTGTGTCTGTGGATAGAGAGCACTTCGTCATCAGGCCCCAATTAGCCGCGAATATGCTGAAGGACTGGATTGATAGAAATAGGGTAGTCTGAGGGTGAATGAGTGCATGGCAGTGTGTGTGTGTGTGTGTGTGTGTGTGTGTGAAAAGTCAACCGGTTTGTTTCGACCGCTTCTCAAAGCCGCTAGCTTGTTGAGTAACCTTCGACATCCCGGTGATGGGACCGCCCCCTCGCATGACAACACCTCCTCTGGCGACTGTTTACTTTCTATTGAATGTAAATATAACCCACTCGCTGGCGAGCAACGAGAGACGACCGCCTGGCAGTCTAATTGGATGACCTGCAGTGCTCACATTCTTATTTTTACCCCCCCCCCCACACCCCCAGAACAGCATTCGGTGTCTTTGTTTCAAATGTACAGTTTCTGCAAGCCTTATTAGAGCTCAAGCGCGCTCACAATGAGAGTTTGAAGACGCGATGGGTAAACATTCATTAGCAGAGGTGAGGGACTTGAGTCACATGACTTGGGCTACAGTCAATTTAAATCAGTACCGTATTTTCACGACCATGAGGTGCACTTTAAAGTCCTAAATAATCCCCAAAACAGACGAGTCGCCCAGTTCTGCGACGCACCTTGTGTATAAACTGAGACCCATAGATCTGTAAACGTGCTATTCTCTCGAGTAACGGGCTTTTTAGAACCAGCTTAATCCACGTGTCGGGGCCTATCTGATACCTTTCATTCTGTCAAGTGGTGGCAGAACCCCCTCTTTATAAATGACACCCTGCACCGTGCTATTGTTGAAAAGGTCACCTGACTCCCTTCACCGGCTGTCATCGTCTCCCGTGGTGATAATTGAAGGCCCCTGTCCTACTTTGGCGATGGGCTAATTTGCCATCTTTGTATCATTTTGTCGACAGAGCTCAACATTCCTCGGTCCTGAGTGGCAGCTGTGGCCTCCATTGTCAGCCAGTGACCTCTGCTGCCCCGATGAGTCACTACAAGTCTGCACCTGCAGATGCTCCGCAATGAAAAAATAAAAAAGGGAGAGGCAATATAACGGTCGGTTGAGTCGTAATAGTTTGTCTTTTGCACGGTTATAACCCATCCTGCCGACCTCTCTTCAGTTAGAGGGTGTCCTGATGGACAAGCCGCATTGCAACTTGTCATAATGCAATCATGTGGAAATTCTGGATGGGTCAATTGGCTCGTGCGTCACTCTGAAAGCTTCTCATCCTCAATGCCGCAACCCTTTTTTCTCTGTGCGCAGCAGCTCGGGAAGTTTGTTTTGTTTTTTTTTTTTAATAAGGAAAATATAAATAATACAGTGTGCAGATGGCGCACCTCATGCTCCCGTGTTTTTGTGTCACCACCTCCCTAAAATTGCTCTGGTTGCCGAAAATAGACGCAGCAACCATTTGGGATTTGGCGGCTGTCAGTGAAATGGAAGATACTGCAGCTGGGTAAGAAAAAAAAAAAAAAAGGCCTCTGTCAGGTACTATTGGACAAAAGCGTCAAGACTTAATCAATCAATGGTGGGTTGGACGAGGTCCATTACTTGCCAATGACGCTTCATTTTTCTTCTTAGCAAGACATCTTGAGGAATTAAACCGATGGGGAACAGGCCCAGCGCGCAGCTATAAAGCCATAATAGAATGCTTGGATGAGTTTAGGTGCGGAAGAAAAAGTCCATCAAAGCCCATTCGGATGAATTTGAACTCAGAGGCACGCCAAACTCTTCCCTAAGGTGTTGCAGGAAAAGTAGAAGCTTTTGCCGCTTTTTTACTTGAACAACAATATTCAATTTATTTTGCTTTTTGTCCAAAATGTTACGGGCCAAAACTAGTAAATCAGTCATGATCAATTTAAAGAAACAAAAATAATGGTCAATTTAAACCATTGCAAAAATATTCCGTATTTGTAGCCATAATATGAAATAACCCATAATTGACGGATTTACAACTGAAGCCCAGAAATATAAATCAAAGTAGCCCTCCACTTTACTCAGGACCAAAGAAGTAGCTTTCAGTTTCAAAAAAGCGAGTGAGTTCAACTCCTAATTTATAACTTTGTCCGAATTTTCGCAAGCCATCAGGGCTCTTTGTTTGTCGATTCGACGGTGCACCCCAAGGTTCACTACTTGGTCCTCTCTCGTTCATCTTCCCCTGGCTTTCAGCCTTCTAAATAAAACTTTGAGAATCTACTTGTTTCCTCTCATTTTTATAACATATCATACCTGTACCAATTATTTTGATACTTGTTCCCAATTAGTGTTCGAAATGGGGCTAATGCACGTACGTACAATGTAGGCCAGAGAATGACTTTCGTCTCTGTGATGAAGTAACGACTGTTGCCATCCTTTGCTTGAGTGCTACTAATAAGAACAGGAAGGCGAGATAAAGGCCTCTCTCTTCTGTGGCACCCGCAGCTGTAATGAGGCTTGGCGTCTGATGGATTAACCACACTTATTTTTGCAAAGGCTGTCTCATTTTCCAGTCGCCCTCTGCTGTGCTCACAAAACAAAGGCCAGTTATTTCTTTGGAGCCTTTCATTGCTCAGCATTTACTTGTGTCTGGACGTGGCGTCCTCGGGTCATTAATTGTTACAAGCGTTGAAACCATTTTCTTTGAGGCGAGGCAAGAACGTCACTTTGTGACGAAGGTTGACCAAGCTTGATGGATTTTATCTAACACAGATGATCGTCGGGCACGAGAGGACATAGTAAGCTTCCTTTCTTTGGACGCTCGCGCTCGGAACAAAGAGGAATGAAGATTAGTGTCAATCATTTCCCAATGTCTGATCTGAGCCTACATCTTAGTCTCAAACGCAGACAAGCGCTGTGGATATATTAATTATAATGTCATGATTAAACACAAGTAGTCTGAAGATGAAGCTGGTTCCTCTGATTGGAAGTTCAACGCAACGCTAAAGGAGAGGTTACCAGAGAAGTGAAAATGGTCAATATATCACACACTATGACCAGAAACACTTTCATAGAAATTCAAACTCATCTTGAAATAGTTCCATTAAAAATAAACGTCCAACAGATTATTTGAATTTCCACTAACAATCCAGGCTAAATTAAGCACCTCCCCCAAAACAAAGATGTTAAAATCCCTTCAACTTTTATATTGGAGCAGGCTTCCGTGCGGTTCACTATACTTCAAAATTGCGATTTTTAAAAACCGCGTCAAACACACACAGTCTTATGAACGAGGTCCCTCAAGGTTCTTTACTCGGTCCTCACTAGTTCATCCTCTTGCTCAGCCTTTTATTTAAAAATGCCCAAACCTCCTCAAGTCTCCCACTCCCTTAACTGCTAAAACTCCTTCCCTCTTCTTTTGAAACCTAATTTGTGATGTTAGACCAAACAGATTCATCTTCTCTGATCACCACAGAAAGAAACACCAAGGACAGGCCCGTTTTGCCCTTGGCCTGCTTTTTGAAACCGTTCCCAATTTGTGTATTTATACACAAAAACAAGCAGGACGACCTGTATGTGTGCGCGCGCGAGTGTGTGTGTTCACGGGCTAATGAAGTCCACTTTTGTGTTCTTTCCGTTCTTTTCTGGACCTCGCCCAAATGGCATATCTGTAAGCGGAGATAAAACGACGTCTAGCTGGTCAGACAAGAGGTAATGGATAGCAGCCCTTCGGAGACGGCGACTTTATTTACAACATTTTGGAGGAACGAGCGATAAGCCTTCACATCTCGGAATACAAGGACACTTATCAATTAATATTTTTAAAAAAATGGATTTAATCATTTGGTTGAATGATTCAGCAGTGGTTTCTCAATCCCACATCACTGCAGCCCTCCGTCCAAGTTTTACCGACACGCACACACAATCGCAATATGATGTCACATTTAAGACAATGTGACAATCGTGACTGGCGATGACTGTCAAAGCAAACATTGAGCAGACTGTTGTTATGTACATTACACATTTGTAAATCCAATGATGTTTTTTTTTTTTTCACGGTTGTCTGTTTGTGTGAGATTGTGCTGGTATAATTAAGCTGATATATAATTATCAAGTGTGTCAGAGTGGCTGTGTTTGCTTTACTGTGAAATTACCAAATGAGCTACTTGCATGTTTTTTGGACGGATTTGTATGCCACAATACGGATTAACACTAGAGTGGCACACTGTCATTTTTATTTTTATCAGGGCCAAACGTTGAATAGAGAGAATTATATAAACTGTAATGGTTGCAAGATTTGGTGAAAATAGAATGTCGAACCTAGTTATTAATACTATTTTCATTCCTCACTTCCATTGTGATTTCCGTGCGGCTCTGTGCACTCATTTGATGATACAACGGTGAGTGTATGTTCCAACGGAAGCGTTCATTATCATTGTGCAATGTGCGCGCACCAGTGCACACGTGAATTGTACTCCTCTGTACGCTGCTCGTGTATTCTCGTCATGCAATGTTAAGCAAATGCAATATAAACCGCGTAAGAGAGGACGCCATCCCTCACAAAGTCAATCTAGTAGGCATGTGAGAATATGGAGAATTCATCAGCGCTGGCCCATGATTCGGTGCGATTTTCTAACTTATTGATTTCCTTTTGTCCATTATCTGCCAGGCGGCGCGAGCGGAATGATAAACGCCACGCAGCGGCGTATGAATTTAGATAAGACGTTTAAGGCTCAGAGCAGCACAGTCGTGCATCAAGTTATTATCCATTGTCATCTCCCGTCACCTCTTTATCCCCTCACAAAGGGCAGGCGCAATCGAAGGTGTCCCTTCAAATTTGCCTTGTCCCCCTGTTAAAGGTCTTATCGGGAGCATTCCGAGGCGCTCCCCCATACAAAAAATAAACTACGGGCGCGACATGCCCTGACTCATCGTGATTGTGTTAATGAGAAATCATCTGCGGTCATCATCAAGAGGGCTGCATGAATCTTGTGTGTTACGTGAATTATGATTCTTAAAGACTCGATCGTGGTCAGCAGTCCTTTTTTTTTTGTTTTCCAAAAGTTAATGGAATGTTGTGTTAAAAATAGACCAACAACAAATAATAATAATAATGCTTGCTACGCTATGCTAATCGATGCTATTCAACAAAATGCTATAGTACAGTTATGCTACACTGCATTAAACTACACTGCGTTATGCTATGCTACGCGGAACTATACTATGTAATGCCATACTTTTTTTAGGCTACTTTACACCAGTGACCTTCAGTGAAATCATACTTAGTCCGACTTGAATAAATCCCCCACCTTTTACCATCATTTGTGACACTTCAGCTGGAGAAATGATAAACAGAAAGACACTTACACAGTACTGAGTGTTGGACGACCTCGCTTCTCTTGAAAGGTCCGTCTTGAAAATGGCCTCGCAAGTGTATCGGCAATTAAATCCGCACTTTTCCCGCCTTCGGCCATTGTGGTTTAAAAAAGCAAGACATTGTTTAGATTTTCAAACGGTCGCCAGTGACGACTTCCAGGTGTGTTGATTCCGCCTAGCGCTCCCCCCTCACGAGTGAATATCCAATCACAAAACGCGTTCAACCCCTTTAGCGTAAGGCCAATGAGAAGGCTCACTGTAACCAACTCGTGATCTGATTGGCTATTGCAACTGTCTATCAATTCTGAAATCTCATCGATTTTGAAGAAGAGATGAAGTCCTAGGAAAGAATATTGCTTGGCAACACGAGCTAGCTGAATTCTGATTGGATAAAAACTCTCACCTAAAAATACAACACTGGGATATATTATGACATCAATGTGAAGAATATGATCATGATTTCTTGATTATGTTAGGCCAGCAGAGAAGGCCTTGAACGTCCACCACTGCTTTACAATATGCTATGCTAAGTTGTGTGATGCTAGGTTACCAACAAAGTGCTCCACAACGCTTTTATATTTGTTCTGCGGTGCTTTATGTTAGCACATTTCAGGAGGACGCTGCTAATATAGTGTGGCTAAACATGGCTTCACATTTGCTGTTATATTTACAATTAGTTTTTGCATTGCTCAGTTCATTCATGCACTCTTTATTTGTTCTGTGGTGTTTGTTGCATGTTTAAGAGTTACCATAGTGACCATATTAAAGCACTGTTCTTGTTTTGATGTTAGTGGTGCTACATAAAAATACACAGTGGATTTGTGTTTGTTGTTATAGCATTTTAAGACAGCGATAACTCATTTACCTGCTGGTTGAGTAGAAGCGCCTGTGGCAAAAGAATTTTTACTTTCTGGACCTGGATTAGCCATCTCTGCTGATATGTTACACCACTTACCATCCATAACCTCGCTTCTCCGTATCTCTCTGTACCCAAACCCATCTGTGCACTTGCTGCCATGAGCTTTCAAGCCTTCAGCCATGCGTCAAGAGCGCCCTCATTCCTGACCCTCACAAAATGGGAGTTTCCCCACCCTCAAAACTCATCTGTTTAAATTTTAAACGGTCTTACATATCAAATCCCCAATTTGTTTAATTCTACACACTTTTCATACACATGTTGTATTTTGAATTTGATCACTTTTTATTTGATTTGTTGTAAATGTTCTGTTAGTGTTGCTTCTTTGTATTTGTCTGCTTTGTTAGAAAGGCACCAATAAAGTCTTGTCAAGCGATTAATTAATTTTAGCTGATTAAACGCAAAAAAATCTGTATTTAATGGCATTAATCACATTATTCAACTACTATTTTTTGGGACGCTTGTAACAGATATTTACTTGAATAATATCTTGAAATGAATGTAAAATCACCAAATATGATGTATATTTGAATTCAAAGACTGTTATAATAGCTTTCTTTGATCCTTGAATACGATCTGAACAGAGTCAAGTATACTGGCATTTATCTTTTTTAACAATTCTTAAAATGTTTACATTTCGTTACGCCCATGAGCAGCACATTCCAGCACTGTTTGTTTGCAAAGCCCAGTGATTGTTTGAGAAAAGTGTTTTGTTGTAAAATTTAATGCTAAAGATGTACAGCTAATATGGCACATTATTTGAATTTGGTTTTGCAAAATATGCAAATTATTTTTAAGTCAATAAAATCTTGGTAAAAATATTTAATTGCATTAAAAAATAACAAATTAATCTCTAGCTAATGCTTTAATTTTGACGGCCCTAATTATTGTGATGCCTCACTGTGTCGCACGATGCTACACAATTCTAATTTATGCTATGCTACATTATGCTAGGCTAAGCTATGCTATATTGTACTATGCTATGCTAATATAAACGCGTGAAACAACGCTTATGAAAACTGGGCTGTTGGAAATATTCAACGTAAAGTGAACAAGGCCCTGATGTGTTATTAAAAGATGAAAAAAAACATGCATTGACCTTGATAAATTGCCTGGTTCAGTGCGACATTATACCGTTGAACGCAATCCCTTCCTGTGACACTGGCTGACTTCTAAAGTCCATTAAGTCATCATTGGCAATAATATACAGAGCGACACTGCCATCTAGCGGCAGGTATAGATATTTCTTGAATGACTAAATCCCTGTGATCATGTTTAGTTAATTGTGTCGTTCCTATGGTACATAGCAGCCAACCGCTGTAAATTCCACGTCTGATTCGATGGTTATCATCACACTTTTCGTCGCGGAACCTGAGGGCCTTGAAGAAAAAGCATTGATGCACGTGTGTCAGGGTGTCTCAAGCAACTGTTTGCCCTGTCCGTATTTACATACCTAAAGCATCTATGATTCAAGGCCTACATGATGTGTTTGCATGGCAATAAAGTGACGACCCCTCCCACCCCCCCCTGTATATATTATGCTGATTTCTTTGCCATTCTGGAACGTGCACAGATGTGTTTTGTATACACGTGTATCCTGTAAGTCTCCTTGCATTGCTGAACCCGCATCACACTGAACCACGAGAGCAGCTATTGCCAGACGCTCATTAGCAACGCCATTCCATGTATTATTGTCGACACTCTTGTTTGCAAACAACACTCAATGGTATTCCTTTGCATGAGCATCCATATCTCAACACGTGCAGAAAAATGGGAAGACTGAACGGATGTGAGCTGGAAAGGGAGTCCATGTGAAACCGATGGTGAGGCAAACCATAAAACTCAAAGATCGGCTTTATGTCAATATAACCGTAATGCTGTTGGTTGCTGTTTTTTTTTTTTAATCTGTAATAACATTGTATGCGGTGCATGAAAGAACAAATATATAAAATAAATCATTTGTATTCATATTTTTTAAAATGACTCGTGTGTGTGTGTGCAAATTTTGGTTTACTAAAATACTGTTAAAAGTATGACGATGATGATGATGGAATAATAACATATTGGATGTTAAAAAATGATTGAATGATGCCAAAATATAATCACACTCAATGTCTGCATTTTATTTTATGGATTGCTGTTTTTATTGTAACAACATTTGAAGTTATGCAGGGAGAAAATGTAGATATATTGATCTGGATTTTTTTTTTTTAACTTTCACTTCCGCTATACCTCAACTTTATAATCATCATCTTGGGTGTTTATGAATTACATTTTAAAAACCCAAATTATTAATTAAGCATATATATTTTAGTTTGCAATGAATTAAATTGTTGTTTTTATTATGAAAAATAAATAATCATAGCATTTTATGTGCTGTAAAACAAACAAATGTAATGTTCATCTTTTTTATTAATATTCGAAATAGTGAAAACATTTACCACGAGAAATGCTTTATAGGATTTTTATTTTATTTTTTTGCATTAGAGAAAGTGGGGCAGTGACCCACCAGATCCCTCAGATGTATTATATTGTATGTTGCAGACATAGAGTTGATCCAATTAGAACATTAATAATATTTATGCCATTTTTTATATGATTATTTATTTTCTGGCATTATGAATCCTCTCTGACATAACCAGAGGAAAAGAAAATGCAAGCAATTTTTTATGTTGGCGTCTAAAGAGTAGTTTTCACGGTATATAAGGTACTTTATTTGGGTGCCACCTGCTTTATTGATCCCAGAGGGAAGTTGACGACTCAAGAGAAGTCTGGAACCAACATAGCATGTGATTGGAGGATGCATGACATGCTCGATAAGGTTACTAGTACAGGGACAGTCGGGTGCTCCCCCCCCCCTCAAGCCAGCTGGGATGTGAAGACTGACTGAGCCCAGAGACGACTGAACAGAACATGACTCGAGTCGTGTGTGCAGTGGTGGTGAAGGACAAGAATGAATGAATGAATGAATGAATCGTCAAAACCAGACATGTTGTGACGTATAGATTTTAATGATGTTATTAATATTTATCAATAATATATTTATATTCCAGGAAATCAAGGTGGCAAGGTCAAATTGATTGTCAAAATCAGTCGATAAAATGATCATTTTTTTTTAAAAGAAATAAAATATTACATTACTAATATTTCTAGACGATCAAATTTAGTATCCAGGACAAGATTAATCGCATTTTGTGTGTACGGTCAATTGGCAAACAAATTTGCGCGCATACGCAGTTAGTGAATGAGGCCCTTTTTTCAGGCCGAAACAAAAGATTTGAAGTGCACCAATTTGCCTGAAATTTTAAATATATCTATATATAAATCAGAATAAATAAGAGTTGCACTGACACCTATGAAAACATGCACCCCCCTCTCTATCTATCTATCTCTGGATTGAGCATTGAGCAGGTGTAATACATACAATGGCCGTTAGATGGTAGCAACAGTCTGAAGTGTATTTGATCAGTTGGTTCGAACGTCGACGAAGAAGAAGTGCTAAGGGTGCCTAGAAATTCTCACCGAGAGCAGATATTCTACTTGTGGTAAATATTTGCTTTGCATTTGTTGTGCAATTCCCAATCTTGATAACAGAAAATGATTAGTTTGTCTTAATCACCCAACTAGGATATTAATAATATGGCAAGATGTAAAGTAATAACGCGGATGTAGTTTACATGGGGAGAAACACATACCGATCTACATGCGTGCTTGACTGACAGTCGCTCCTTGTATTGTTTTGATTGGAGAAAACAACACGTTTGATTTGCTCTCTTTCGGTTACCGTTCACAGTTTCCGAGGTCAGTTTAGTTGTTTTCGCCTATTTGTTATGTTTGAGAAGGATCGTTCGGTGCATGGTGACAAAATCGGAATGTTTCACGGTTGGTTCCTTGCCCAAACAACGCTGACGGCACAGCTAGCTTGTTGGCTAGTGGCTCGGTGCTAACAGAACCGTCGTTGTTGTGGTCAACGTTTGGCGTAATAATTAGCATCTCAGCTGCGCGTTTGAATGTCAAACTATGTCGTGTTTTTTTTTTTTTTTTTTGCTTGTGTGTGTGTGTGTGTGTGTGTGGCAATCGCTGTTACGTGTAAATCTTTCGTGAAAGACGACCAGATAAATATCAATTGTAATAAACTAATTATTTGTACGCTTGTCCCTGCATGCCGTGAAAATATATACACAGTGACGTATGTTTCATTCCCACTCCGTTAAAACGTATTTGCAAAATAGACTACTCTTGTCTTGCGGCTAGATTGGCTTTTACTTTTATTTGACGTGAATGCCCAAGCCGAAATAATAAGTATCTGTTACATTTTCAACTGTTGTGAATTGCGCTGTATAAATAAAGTTGTGTCGTGTTGTTTTGTTTCAAGTTTGCCGTTTATTGTAAACGCGGACCTGTATTGACGAAGTGACGTCAATCACAAAGAAATACTCAGTTTAACCTCTTGCCAGCTTTCAACCAGAAGAGGGCAGTGCAGCATAAGTCAGAAAATTTAATCGCATCATAAGCATGTCAGAAAGGTTTCTGGACATGGTTCATATAAAGTTCAAATCCATACTACTAGTTTTCCCTTTCAAAGTAGGCTACTTGATCAACCAGCTCTTCTAAAATGAGATTCTGCAGTGTTTCTTTAATTCAACGCACAAAAAGATGCACCTGCGAACAATGACCTGAGCATCTGACAGTTCCTGCAGGAACAACGTCCCAACTCACCTAACTTGGCTCACATGATTATTGAATTTGTCTTGTGACACTAGTCCTGGAACCATTCTGAAATACAAACAAAATTAGTGTAGACGGGGAATTAAATTTTCTCCTGGTACGACGCCTACCCCCCAACCCGCATTCCAACAAACATTGAAAAAACTCAAGTGGGCAAGAAGCCATTTTGTCATTATTCATGATAAAGAAAGCCGGACGGATTTATTCAAAGCTCTGAGAAAAGTGAGGACAGGCATCACGAAAAAATATCGGGAGAGGAACACTTACTGGACTTCCCCCGCCCAAAAGGAGTATTTGTAGTGGATTATCTCATTGCTAGTCTTGACTTTATTTCCCACAGTGTTTAATGGCTGCGGGCAGAAATGCCGTTCAGGATGTTGACACTCACTTCCTGTGCAGCGACGTAGACGGGTTCAAAGTTTAAAAGGATGTCGCATTGTTGCTGTCTGCCGAGTTTAGTCTGTGCCCACACATGTACTCAATAATATTTGCACACTCTAATTCAACAGTTTATTAATATTTATTTTTGTCGACAAAAAAAAATGTGGCTGGCTTGGAGAAATTTGCTTTTATCAGGATGGAAAATAAATGTCAAAGTTTGGCTTATCTGGCTCCCCCAGATGGCGCGGGCTTTACTGTGACAAATCTTTCCAGATGGTACACTCATCTCTTATTGTCAGAACAGGGGAGAAAAAAAATCATAATTGGTCACTGTTGTAGAAATTCTATTTTTCTTCGTCTGCAGGATTCAAAATCATGGATGAGCAGCAGTCGTCTCCCGTAGCCAACACGGAGAACGCCAGCCAGAGAAATGGCGACGAGGTACGAGTTGAACCCGAACATTGGAAATCATGTGCAATGCATAAAATGCGACCTTGGTTTTTGGAATGATCTGAATTTTATTTATTATTATTTTTTTTTTAGCCCTGCGCAAAGAATACAAATAAATACATTGAGATGCAAGCGTCAGATGATAGCTTTGTCTTCCAAAGGTCCACTAGCTTAATGCTGCATATAATACAAAATTCCATAGACAGGCTAATTAAAGCGAGCATCAACATTGCAGTAGCTCCAACCCTTCACACATTTGAACTGCATCAGTGTCATAACACATGTAGACATAAAATACAACTTTACTCTCAAGCACGGTATACATTAACCTCAGCCAAAACAACCAATATCACCGCAGCTTTGTGGTCTTCTTGTTATAATTTAACTCAACTTTTGGACGCTGCTTAATTTTCTTTCTTACCTGCCGCCAGGACTGCAGATGAAAATGAGCTACGAAGCCAAAATCTGCAAGAGAATATCTCCATCTCCACTCTGGTGTTTGTTTCATGTAGAAATAAAAAATATAATTATATCCTATGCACCAAAAATGTTTGAGAATCAGAATTTGCAAGGTCTGCCTTTGTGGGTCATCATCCATGTCAGGAGCGGCCCTCGAGGACCGGAGTTGCCCACCTCTGGTCCATGTTTTTCATTGGACAGTGATGATATGAAACATCTTACTTCCCATCTGGTCAGTGAGTGATCCTTACCTGTTTTTGTGGGTTATCATCTCAGAAAACAAGACGCGCCAACTGGACCAAGGGCAGGAAGCGGAAGAAGCCCATGAAGGACAGGAATGCGCCCAAAGCGCCGCTGACGGGCTACGTTCGCTTCATGAACGACAGGCGCGAGCAGCTGAGGTCCGAGCGTCCGGACGTGCCCTTCCCGGAGATCACCAGGATGCTGGGAAACGAGTGGAGCAAGCTGCCGCCTGAGGAGAAACAGGTAGGAAGCAACATCAAAGCGGGAAATGTGAACTTACGGTGGGAATTTCACACGAGCAAATTTGTGAATTTTCCAAATTGGCGTTGAGTTAGTTTGAGCTGAAGTGGCGCATTTCACGCGACCCTTTGTCCGCAGCGATACCTGGACGAGGCGGACCGCGACAAGGAGCGCTACATGCGGGAGCTGGAGAAATACCAGAAGACGGAGGCGTACAAACATTTCACCAGGAAGGTCCAAGAGAAGCAGAAGGGCAAACGACACCGAGGCGGTGAGGGCTCGACTCATTTGCTGTCGTTCTTTCCTGACTGGCTGCTGAAACGAAGGTACTTGCGAAAACCCGTCACAGGCCAAAATGGACAGCGGAGAAGTCACAAGTTAAGTACTAAATAAATACCGGCGCTAAATCACAGATGAGATTTAAATGGCCGTGTGAGTCGCTTGTCCGCCCAGTATATTTTTGAAATAGATTTATTTGACCTTTTCTCCACACACAAACTGCACTTAAAACTTCAAAAGCGCCGGCCAGACCGAAGACTTCCCAACATTTCTTAGCGTATGCATGAAGACAGGAAAACCAGGTTTTGTTTTGGTTTTTTTTCTTACAGCTTGCTATTTTATTTCAGCAGGGTCAGTCAGTCCAACTTTTCGAAAATACAATGTTGGGTGAAGAAAAATCTTATGCGACAATCACAAAGTTCCCAACCTGTCGCGATGTAGCGCAACGAGTCAAGTTCACTGCCACCGTTCAAGTGCTCACATGTCAAATATTTGCTCACAAGTCAAAGCAAAAATCCTCCCGAACAACAGTTTGTATCTGTAAAAACTCAATTGGGCGGGTCATTCGTTTTTCACGGCGCCACTCTACATGGTAAATAAAATGGAAAAATAAAATGTAGCATTTCAACATCGTCATGCAAGTAAACAGACACAAAAAAAAGCAAAGTAAATGAAAAAAAAAATTATTTCCCACAATTGTTCCTGTGAAATGTTGAAATGGAGCCTCCTTTGAAACGCATTTTCTTTCGACTTCCGATTGGCGAAAATGGCCTGACCTTAAGTGGTCAAAGCGCCACTTGTTGCTCTGGCATGCGTTTGAAATTTGGGTTTGCCCCTTGGAAACAAAGGAACGTTTGGTCCTCACATCGCTGCCCCCCCCCCACTCGATTTGTGGCTCTCGAATGCACAGTTGTGCAGTCAGAGCAGTGGACGGAGCGTTCTCGATGACTTTAGCTCGCCTGGGTCAAATGAGTGAAAAGCTGGCTCCCAGTGACGGAAACATGAGTCATCTGCTGTCCTCTTCATTTCTGTCTCTTTTTTTTTTTTCTTTCTGTCCTTTCCTTCCTCACCAGATGTCGGGAACCTGGCGGCCAACGAGGCATTGCACGAGGTCAGTGCCTCTTTCCTGGCCTGTCAACGCGTCAATATTACTCGAGTTGATCGAAATGACACTTTTGGGTTGTGCACTAACTGGCTACTACTCAAGAGTTGGGATACATTGTAGTTGGAGAATCTCCAAGCAGTCATTTCAAGTTCATGGACTTGTTATAGTGCAACGATAGACGAGTGCTCCCCCTAAAAAGTCATACGCAAAGAATCATGAATTGAATTTTGCAGTGGCTTACGCTGTTTTTCCAAATTAATCGAATAGAGTTCATTAGTTCAGTTGTGTTTAACTTTTAAGTACAATAGAGTTGCATCAAATCTTTAAGAACTCTTGTTTTTCAAACTTTCAAATGCTCTGACCGGATCCCATCCTCGTTTTCACACTTTTGCGTTGCTGTTGGCCACCAGAAGGATTCAGAGAGAAAGGACCGAACCGTGTTTGACATCCCCATCTTCACGGAGGAGTTCCTCAACCACAGCAAAGGTGAGGAATGCACTGTGTGTGCTCCTCTATACATTTTTTTTTTTTAATGCGATTGTTCGTATAGGTATAGGTCGCTTCAGACATTCAAGGAACACCCTGAGAACAGTTCAAAAATAACATTGAAATAAATGCACTCACACAGTAGCTGTTGTCAGACACAGTTTACACGGACACTCACCCAAGCCCCGCCTCTTCAAGACACATTCGACTGGAGTTTATTGCCTGCAGTACACTAAGCTGCCAGTAGGGGCACCACATCATTTTTATTTATTTTTTGTTTAACAGATAACATTAAGTGATTAATTCAAACATGTTTTAAGTGTGAAAACGCGGGGTAAAACTTTTTAAATCGTCTGCTCCACAACGACTTCTCTGAATTTAAATAGAATGCAACGGAAGAATTCTGCTGCGCCGTCTGTCGCACATCTCCCGTCATTCATTAAAACGTTTTCTTCTTGTGTAGCTCGTGAGGCCGAGATGCGGCAGCTGCGCAAGACCAACATGGAGTACGAGGAGCGTAACGCGGCGCTCCAAAAACACGTGGAGAGCATGCGCGGCGCCGTGGAGCGTCTGGAAGGCGACGTGATTCAAGAGAGGGGGCGCAACAGCCTGCTCCACCAGCACCTGGACTCCTTGCGGCAGGCGCTCGCCGCCAGCTTTTCCTCTGTGCCTCTGCCAGGTAACAACCGTGCTGACATTTTGCCTTTTTCCCTCAGCTTTTAACACTTGGGCCTTGGCGGTGTGAAAAATTTGTAAAATAAGAAAAAAAAATGGCTACGACAGCACCACAACAATGGCAAATTCTTAAAAGTCCACAGCGTGTATATATCAAATATTTTGCCGAGCATGCAACAATCAGTCACACGCACCTTGGCGTGGGGTTCCTCAGGGAAGTGTTTTACATCCGATAGTTTTCTATAAAGGGTAAACCCTCCTTGTCTAGCGGCAGTTTCCTGCACCGCTCCCACAGCAGTTGGCGCTGTTTCCCTTGGGCGTGGAGGCGAAAGATTGATTGGACAAAAAAGGTGTTCTATTGAAAGCAGCATCAAGTGTTTGCTTGCACATTTGTCCTTTTTTTTCTTCAATCTTTTGTCCTTTGCTGGCCTGCTTTAAATCCAAACATCTTTAAAAGTCTCCTGCTACATGATTGATTACTGAATAATCACTTGGACAGGCAGCGGAGAGATGCCCACCTTGGATTCCATCGACTCGTACATGAAGAAACTTCACAGCATCATCATGAGCAACCCGCAGGAGCACGACAGCCTCATTCACACCGTGAGAGACCTGGTCAACCGTTTGGACAGGTAGAAGTTGATGTTTGGGAAAAAAATGGTCGTTAGAGTCCAGTAAATCTGATGGGAAAATTCCACCACTCTGCAGTTGAAAAAAAAATATGGTGCTATAAAGGTTTTACCATTCGGGCATTGTTGCCAAAGAAAAGGCAGACGAAAGTCATTTTGAAATTTCCGATGATAATAACCAGGCTTCTTCCTGTTTCACAAAGGTTGCCATTTAGCCTGAGGGAGACATCCTATTATTTCACATTCATGATGTAGTGAAAAGTCAAAAATGAAAAGTTAAATGCAAAAAAAAACACAAATGGACTGTGGCTGAAATTTTCCCAAAAGTTTTAGCAGTAAACTTCAGACTTTGTTTCTATAAAGCCAACACACCCGAGTTCAAATGCCCGTTTTCTTTTTTTGTTTGCATACAGAAGCTTAAAAATATCTCCCCATATCACTTTGACCTGAACAACTGGGCGGAGGGGGGGGGGGCAGATATGAGACTTGATGACTTCATTTGGAGTTAATCGGACTTGAATTGCTAGCAGGTGTGTGCTGAGAAAGTGATTACCGCAGTTAATTTTAAGACGGTGTGCACACATGTGCAACCACATTATCTCAGTTGCTTGTTTTTACATCCGTTCACTGTGAAATGTACCTTTTTTTTTTCAATTTGGGTGCCCAAGTTTTAGGACAACTGCTGGTTTTCTTTTGTCTTTTTTTGTCTCCTTTTTTTAGGACATTGTTGGTTTTCTTTTCTTTATTTTTGTTTGGTCTCATTTTTTTATGTCACAAGAGCCTACTATTTGAACTGGGGTGTGTTGACTTTCTATATAATCGATTTATATCCTTTTTAAGTGTCGGTGTGGGCTCGGGCTTTTTACATGAAATGTGAACATAAAAAATGTCAATGGATTTTATTTTTCACGTTAGATAATTGCTGCACGTCCAAGTGGGAAGTGGGAGAGAAGCACATTGATCGTCACGCCCACGCTCTCCCAAAAAAGAACATTCAACTCTCTTCAAAAGTGATGATGATGTAGCCCCTTATATTTATTATTTCCCCCCTTTTTGAATTCTTTTTTTTTTAATGTGTTACTTCATGTATCGAGCCACAGTTCTGTCTTGAAACGCTCAAATGTTGTGAAACGATAACCAACGTCCAAGAAATGTGTTGCCAGAAGGGAAAGTGTTCAAATGATTGCATTCTTTAAAAAATATGTATATTACATTGCGCTTCATATTTTGTAATGCTCTGTTGACAAATGTGCCATTTATTTTCTGTGTGTGTTTGTACAAAAAGTGGTTGTGTTTTCAATAAACAAACAAAAAAAAACGCTGTGATGTACTTTTTTTAAAAAATTTTTTTAAATAATATCCTATGAAGTCCGTACAAAATTCATTCATGACTCAACAAAGATAACAGCAAAACCACTTGAGAATTTAAAAGAAAAAGGGGGGGGGGGACTTCAGATGGTTTTCGATTCGCGTATTACTATGTTTGTTTTTGACTGGACATGATGTGGCTTCCTGTTTTCATTCAACGCTGCCATTTGTTCGCCCCCTCCTTCCACGTTGCCAGCTGAGACTTCCCGTCTGCAAAGGCCACACGTGTCACAACTCTTGTACATGATGACAATGTCCCAAAACAGATGCCCCAGTCAGCCCGTGGGCTGCTGTTTTGAATCTGTGCTTTAACGTAGCGTGAATAATAGACACAAATCAACGACACATTTAAGCTACAAAAATCCAGTGGCGGGCGGGCAAGGCCTTCTCTGTTGGCCTAATAAAACCAAGAAATCATGATCATAGTCTCCACATTGATGTCTTATTATATCCTTGTGTTAAATTTTTAGGTGAGAGCTTTTATCCAATCAGAATTCAGCGAGCTCGTGTTGCCAGGCAGATTTCATGAAGTCGTTACTGGCAACCGTCTCGCTTTTTTAAAATAACAATGGCCGAAGGAGGGAAATGTGTGGCCCTCCGTGACATTGGGGTGGAGGCTCGGAGAAAGGGTCAAGCTGAGGGAGCGTGACTCAGATAACGTCGAGGATGAGTCAAGATGCCGTGTCACTCGTTTTCCAGTTAATACGCTATCCAGGTCGAAAAAAATAAAAAAGGGATGCACCTTATGCTCGCTCTATGCAAATACGTGCCGGGCGGTATGTGCTGGCTGTCAACATTGATTATTTATGAAAGGGCCTCTTAACCATCCTCGTTCAACATTGATTGACTTTCACAAATGTTTTGCGATTGCAACCCTTCCTGTGTAATCAATAAAGTACTCAAAAGTGAAGCAACAACTCTTTCAACCCATTTAAAAATCCATAATTTAGAAATAAAGCGACCGTGACCAAGCTCTAAGTGACAATTGTTGCATAATATAAAATGGAAAAAAAATTGTATATAGTGCCCCATTGCAGCCAGCAGGTGGTGCTGTGGTTGCAATATTTTATGTAGAATACGGAGTAACAATTGTTGGTCAAATGTGATGTATCGATAAACACGTCTCCTAATCCTAAAAAATAAATAAATAAAATTCACCAAAGTGTATTGGAATATATTTGCAGTTCTGCTGGAAATTTACTGAACAATGCTCACACCTTGTTAACTTGTAAATCATGATGTCTTCTTGCGGCTCAAATATGAATTCAATTGTTCAATTTGAAATGTCTTAAAACACAACCATACCATTTTTGATTATTCTGTTATTCTATTCTTTGCACATTTAAATTCTTACTTTTCTCGGTTGCTTGACAGCCAATCACAATAGCGCAAAAATGTCTCTGGCATGAAGTCTTTGAGCTTGTTCCCACTTTGCCTCCATCATTAGGCCCGACGTCTTTCTTTTTTTTTTTCTTTTTCTTTTTTTGCAGTGAGTCACTTGAAAGTTTATCATTACACAGCTGACTTCCTGCCAACACTGACTCATGCTGCCAGACTTGCTCACATCTTTTGGAGCAGCCCGCACCTGCATTGTGTATTTTTATTTTTTTTTTGGCCGCAACTGCACATTCTGCTGATTAGAAGGACATTTCATGTGCATGCCCTGCTTTGTTTTCAGCCTCTTTGGCTTCTCTGCCATTAGCGTCTCTCTGAGGAGCCCTTCAGAGCAACTGGAGAAGAGTTTTCAGCCTGCTTCAAATGTTTGCTCCATGTTGGAATTTGCCATTTATAAGGACTGTTGAACACAGCCACTGCAAGTCATCGACACAATCGAGCATTGCGTGACCCAACTTGTGAGTTTTTCCAGATACGAGCAGTCATTTGGCAGATTTTTTTTAGGTTGTCGTTGCTTTGACTTGTGAGAAGAAATTTCAGCAGTATGGTGGTTGTGAACACAAATCACTTTGCAGCAGTTTGTCAGATAGTAAGGTGAAGTTTATTGTCACACTAAACATAACTTTGGCTTATTAAAGTCTGTTTAGCTTAATGCTAACAAACACCACTTAAGGCCTCCAAATGGCGTCCGTGTCACAGTGGTAATTTTTAAGCAACATTTGAACCCATGTGAAGCATTTGAATACGCACTTAGGTATATATTCTTTAGCCTCCGCAAAGAATGACTAATATTATTGCAATTTACAGAGGATTCATTTATGACATTTATATATTAAATAATCTTATAAATATGGGTCCAATAAAATCAGTAATTTATGCTATTTTCTCCAAATCCCCATCTTAAAATTAGTATTTTTTATTTAAATCTGATAATTACCGTACATAACAAATATGTTATAATGTTCTCTGATATAATGATCTCTATGTTTTATTTTTTTTGTTTTTGTTTTTCCCCTTTAGCTCAGATAATTTAAACATTTAGTGTGAATGAGTACAAGGGCCCAAAATATATATATCTTGTCATTTAAATTACGTGAAATAATCTGACAAACGTGATTCCATTAAAATCAGTAATTTAAGATGTTTTCGCAAATCTCCATTTTAAGAATTTTTACTTTTTTATATTTAAACTTGACAAAGTATATAACAAAAATATTAGAATGTTTTTTGATATAATGATCTCTGTTTTATTTATTTATTTATTTAGTTAAGTATTGTATTATTAGCTCATTTTAAGAAAAAAAGGGTTTCAAGTTACAACAAAATCTGTATTTGCAATACCTTCGAGAATAGTAATTAAAACATTTGACAGAGTCATCAACCTGTTGTTATTTTCGTATGTGTTTAACCTTTGTTTTGCTCTGTAAACGTGCGAAATGTGAGACGGGGTGAGCATATATTATTTGAAAGTCATCGGCTGGTGGAGTGCGAGAGCAGAGAAGGAGGAGGGAACAATGATTGGAATTTGTTTAAAAAAAAAAAAAAACTTGAGTCATTCCCATCATATGTCACGCTCTGGCTGGAGGCTCCGCCCCTTTGTTGCTCTTCCAAGTGTGGTGCCTTCACGTTAATCGTGTTTTTTTCGAACCAACCAAAAAAGTGCGTTTCTCTTTAATGTTATATTATTAACTCTAAAACATAATAAAAGGTTAATGAGCGGAAATGAATGGAAGAGACATTTACCAGTATCTTCCCGTTTTTTTCTCACATCATGAAAGGGGATTCACCCCCACAAGTCCTCATCGTTCCATAATTTTTTAAAGACGAAAGGTCCGAATGTCGATGAATGAGCAACAGATGCATTTTGTTTTCGACAATATCGTTGCCTTAAAAGGAAATATATCATAGAAACATTATATAACATATAACATATAGTTGGGTCTCGTGAGTGCATGGCTACCTACAAAGCGTGAAATTAAATAACTAATATAACCAAAAACACAAATACCCCAAACTGAGGCTTTGTCCACTCATAAATTAAGTGGGTCCACAGTATGTTTTTTTTTTTAATAATTTCATCCACGTGACTTAAAGATGGCTGAAATTTTCTGTCAATTCCAACAATAATTTCATGAATTTAAAGAGTGTTTGTCGTTGTTTCCCATGCCTGCGTTGAGTGCAACTTTGGGCTCTATTAATTAAAAATAATTACTATCATTATTGTATGTTGTCTATTTATATTTAGCGTCTTAAGCAAACTTTACAATGATACCAGGCTTTTAAAATAGGATTAAAATATATGAAATTTTTCACACAAAAAAAAGAATTTGGACCCCTATTTTTAAAAATTCACAATGTTCGAATTATGCATCACAAGAAAATGATACTTATATCACTGGAATGGTATTTTACATACCTGTCTGGTAGTGCTTCTGTCACGTGACTCAATTCATCTTTGAAATTTTACACACATAAATATAATCAGGCACCTCCCACAGCATTAGTATTTTAGTTTTTAAAAAAATCAGTGTACCTTTATTTTAGGGATAATATAATAAAAGCACATTGATTACCTTGGCGTGGACAAACGCGGAATTGGTTCTTTGATTGACGACTATGCGAATGACAAAATTTAAATATCAGATTATAATTTCACTATATTATTCAAAGGTTAATCACACGAGATTGTAGAAATCAGTCGTGTTGATTTTGGTGGTAATTTTAGTACATTCGGGTACTATTTCATGTGTGTTTTCCTTTTTTAAATTATTATTCTTTTTACATTGAAAACGCCCGTTTGTAAGGTTACATTTTGTAGTAAATATATACTTAATGGAAAAAAAGCAATGTTTGAGTCCGTGCCACATCTTGAAATAGTGATCCGCGAGTGCGCGTTCACGCGGCTCTCTATGGCCTGCCCCGGATCCCAGTGGGCGCGCTCCCGCGTCAGGCTGGTGGAGCCGAGGCGGGCAAAACATGCAGCGGCAGTTGTCGGAGCCAAGCACAAGAGCGAGCAAGTGAGCCTAAGCGAGACAAGCCGAGGATCCGTGGACGAAAAAGCCCACTCGCGTTCGTGCCACGGAAGTCGGATTGCTGCGACCACAGACGCCTTCCCACGCAAGTTGTTCCTCTTTTTTTTGAGTGACGAGAGCAGCTCAACGTCGAGGAGGAGAGGTAAGAAAAAGTTCGCTTTAAAAAAAAAAAAAAAAAAGGAGAGCGATAGCTGCAAGTCGCCTCGCCCGCCTCTTCCCCGGCGTCTAACTTCCACTTTTCCGGAGGGGGCAGTGCGATTAAATGTCCACATTCCTGGCGCGGACAAGTTTGTAAGCGGTTGTTGTGGACTAAGGGTGCAGGCTACGTGACGTTTCCACGCCACTGTCACGCCGCGCAACAGGGCCAATATACAGCGCCTAAGGGGCTGGCTCGTGTTTGGGATTTTTAATTTTTTTTTTTGGGGGGGGGTGGACCCACGAAGTTGTTCAAATGCTTAAACTGAGCACAATTGTGTGCTAAACCTTGAAAGACGCCAATGGTGACCAAGCAGAGGTCCTGGGGCCACTAAAGGTCTCTGAGAGGACCCCGAAGGTCCTCGGCTGTCAACATAACCTTTGTCATATTATTGTTTCAAACAATGTGTTTCCTCTGAGCCAGTTGGAATTCTAAGAAGGAATCGGGAGGGACATTGACTGCATTGTCGCTTACCACGGAAGAATAACACGAATGTCTCATGGTCTAAAATTGTATCTGCATCAATATTTACTATATGGATCAGATTTGTTGGTAGTTTAGGTTTGTGCCAACCTGACGTGACAGATTGCAGCTAAAATACAGACATATGTGTGTTAAATTGTCCGTTTGCTGATTGTTTTTACCTTTATGTGCGCAAACCATTTACAGCAGTTATTTATTACGCCAAATTGTGTACCATACCATCGTGTCCTTAATTATATATATATAATGAAATGTGTCGATACGGTCATTCTATGGACCTGCCGCTCAAAACAAAGTAAATCTTCATTTTTATTAGCAATGCAAGTTGTGCAAGGAATATACCTGGAGTTCGCTTCACAAAGCAGGTTTGGTTCAAACTCAAGCGTCTGTTAAACCTGAAGGGAAGGAAATGTCCCTTCTCTGATGCTGTTATTTGATGCATTACAATTTTTTTTTAATTTAGCCGTAATTTGTGCAAAAAAAAAAAAATCAAAACGATTGTTTCTGACTTGGCCAGAATCGACATCTGAATTAGATCTGGATGAGATGTCGTTCGCAGAGACACTATTATGTCCGTCCGTTACCTCGTCCGCGACCTGAGCACCCTTCCGTATATATAATATCGTCCTTCGTCCTCGTCCGTTGTCGTCCTTTTGTAACTGGCGACCTTTCGAAAATGTAAAATATATTCTTGCTTTTTTTAAACCACAACGGCTGAAGGAGGGAAAAGCGTGGATTCAATTGCAGATGCACTTGCGAGGACATTTTCAAGTTGGACCTTTCAAAAGAAGCGAGGTCGTCCAACACCCAGTCGTGCTACGAGTATGTCTGTATATTATTTCTCCAGCCGTGTTGTCACGAATTATCGTAATATGAGGCGGATTTCTTCAAGTCGGACTAAGTAGGACTTCACTGAAGGCCTTCGTGTGAAATGCACGGCCCGCCGCTGTGTTTGTGTACGCATGACCTCGTCATTTTTCATAACGTTGTCTGAAACTCTGCTCATTGGAAACAGACAGCGGCCGCACGATATACGACATGTTTGTGCATTCACACGAGGCTGCAGTTGTTCTTGTCCGTCTTTTTTGGAGTTCCTTCTCCAAGCTGTCGACAAAGACACAGGCGTCTGGCATTCCCTCACCTCACCTACGGAAAAAGAGCACCACGAGGGCGGACATGCCGTTGACGTTTCAAACCCGCTCCCGCTAGCCGTGTGAAGTCGACACTTGTTGGATTGTTTTGCTGGATTGTTGCAATGTGGACATACCCGTCATTCCTGGCGGCAAGCGGTTGCCAGATTGTGATCTTTGCGTTTGATTTGATTTGCGACATCTTTGAGTGGCAGCCTGAACGTTGCGTCGAAATGTTTTCAGCGTTTCGTGACGTGATATGTGGCTCACTTGGCTCTGCCACATGTTTGCTTTACACCTTGCTGTTTGGCTGCCATCGACCCTCAACTGCATTATCGACACGTTCTGTTGCAATAGTTAGATAAAGCAACATAAAAAAAAAAAAAGACATTTATGACCTTCTCAGTTACATTATGAGCCGATCGAGCCGTAAATGAGTGCTGCGGATGACTAGTTGATGGTCACTAGGCCAAGACGTTGGCAACATAGTTATGACATCATTAAATCAAATTAGTTGAAAACAGTTGACTTGCCATCGTGCTGATACCCGCCTTGGCCACCTGGGGCAGTATAAGAAAAACAGTACATGGACATCTGTAGAAATATAGACAGCTCAGCTTGTTTCAGCTCTTGGCAGAGGATGAAGAATATATGACTGTGCGTACTCTGTACTTGTATGTCCTTTCTAAAATAGTGGGGCGGGCCCCCCGCATGTGACCCTGTGGAACATGCTTTTTGTCTGCCATACTACAATAAAGTGTAATTGCGCATCCACTCCAGTAGGTGGCAGTGGCGCTCTCATTGCCTATTGAGCGCAGCGAGTATTAATTCTACGGTGTAGGTTTGTTTCGCAAACAAAATTGTTATTATTTATAGTCATGTGACACCACAACCCCTGACCTCCGTCCTGTAACAGGTGGAACCCTGAGCTCAGGTTTTGCGTATTCACACACTCACAAAAAATAAAGTACAGCTCTCACATAGTCAAAGTTTCTCACTGGGGGAAAAAAATAGTTACTTGAAAGTCAACCAACAGCACAGAATATTGAAAATTGCCTTTTCATTTTAAAGAGACACTTGCGCTTGCTTTGTGCAGAGACTCCTATTGCCTAAAGACGCTCGATTGCAGTGCAGCGCCAGATGCGTATTTTCGTCGCTGAGTTTCTTGGTCAGATGTGGAGCGGTAAACAGTTCATATTCATCCTAAAATGGCTTTCACAACTGCTGTCCCTGTTTACATGAATAAAAGATTAGAGCGGAGCTGAGCGGCAAGAAAAACAAACTTATCATTTGCCGGGAATTGCTCTGAAATCATGTGTTTGTTGGAAATTATTTACAAGGTTCGTAATTTGACGAAACGTCTAAAGTTCAGGTGACGCGTGTGCGTGTCGCAGTGTTACATCGTTTACATTTGACACTAAACAGGAATTTGTAATAAAAGCCTGTTTGAGAGGTTAACATGAAGACTTTATCACAATTCTGTGTAAATTATAAAGATAAGGGTAGGGGGGGGGTCGTGTCTTTACTGTTGCCGGTCCTTCCCTATGGAATGAGCTCCGGCTAAATGTTAGGCAAGCCCCGCCCCCTCTCTGTCCACTTTTAAAACTCGTTTGAAGACACATTTTTATTCTTTAGCTTTCGACTCATCATGAGACTGTCGCTGTTCTGCTGTCCTTCTGCTATCTATTGTTTATGTCTTTTAATTTGTGTTGTAATTTCCCGCTAATTTATACGACGGCATATGGAAAGCGATTTGTTAGGGATCCAGCTGTAGTGAAAGGCGCGATAAAAATAAAGTTGTATTTTATTGTATCACGCGGTCTTTAGATATTTCATTTCACTTAATTCCTTCTCATGCCCGTCCTTGAAAATGTCCCCAAACTATCTCATTTGCATATTCGATGATGACGAATCCCCAATTGTTTCAATTCTCTTTCTTTCGCGCCTGTCTGTGGTGTTGCTAAGCTGTTCTGCGTTGTGAGGTCAATTAGCTCCGATGAGAACTTTATTAATGACTTGACTTGAGTTGAAATACTGCCGTCCCGCTCCTCAGTCCCTCGTCAAACGTGTCCTTTCATCAAAGCGTGCGATGTCAAAGTGTGTCCTGCTCGTCAGGGCGTGCAGAGTTCAGCCATTCAGTGCGCCGAGAAGCAACTTAATGAATGAAAGCTCCCCTCGGTCGGATAAAGTGCGCCTGACGTCATCGTTGTCCTTTTGGGACGTATAAAACAAAAAGCGGACGGTCTGCCAGAGGTGACGTTAAAGGCCGTTTGCATAACTGCGATTGTGGATGACTTTTCAGATCACTCGTCTGTCTCGGTCCCCCAACTCTCGATGCTTGTAAAACGTGACGCAAAGTTGTGTTAATGTCTCTTCGGGAGGTGATTGATGGGGCTCGCGGTAGACGTTACATTGGCTCTTTTGGCAGTCACCGCAAAGTCGAAATGATGATAAAATGGCAGTAAGCAGATTGAATGAGCTGCCATATCGGAGTTTTTAATGAGCCCGCGGGAAAACTCCCGCAGCAAGGGGCGGGGTTATCTCCAACTAAATGGTGCCCGGTTCGAAATTTGGATTGGGGTTGGTTTGTGCTCATGAGTTGGCGCGTTTTTTTTTTTTTTTTAAATCCTGCCATCTTGTTGACTACGAGGTTCTATAAGGCCGCAACACATCAATCGGAAGTCGGTACACGCCGTCCAGTGTAGAGCGCGACGTTGTAAAGTCCGAGCCGTTGTTGAGGCGTCTGGGGGGGCGTGTTGAATCGGGTCGAGCTTCCGGGTTAAATGAGCACTGTGATTGGCTGTTGGCCAGCGAATCAGTGCACCGGACAACAACTGTAAGTGACGAAAGCGGAAAAACGGTGAAAATTGAAGCTATTTCTCAAGAACTAAATGAATGTTGCTCATTTTCATATCTTCTCTATGGACATAACGGCTGGCGGGACGGAAGAGTGCAAAGACAAATGATTGACTCAATCTTGAAAGTTATTCGACATCAAGACTACGCATCGCCGACGGCATCGAGGGGTACTACTTGACACGCCCCCTCAACCACCAACCTCCCTGTGGCCGGTCTGTTCAACTTCTGGACTTGTATGAACCGGGCCACAGCGGAAAAAAACTGCTGAGGTCCACTGACCTCCATGATGTTTTTTTTTCTATGTTAGACTGTACTTATACTTTTGAAAACTATTTTACTATTATTTAGCTGCAAAGTGTGCTAGACTGGGCGTTGTGTTTCTCTTTTCGAATTTCTCCTGTTTGGTTTGGATGAAAAGCGGCTTTGAATAAACCATGTGCTTCTTCATTTGCATTTTGATGGAATACAGAAGCGGAAGATTCGAGATGCGCAAGATAGAGACGGCGACTTGAGGTGCTTCTCTGCAAATCTGCCCGTATTCGGTCTTCTTGCTATCACTGAAAGTCTTCTGAGCAGTGTTCTTAACACTAAACTAGGTCATGATGACTCGCCTATTGGCCACGAAAAATAGAAAATCAGAAAAGCTCCGCGCCGCATTATTGCTCATTTCTCAGTTTGGACCCTTTGTTTTTTTTTTTTTTTTGTTTAATTTTTTTTATGGCAATTTGTAATCTTTTCCTAATTCCGTCGTGAGCAGGTCTGCCTGCCAATCAACGCATGAACTGCCAACTTTAACTGAATAGAAGGCTTCTGTCAAATGCCATTTATTCTTTTCGGGTCAACAAGCAAAATGTAATCATACCCGAACTCAGCATTAGTTCGACTGTGCGTTGGGCAATGGCGGAGTTGTGATTATGTAAAATTCGTTAAGACTAAAAGACTCATTTGGATGAGGATAATGCAGAGGTTCGAAAACCATTTAAGTGATATAATTGCGAGATTAGATCGTATTTGGTAATCGTTGGGATGCAAAAAATCACATTCTTGTTGTTTAAAGTAAACCAACAGTGATGGACTCAAATTCATAATTCAGTCAGTATAAGGTGAATGGGGCGGGGGTCTGAAGCGGAAATAATTATTTTTGAAAGAGATATGGAGTGGTGCTTTGAGATAAGAGTGGGCCGACTTGCTATGTTTTTTTTTTTTTTGCTTTTGTATGCGAGCGAAAATGGGAGGAACAACACAAAGTCCATACTCGGAATTGATACTTTTGTATCTTTTTTTTTTTAAATATTATTATTCATTATATATTATTCATTTTATAAAATTTTGTTCCAAAAAATAACAATCATTTGAATAATTGTAATTACTAAAATAATCCATGAGTAACATTTCCTCATAATTGAGCAGACTTTTTTTGAGATACGATTGATTCATGAGCATTGTCGTAGGAACCGATTCTAAAAACCCACTGCACTTGTTCCGAATGTGACCCTTGCTTGTTCAGCAACACTCGTTTAACTGGACATGGAGAATATCATGTTAAAAAAAAAAAAAAGGTTAGTGGCACTGTAAGGTTTTCGTCAAACAGTGACAATCTGTCATTCTGCATTCTAAGATTGTTCAGACACGACACAGCATTCTCAATGCTTTTGCTTACTCGACAGATTGCACTTTGAAAATAAACAACCTCCACCTCGACTTCTGAGACACCGCAAGCGCCAAACAATCTCAAATTGAAATGTGCAGACTCACCCCGATTTCAAGTCCTCAGCTGAGAACCGAGCCGGACCCTCCCCGAATGACGTGTTTAGCACACACCGACCCGCTTTTAGCCTCACGACTCGGGCTGAGCTCATTAACGGTTGAAGTGCACGTGCGACACAAACTCCTCTCAGTCGTGTCATGACCGGGATCACAAGAAGATCCAAATGACAAGGAAACAAACAGAACTTGGCACACAAATAGCAAAAGCTATATCAGGCTGAAGCGACGATTGTCCATTGTGGATGAGACGACGACGATGACGTGTCTGTCTGAGAACGGTGCTAAGTGTCATGTTGGAATTTGCGCATGAATGAATGTTGCACTTTATTTAGAATCGCGATTTGCAGATTTGGTGAATCAGCTGCAACGTGTTGTTGTTGTTGTTGTTGCGGCGGTGGCAGGTTGGGTGTCCTGCCCAGAGATTGGCAAGCAGCCACTTGGCGCTGAGAGGAGGGTGAGTTGGGGTGGGGGTCGGGAGGACTGACTGACAGGAACAGTGGCAACGCAACAACAAGCCGACGTACAAAAAAAAATAAGTCTACTGCTGGACAAAAGTCCGCATTGATTTCAGTGAAGCTGAGCGGTAACCTTGTCTAATTAAAAAAAAAAGGAGCTTTTCCTCCATTTCGGGGCAGGAAATTACCAAACTTTTTGGCTGGATGTCAGTCGCTCTCTGAGTTTCGGTATTGGCGCCAGTGATCGGTAACCTGTCACCTGTGACTTGCGAGGGTTCAGTCCGGGTCGGCAACTTTTTGGAAACTGAGAGCTGCTTCTTGAGTATCCATTCAATGTGAAGGCCAGTGGTCCCCAGCCTCCTGGCCGGGCCCGGTACTGGTCCGTGGGCCACTTTGGACCGGGCTGCGTGAGGCCACACAAATGGAAAAAAAACAAAACACTTGCAGTACTATCGTTTTATTTATTATTCAAGGCTGAAAAATATTTTATTTTGAAAAGTGACCGGATTCACTCCGTTACGTCCATCAATGATGGACTCTTGACGCATGTCAAGATGCTAATTGTCTCGGTCGCATTACGCTAATATTGAACCAGTGCTTCTCAATTATTTTATGTTACCCCCCCCCGCTCCAGCACGAAAAAAAACAATTTGCGCCCCCCCACCACCCACTCTCTGCCGCAACTATAAACAACAGAATGACCCGCCCCGTATGTTTTTTGTCTTAAATTTCAACTCTCACCGTTTGAGTTAACAGCCTGCGACAGCACGTCAGCGATAATGATGGAACTGCTCACGCAAGGACTGACTGAGTCACAATTTGTCACCATGAGTTATTGCAATTCCGTTTAAGTTCTGTTGATGTAATTAGCGTTTTTTTTTTCCGTTAACTGTCAAAACAAATCAAGAAGACACCGTGTGACTTGCGTCCGAACAAGCACCGAGCCCCAAAGTGTGTCACATTTGAGATTGGTCTGTAATCCGTAAAAAAAAAAAAATGAATAAATGAAATAACACACGTGGGGGAAAAAAAAAAAATGTAATTGACCAAATTGTAACCAGAGGTTTCGGCCCGATGGCAGCGATGTTTGACGATTAGAGCCGTCAATGGCAGCAAACGAGTGTCGACAGCATATTTTCAGATCAAAGTGAAAATAAAATATTCCAGCAAAAGAACTGGAGTCACCTTTACTTGGCAGTTTTGATTTGTTGTGAGCGCTCTGAGCTAATGAGGAGAGCGGATAAAAATGTCTCACACTTTGGCATGCATATTTCTCCTTTTCGCTCTGTGCTCGAAGAGTACACCTGCACCGTCACGTGACCACCACTTGTACAGATCATCGGAAATGCTTTCTATTTCTGGACAAGTGTCTTTATTAACTTAGAAATGAATATGCAAAGCATCTAAATGACGTTGCTCAACGAAATCTTCACGTTACCTATGCGCTATCTTTGCTACCTGCCATTGATTGGTCCCATACCCCATTGGCTACTACAAGGAACCAATCAGATAGTGCTGTGGGCGGGCCAATCTGTTTCTTCAGGCAGGGCCACGAGCACGGGGGGGGGGGGGGGGGGGGGGGGAGAGAGCGTGCGAGAGAGCGATGTGCTGTAGCAAGCCAAAATATACCTGCGTTTACTTGAAAGTTAATTCATTCACTCCCAGCCGAGTAAAAAAATATAAAAAGGATCTTTAGCCGTCAATGGCAGTAAATGAGACAAAATAAAAGGCGGATGCCAATAATGGGAAAAATGCCAAATATCGGCCCCGATAATCGGTCTGTCACTAATATGAAGTAAGGTGTTTCCAGGGGATGCCGGGACGTTTTCCCGTGCTGTTGCAGAAGCATATTTAAATATAGCAAGTGATGCCATGTAAATGCGATCCCAGTCATCAACTCTCTGAACAGCCCAGATGCTTTTTCCGCCCTGGCTCGGAGACACACAATAATGACATCATGTTAAACGGACACAGCTTTGCTCTTTGCACTTTTTTCTCATGCATGATTATTCTCTGACAAGTCTTGTGTTCGCTTTTTGAAACGCTGCGCAGGCCGCTTTTCCCTCAAGGTGCTTTAGTGCTCACGCTCTTTTGCAACGAGGGCAGAATGGCGTCCTTGAGTCCGTTCTTTTTGTACAATAATATGCAAATGAGCGTGGTTGACGGGCAAGTGCTCTGCACTGAATGCAGTGTGTGTGTGTGTGTGTGTGTGTGTGTGTGTGTGTTGTGGGAAAGACATCAATCAGATGTTGGTGTCATTCATCGTAACGTAACACACATTGGTCAGGCAAGAACTGTTCTGGAGAAAAAGTCAGTCCGTTTATTGAATCCAGCACATCTTCTAAAAGTCCAACGTTGGCTGTTCAATATTTTGTTCATGACTTGGAATTTTCCCAAATGCCGTGTTGTCTAAAAATATGCCGTTTCATTTTTGACCTAGTATTCCTCAACAGCTAAATCTAACTCTGCAAGAAAAAAAAATGGTCTTATCTTTTTCGAGTGACACACTTGATTTGAGGATGGATGTGTTTTTTTTTTCATCGCACTGCAGCGGCCGCGATTATGTTTTCTTGGCACTTTCTTGTTTGAAGGAACTCGTTGTCGTCGTCTCGTCCAGCTGGGTCTTGGCCTCACGTCACGCTCGGTGGACCGTCGCAAACAGTCTCGTACGCCTCCTGTGGCCTCTCAGCTCATTTCGTTTGCCGGGCAAATTGCTAAGAGCAGGAAACGTATCGAGCTAATTTCCTGTCCAAGCTAATTTCCTACACGAGACAACCAGGTTGCATTTGGAGAGTAACAGATTGTCCAGATTATCTTTGTGTGTATCCCGCTTAGTGACACTTTGTTAGCCTGGCGAAAATGGCCTTTTGTGCAACGTTTAGACCTGCTTCCACCTCCTTGCCGACTGCCGACTGCCAATGTCGTCGTTGGAATTATGCTAAAGCAAGAGACATGCTGTACCTTCTTTAAACAAACCCCCCCCCAGAAAAATCGAAAAGGTCTTCAGTGTAAACAAACTCTCCACCGCGTAAACTCTGCGCTCTTAAGAGTTCAGAACCAAAAGGCTGCACACAACACCAACAATTCCTTATATAGCGTGCTTTCTTGCTCGAGCTCACGAAGTGAGCAAAACCAGATTGCCCGAAGGGATAAATTGAAGACAAGGGGAGTAGGTTTTACTTTTTTACTTGCCGACTTAAACTCATGGGGAGAAATGGCAATTGTGTTTTGTTCTTACTGACTTTTTTGTTTAATGAGGGAGGTTTAATTATTGATTGATTGATTGATTTATTTATTTATTTAAATATTTATGTAATTATTTTTTGTATCTATTTATTTAATTATTTATTTAATTATTTCTTTAATCATTTATTTATTTATTTATCAATTTATTTATTTAATTATTTATTTAATTATTTATTTGTTTATTTATTTATTTATCTATTCATTTATCTATTTATTTATCTATTTATTTAATTATTTATTTATTTATTTTTTTTTTGTTTGTTTTAATGGCGGGTGGTTGCTTTTTGTGATTCTGTTCTGAAGAGGGTCTCGCGTGCGGTCATCGGATGGCAGAGTTGCATCGCTTTGACTGAGAGCTCAGCACAGCTTTTGAGTTGAAGATGCAGATTAGAGGGGTGAACTTTGGCTTGGTTACGTCGAGGGAGACAAATGGTAAGACGTAAGAAGTCAGTGAGGTTGAGGCATGTATGTGTCGCGTTAACGTGTCGCGGTCGGGATTGTCACGATTGTCAGAAAAGATGACGCAGTTGATGGAGTGAACGAGGATTTCCGTGTCGTGAGTCGGCGTCGTTCACGGGGGCGTGTCTTACTTGGACGTCTGTTAATGAATTATTAAATTGTTATATTAATGATATTTGATAGATTCAAAATTGACTTTAATTTGCTGCCTTTTGTCTTTTTTTTTTGTTTGTTTTTCAGAAAAACTGAATGCAGCCTGCGTTTCCAACTGACTTTTTTTAAATCCAAAATTCCCAACCTAAAAAGAAGGCAACTTTCCTGACAGGTAAGTGAAGTAAATCTCTTACAAGCACAGTTCGAATGTTCTAGTCTTCAAATCTGGAATAATCCAGTGCAATGTGTTTATTAATTTAGCAATGTCAGTCGCAATGATTTCTTTTTATTTATTTTTTTTTAAATTCAATGGATATTTTGTCACTCTGTCACAAGGAAATATTATAATCCCTTGAGACGCGGCGAAAGTATGTCAAAGTTGCAAGTAACTGCACGTCCCTTTTTTGCTCTTCGGGCAGTCTTGTTTACTACTTGCTACACGCATCTTACGGTTAACGCAACTTTCTTAGCTACAGAGGTGCGGTACTGCCAACTTGGAATAAAAAATGTCGGACTGGCAAATGCGTTTGAACGCGTTTGCGAGTACGTTCGAATGTAGTTGAATATGTTCGACCGTACTCACCTTTTTTTTTTTAATTTTTTTTTTTGCCAGCGTAATACCTATCTGTTTGAAATTTAAACATTGTTTATTTTTATTATTAGTAATTTTATGGTTTTATGTTTGAAGTGCATAATGTCACCGGGTATTGACTTGTTCACCGTGGTGTTTGAAAAAAAAAAAAGGCTTATTTTATTTTATTTTATTTTTTTAGCTCACCAATGCGCTTGGAAATTAATTAAATAAACATTATTTATTCGTAATGTTATGGTTTTATCTGCCTTGCATGATTTATGTTTGGTATTTCATGACTTATTTTAATGCGCCGTTTTGTGAAACAATGCCAATGAATCTCCTTAGCTTTAAACCCGAAATGACGCCATAGAAAAAAAATTTTTTTTCCCCCACACAAATAAGTGCCTGCCGATGGTTGACGGCAAAGCGGTTGGGAATGTTTCAAGGGTTTGTTTTTTTCACATCGTTATCTCCTGAATGCTGATTCACTGATAGTGCATCCATTAGTTGGCCTCAACAACTCCCTTAAATGGGGCACCAACCTTTTTTTTTTCTTTCTTTTGAATTACCCTGAGGAACGTCATTCGTGCATTTCGGGGGTTGTCTGGGAAAAAAAATTCCCTTTAAAAAATAAATAATAATTTTAAAGACTAGTGTGGTCTTAATCACGACTGTCAAGGAATATATATATATATATATATATATATATATATATATTATATATATATATATATATTATATAAAAAATATGAAGATGAGAAAAACAAAACCGACCGCCCCTGGGATTTGAGCAGCCTTTTTTTTTTTTTTAATGATGTGTTTCGGTGACTGTGGCTTTGCTGAAAGCTCTGCAGTGCGAAAGTCAGACCGTATTGACCTGGCGCTGTGGATCCATTAAGATTACACTCTGTTGACTCATCGTAGCTCTTTAAGTTACTCTCCGTATTGATTGATGCATTTCCCCGCTGTGATTGTCCTTGATAAATGCATTAGCATGTGTCCGCTGCTTTTTTTTTTTGCCTCCAGTCTTCTACTGCACCAATGTTCCCTGAGTGGCCGTGTGCTATCTATCCCCATTAAAACCGGATAACGTTCCACTTTTCAGATCGCCTCGTAGTGGTCCGAATCAATTAAGCCAGAGAAAGTGCGTTACTTTGGGGAATTGTAGCAGGAACGTAGCAAATAAAAAAAAATAAAAAAATGCTCTGCCCTTGAAGCCCCCAAAGGGAGACGAGGTCAAAGCAGATCAATGACTGAGTGGCTGTCGGGAACATGTGTTCTCACCCCCCCCCATCTTAAAAGATGACTATCCCCATAAGGCTCCAACAAAATGACTGCAAGAAGTGGCAGCTGTGAAGAGGGGAGAGTTTCCAAATGACCACAATGATGACGAGGGATCACTCGCCAAAGTTTTGCATGCCAGGATGGCCGAGTGGTCTAAGGCGCCGCGTTCCGGACGCAGTCTCCCCAGGAGGCCTGGGTTCAAATCTCGTGGCTGCCAGGATGGCCGAGTGGTCTAAGGCGCCGCGTTCAGGACCCAGTCTCCCCAGGAGGCCTGGGTGCGAATCTCGAATTTCCCCATTGTGGGACTAATAAAGGCATTATTATTATTATTATTATTATTATGCTTCCTAAGCGTTGATCTCATTTTGCCACAATTTTTCAATTCTGTGGCGAGTCGTGCATTTCATAAGTAGGCCTTCAGTGAAGTCCTACTCCGTCCGACTTGAATAAATCCTCCGTCATTTGTGACACTACAGCTGGACAAATAATATACAGATAGGCACTTGGCGACTTAGCTTCTCTTGAAAAGTCTGTCTTGAAAATGGCCTCGCAAGTGCATCTGCAATTAAATCCACAATTTTCCCTCCTTCCACGTTGTGGTTTAAAAAAGCAAGAATATATTTTAGATTATCAAACGGTCGCCAGTGACGACTCTCTGTTGCGTTGATTCCGCCTAGCCCCGCCCCCTCACGAGTGACTATCCAATCACAAGACGCGTTTACGTTTTATTTAACATGACCCGATGAAAACAATAAATACATCTGCCTTCGTGCTTGTTGGCGCTGACTTCACTGCTTCCGCCATTTTGTTTTTGCGTTGTTATAAGATCTCGGGTAAAAAAACGTTCTCAAAAGTATCGATACATGGTTTTATAAATCGTGGAAATGCAAAGAACTGGAAAAAAAAAATTGGCATTGGGATGATTGAAGAAAAAAAAAATGTCTGATGGATTTTTGGAGCCAGTGTCGTGTTCCAAAATAATTCACGCTGGTAAATACTTGAATGGCAATTTAGCGTGAAGCAAATGAGAAGCGGCGTCACGAGAGTTGGGATTTTAAGTCCTTCAAAATCGCCGCAGGTCAGCGCCGCGCAAAATCCATGAAAAGCTTTGCACAAATCTGATTTAATTCCACGGGAATTAAACGTCTGTCAATTTGCAGCTTAAAACGAATGCAAGTGTGATTATTTTTTCATTTTTTATTTTTTTCCCCGAGCCATTAGCTCCCAACTAGCTCAGATACGGTGATTACTTTCTGCTAAATTATTCCAGTTAATACAAATCCATCTTAGCGATTTCCGTTGTTCTATTATTCATCGAGTGCCAGGATGAAATCAACACCGAGGGCCGCATTGGTTTGAATTCGTATCCAATTACGGTCACGTTATGGGCGCTTTCCGATTTATTGCTTTCGAGGCCTTGAATCTGGCCTCCCGTTGTTTTGGACCGTGCGGCCAACCTTGTGCTGTCCGGGTCTTTCAACTTTCAGCTGTTCCCGCTTTGACCCACCTGTGGTTTTTCCTGTCAAGGCCGGCTGAAAAAATTGGTTCTCATGCTTTCAAGTTAAACTGAAGTGACTCGATGATAGACATGAGAATATTTTTCTTGGGCACGTAAAAAAAGAAATCGTCTCCGACCAAAGCGACCGAATCGGGCCTATTGTCTTGTCTTGTGTCGCTGTTGCGAGACAAACTTGTTGTGACTTTGCTTCTGCTGGACCGCGTTCATCTTCCATGTTTTTTCAGCTGTGTTGACATGCCAGCTCCATGGAACTGGAAGGGTGGGGTGGATACCTTCCTCCGATCCAGACGAGTGTGTCCGTTTTTTTTTTTTTTGGTTCCATAATTCGTTTTTTCGTTGCACTCGCATGCTGTTTTGCTGTTTCATAATAAAGGCTTCCGAGTCCGCTTGTAATTTAGTTTGGGGATCAAGGTTTAAAATAAATAAATTAATTAATTAATTAATTAATTTGCAAAGCAAACATTATCAAAGAGAGGTTTTCAGTTTGAACCTACCGAAAGAAAGAGTCGGTTCTTCTTAAACCAGAAAAAAAAAAACATTTCACATCAAGCTTTTTCAGTTTATTTATTTATATTTTTATTTATTTATTTATTTTTATTTTTATTTATCTATTTGTATTTATTATTAACAGCATTTGAACATGGGCTGGTTAGGTCATCCGAATCACCGGTTTCTGAGCAAAAAGTGGAGAAAATAAGCTTTTTTTTTTCTTCCATTTTTTTGGTGAAAAAGGAGAACAGTGACTGACGCAAATTTTTCTGCGATACCACAAACTATAAAACGAGACCGAGGAAGGGATTTTGACGGCAAAATAATTTATTTACAGATATAGACTCGAGATATAACATCGGTGGTCATTTTGTTGGAATCTCCGAAAGTCCAGAGAGAAAAAAAAAATGTAATGCACTCTAAATTACCCAGAATGCACTTGTAAAAGTCGTAAGCATCGATGATCACTCGCCAAGTTAATTCCGTTGACATTTCTCTCCTTAATTATCGCCATGACGACCCAAGAATCTACCAGTCGACAAATACAAACGTCCGCGGTCGCGAACGAGTTCAAATAATTCCAATTTGTCCGAAATTGGCTGCATAAAATGAAGCCAACCTCTCCGACAGTTAGCGGGATAGCGTAGCATGCAAACGACACACGTTATTGACGAATATGAAATTTGGAGCTGCTGCGATCGGAGCTAATCCCTCATCTGTGTTGCGCAGCACATGCCGGGATTGCTGATCCGTCAGAGTCGACTCATCGGGCGTCAAGCCTCGCTTGCTGTTTTATTGATCGCTTTCGGTGTTCACTTTAGGCGAGTAATTTGTAATCTGTATGCGGGTAATGCAACAAGACACATGCATGGACAGGAACATGTTTTTTTTTTCCTTCAAAATTTCAGTCGACTCCCGAAGGATGCTTCACTGATTTTTGTCCCCATTTATGTTCCGAGAATCACGTATCTGCCGTCCCGCCTCAGCAAAGTCAACCAGGGGATCAGGAGAATTTTAATGAGCCTAATGAGTTAACAAACTGTCTATAAATAACCACAGCGTTGGCATTTTGCTTTTGATCTTCATGCGCTTGTTGCGTAGCCACGTTTCGGCAAAGCTCACAAGCGCTGATCCCTCGCACTCCTGCTTTTGCCCGGCATTCATTATCTGAAGTTGTTGTCTTTATTAAAACAAAATAGCGACAAGTCTTTTGCATTCCTGACTGCCTTGAGTCTGAATCAGAATCAAAATGCCCTTTATTGTCTATCCAGTCCAAATATAATAAATCATTTAATTAAATATAGCAATTAAATTAATTCAAGATTAAATAATTAAATCATAAATAAAAAAAAAAACAACTACAGGTCGAAGTGCAACAAATAACTACCGTAATTTCCGGCCTATAAGGTCACACACCTGCATATAAGCCGCAGAGGGATCACTGTTTTTTGAAAAAAATAAAAATAAAAATGCTATACAAGCCGCACCAGGCTAAAAGAAAGGAAAAAAAGAGGAAAAAAAAAACTAATTTTGAAAAGATTTATTTAGTGTATTTCCTGAACTATAGAGCGCCCCTAGTGGCGAAATAAAAATCAACAGAAAAGCTGCACCATTGTATTAGCCGCACGGTTCAAAATTTGGGAAAAAAAATACGTTAATTGTTCAGCTCTGCCGTGTCGAGTGCGCAGAGGAACTCGTCATTAATTGAGCACCTGCACTTTTTTGACGTCTACATCAACAGTATCGATATCGGAAACTGTAACCGTCCTGTGACAAATGTCTCCCGCAGTCTAAACTCGAAGCGACCGGTGACTCGGCGCATTTCACGCCACTGAGTAAAAATACCAAATTACACTTCAAAGGACAAATTTTGGTCCGAACGTAAGCGATGTGAGCTGTAGCAAGGATTGCTGTCATTTCGTGGCGTTGCGATTTCACGTCTCTGCATCGGAAGCATCGGCGATGGACTGTTAATGAGGGTCAAAGCGTTCTGCTGTGACCTCTTAATTAGTATGCGGAGCGAGCCAATGCGGCGTTGGCGTATTCCGTCACGCTTAGAACGTGCGTCCGACATCACTTGAGCAACCTCTCAATTCTTCGCCGAATATCTCAACGGTGACGGCTTCGCAGTGGGAAGACCGGCTGATGCCAAAATCAGACCGATTCGTGTGAAGTCATGTTTCTGGTTTGGGGACGGATCAACAAGTCTTGGCCCATGTCGATATTTTTTGTGATCTTTTGTGAGCCACAATAGCTCAAAGAAACAACACGCTGTGGAAACCCCCCCCCCCCCTTCTCCGCCCACCTTATTACAATGTCACAGTGAATTTATGCTCCTGGTGTGCTTTTGATAAGATTTTGCCGCCACCATTGGAGCAATCCTTGTAATTAATTTTGCTTTAATTGCATGTAGTAGTTGTAACCGGTCGGAACGAAAACAATAGAAGGGTCGCGATTTGCTCCAGTCGCTCAAATGTGCTATTTAAAGCAGCACTTGTCTCGCCACATGCGCTGCGCTGCATTTTACGGCTCGAGCTATCGAATGTCCGCCAGTGCTCGCGGCTGTTGAATGATGGCGTTTGCTTTTCAATTGCAAGTCCTTATGCAACATGCCGTGATTGTTAATATTTAATCGGACAAAATGACAATCGAAAATATTCAGTTTGAATTCGTCACTGTGCTCGTGTGCAGTAAAATCATTACGGCCATTAAAAAAAAAAAAAAAAGGCTTGTAAATAATGAATGGTAATGACACTCGTAATGCAAAGTGTGAACCGGCAGAGCAAAAATAAATCTCCCCCGCCAAATGTGGCTTCATTGAAAGCCCTTAGATTGGTGGCTATTCAATCAATTTAGTCCTTAAATTGTCCTTTTATTGTTATTTATGAACATATTGGAACAATGGAGTAGTGAAGTCCAACATACTTTGCTTACAAGTCACCCACTGAGGAAATGTCTTTTTTTATCACGTTTGGTATGCGGGGAATCAGCGGTATTTCGAATCACAGACGCTTTGGCCACAGTTTTTCTTTTGAAAGATAACACAACATAGATCACATTTTATGAACTGTCACAAAGCATTCGTTCAAGATGCATGCGCATATTTCCGGCACACCGTGACATCACTCTCGTGGTTATGTTCTATCCTTATATGTAGAAAAACTGCTCTGATAACTCGAAAGTAGTGATAGACCGATTATCGTCATTTTGCCGATTATCGGCATCGACCTTTTTTGTTTTAACTTTCAAGGCCGATAAATTAAAAGCTGGTTTATTTTGGCTCGCTGCAACACACTTCTCTCTGTGCTGCGCTCGTGGCCTCGCCTGCAGAAGCAGATTAGCCTGCCCACAACACCATCTCATCCTTGTAGCAGCCAATCAGCAGTAAGCTGCCTGTTTGCTTTATCATCACGTGTCACTACGGGAGAGGTCCGGCGAGCGGAGGAAGGTAAAGTGACAGGTTTTCCAAGATCTAAAAAAGCTTTAGCATGTTGTAATACTAATAATAAGTAATAATAATGTAATAAACATTTTAATTAAGTCAAGTTTGGGTGTTTTTATTTTTTCCAATTTTGTTTCCAAATATTTTCTGGAAACGATTCTCGGCTTCAAATATCGGTTATCGGCCTCCGTGACTACTAATAATCGGTATCGTATCGGCCCTGCAAAAAGGCATATTGTTCCATCACAAAGCAAAGTTGTGTACGCCAGTGTGATGTCACATCTTTTGTAAACTGGCTGAAGCTCCACGAGTCCCTCGTCGAAATCAGTTTTAATCGCAAAGCCGAAGCATTTGGATGTAAGCATGGCAGAAACGACGCGGTTCGTTATCACTTTCAGTCACCCGGCTCCCCTCGAGCTCAACGCCATTCTTGTGCGGGTCCATTCATAGGCTTTGATCCTTCTCGTCATTATTTGCCAGAAAAGGCGCAGAATGTTGTGCACTGATAGCGGAGTGCAGACGTGATGGAGGAAAATGAATAGTTTGTGCTTTGGGAGTTTAGAGCAGTTGTGTGTTGGACTTCCCACCCTGTTTTACTGAACACAAAATACAAAAACAAACCTTACAAGTAAGCTCAACGTGCACCAGCATTGCTATTGTTCCTCCCTGAGTAGGAGATGGGAGATTTCCGGACGAAAAGCCGCTACTTTAATTCCTTGATTTTCAACCATCCGGCTAATACACCGGTGCGGATTTTCTGTGGATTTTTCTTTCACCATAAGGGGGCGCTCTAAAGTTCAGAAAATACACTAAATAAATCTCGATTTTTCTCTCTTGCATAAAAGCTGAAAATTGTTCTGTCCTACTCTAATTTCTAGTTGTGTTTTTTTCGATTTTTCCGATTTATTGGTGCCTTGTGCTCAGCATTCTGACAGAACTGTTTGCACTTTCATGCTGTGCCACAGCTGGCTCGTTAAGCGACAACTGCGTACCCTTTACGTTAAACTTCAAACCCCGGTCCAAGCTGGCGGGCGTCTCCCGCCTCTGTCAAATCCCCACACTTTTGGAAGAGGTTACTGTGACCTTCCTCGCTGTGCGTTTTCTCGCGCTGCTGTTTTCTTCTCATCGAGTTCTAACTGGCCTTGCCTTATCTTAATCTGACCTTCTCTGCCCTTAAATAAGGTATTCTCCTGGTTCTTATCAGGAAGACCGTAGATGGGCTCACAACGTAATAGCGGTGAACAACCTGTCCTGTCTGGATGAGTGGCTTGTTTCTGTGCCAAAGGTTTGACGCGCTAAATTAACACCAGAGATAATTGCGGTCTCTCGAACCAACAGTGACGGACGAGGATGACAAAGCAGGAAAGGGTCCAAATGATTTCCGAGGCATGCGATGAACAGCTGGCGGCTGATGAATCAGCGCCGCGTCTCCACCGATATTTTTTTGCTCCTCGCCTACAAAACAATGCGCTCGCATTCGTAGATGAAAGGCCGTCACGGCAGGTCGGCCGTACGTAAGGGTGTCTAACCACAGGCACTTTTCTCGGAAGCCGTGTCACCCGAGATGCCGTCGCCGGCTGTTTGTGAACGGTTATTTGACGGCGTTACGAAACGTCAACAAGGCCAACTAGCGGAATACGTAGAACATCTTGCATTTTTATTGATCATTCTCGGTAGTTGTCAATAAAATAATTAGTTGACAATAGGTGGCTTGAAGGCCTCGGGCCAATAGCGCACTATTTGTATTGTGAAATCTGCCTGGCAACACCAGCTAGCTGAATTCTGATTGGATAAAAACTTTCACCAAAAAATACAACACTAATATGACGTGAATGTGAAGAATATGGTTATAATTTCTTGATTATGTTCGGCCATCCGAGAAGGCCTTGACCGCCCACCACGGGGTTCTTGTCTTGTCTTCACTGTAGACGACATTGCGATCCAGATGGCAGCACAAATGTCGGGGGCCGCATACTTTTCACGACGTCGTCTGCCAGCTGCATGAGCAGTCAGAATGCACAGCCGGCCAACGGGAGATGACCGCTCTAAGCTCATTTAGCACAAAATAAGCACAATAGAGCAAACAGCTGAAAAAGCTTGTCGTCGTATTTAAAAAAAAAAAAAATCTTTTGAACGCTTCACTTGCAATGCCCGACATTTGCTTTGGTTTCGAAGCCGTCACTCAAAGAACCGACCGTTTTTATTTGTTTCTCATGTCAAGCAACTGTGAATAAAATGTTTGAAAACAAACATTAAACAGTGGAAACTCTGATGCTTTGAGTTTGAATGTCAGGCTTTCTTCAAAACTTTTTTTTTCTGCTTTTATTTGGTTTTGGTTTTGGTGGAAATTAGTTTCCAGTCATTTCTCGTCAATATTCGCTGATACTCTGAACAGCGAGACCACATCACAAGCTGACTTTCACCTTCCGGGTAGGAGTCATGTCAGGCCTGTGTGCGTGTGTGTGTGTGGAGATACTTTGAGGACACGGATGACAACACTTTAAGTGTCGTAAACTCAGACGTGGCCGCCCACCGCCTCTCTGCAAGAAAAATTTCGTGAACCTCGTCGTCCGCTTTGCACCGCACGCGACGTGTTCAGTCGCGTTTCTTTGATGGTCCCGGAATCGTTCATAATTGTGCGTTCAATGTTCATTTTCTGTTTCAAACGTTGGAATGTGCTCATAACATCTTTCCTCTGTTGTTTAAAAGCTGAAACTGTGACGCGTGTTGTCTTGAACGTGACATTTTGCCGACCAAAACGTTTTTTTTTTCTTCCCGCATTGAACTAATTTGCAGTTGTTTGTGTGTTCTGATGAAACTGTGTTGCGTAAAGCGCCATGCGTCATGTTTTGTTCTATTCTTAATAGTGCTGTCTAGCGATTAATTTTTTTTTTAATGAATTAATCGCAAAGAATTCCATCATTAATTACGATGAATCCAATTTTTAATGACTTTTTTTGTGAAGCTTGTAACATGTATTGCCTTGAATAATATCTTGGAATTAATGTAAGATCACCAAATTTTAAGTGTATTTTGATTCAAAGACTGTTCTAAAAAAGTAAAAGTAAATAAATTAAAGTAAATAAAACTGAGTTAATATTTTTAACTGCATTAAAAAAAAAAATTTTTTTTTTTAACTCATTCACTGCCATTGACGGCAGAAGACGTCAAAGATCCAATTTTTTTCCTTTTTAAAAATTGTTTTTAATTTTTTTTGGGGCGGGGGGGGGGCGTTAATTTGTGTACAGGAGCTTTGAGAGCAGCAGTTCATCTCGTTTTCCGGACCTTTCCGGACGGCTATTTTTCCTGACGTGAATAAAGTAGGTTGTGAACTTTGAGGAAACGGACAAGAACCTCACAGTCCCGAAAAGATACAAACTCTATTGTGCTGCGAAGAATTCAGGAAAAACTCGGCCTAAAAATAGAATCATTTACATTTCAAGCAATGTGTTTATGAGAAAGTAAATACCCCGTACTGTCAGTCTCATGTTTGTATTATATTGGACACACAAATATAAAATCCAATATGTTTATTTTTGTTTATGAAGATATTTATAAAGTCTAAATTGTGGCCCATTTTGAGTATGTCCCACCACGTGATGTCTGTGTGACTGTCTCCTACAATCACGCATTTCGGGTTTCTGGTCGCAGGCGCACTTTAAAAGCCATTGGAGCCGTGTTCGGAGATTTGTTTGAAACGAGCCAGAAAGCGACTCCACTCTTGTCGGAATCTCCGAGAGGGTGACAGCGTATCATTAGGCAGCATGATGACACTGCTAGGCCTCTCGGGGAATTCTCAGCTTTGTCTGACTTCTTTTGTTTGTCACCCGGCGGAGGACTTGATGCGCTCCGATGTTTCGACCGCTACAGAGTTGATCGCACATCTGGGTTTGAACTCGAAGACTGCACAAGCGAGGGGAACGGCCGAGCCTGTCAATCGCAAAGCGCTTTTCCCTCCAGCCGTCTTTGAGAATGCAGCAAACTGAGACCGATTGGATTAAACGTGCCGGCTGGAAATGAGGATGGGAAATAGAAATTTGCCGAGCCTTCGCAAGAGCGTGCGAGCTAATACAACAGGACATGGTGGTTTGTCACTGTCTATTCCGGGCCGTGGATATTGGATAATCCCACCCATCTTCGCGACACGTTTCGCTCTAATCAGTTCCAGCCTCCGAGCAGAAAAACGGCACACCCTCGCACACGCGTCCGCCCTGGTGGCAAACGGTTTAAGGCTCGCCAGCGGTCGGCCCTCCTCTCCCGCTAAATGTCAATCCACTTAAATTTGGATCCAGTAATGAGATGCACGAAGCGTGATTTAACCCGAGATCAGCTGTTTGCAAAGGATTTAAATGTCTAATGTTCAAAGTTAAAAACGTTTGTCGTATTTCTCAAAGAAGATACTTGAGTTGTCCAAGGAAGTGCGCCTCCCGGTGGAAGCAAATGTAAAAGCATGCTAAAAAAGCCAAAAGTCCATTCACGGAATCTCCGGCTGCTGTTTACAGAAAATACTTTAGCGCCAATATTGCGCAACATCGCTGCGAAAATTACCCGACCATTCTAAAACATTTCAGCTCATTATTTACTCTGAAAAGGAGCGCATGTTTGCATTCCTTCAAAATGCATGCTACGCCATTTTTACAAATTTGCAGAGCCGGGCACTTGACCCTTTTTTTGCCAGTCAGTCCCCCGCCCTCCGACTGCGACCTGGGTCCCCTTCCGGCCTCGACCCTTCTGGACTTATTCATAAAAATTGTTGACCCCCGACCCCGTGAGCTTGTCAAAGTTGGCACAATCCAGGGAGGTCCTCTTTGGTCGCAGGATTTTGAAAAAAACCCTCACGGGTCATTCAAAAGCTAACTAGCGGTTGGTTATTTTCCTCCATAGCTTATTTATGAAAAAAAAAAAAGTGGAGCTCTAAGTCATGAAATTATTGTGAATGAAATGAATGCAATAAATCGATCAATGTACATGAGCGCAAAAATGACGATGTCATCAAAATGGTGGAAGCATCATTTTCACACCTCACCCATTTTAAATGTTTTCTGAATTTGACGGGCTGCAGAAAAGTCACATTAACAAAGGCTGTCGTATTTTAATCATTAAAAAGAAATGCTCTAAACTGTCAATTGTCGATCAAATCTCACTTCTCCTATCTAGAAAAATTTGGTACCTTGTCTAGCATTTTCTTTCTGTATTTGCATACGCTGGTAAAAAGGACTCGAGCTGATATCGTCAAAAAAGAGGGCGCATCGAAATGTTCTGAACCGTTTTCATGAAAATAAAAGTGTCCCAACGTGATTCCTTTGAATACGGATTTTAATCGAGTGCGGCGGTGTTTCTCACCAAGTGAACAAATAAAATCTTCCCGTCCAAAAAAGTTTCAGCTTGAATAGATGACCAACATTTTTGTGGAATCCCGGCACTCCCACTTTCGGATGTGTTTTTTTTCGGCCTCTCGTCACCGCACCGACGCAAATTGTTACATTGCATCATGAAAACAAAGCTTTTGCTCTCTCATTGAGCAGTAAATTCACACTTGATTATTTTGTGCCGATAAAGTTAAGATTTAAAAATCTGAAGGATCCACCTCACGTCCACCTCACACTTGGGAGGTTTCAGATAACTACACAAAACTGCATCCTTGAGCAAAAAAAAATAAATAAATAAAAAATCTCGCTTAAAATCTCCGGAGGGTACAATATATCCATCCCACTGAGTTGTCACGGGAATTTTCCTCGTTGAGACGACGAGGCGCTCTAAAGGGGCCACGCCAGCATGAAGTCGTCCACACTCAAGATGTTAAGTCTGAGTTCAAAAAATGAAAAACCAAATCCGCCCTCCTCGCCCTTCAGTTTTCTCTTTGTGACGTGTGTGCACTCCCGGTGGACAACGAGGCGCTCTGATTAACTTTGCCGGACCAAATTGCTATCCACATGCTGGACGTCAAGTTGGTGTGAAAAAAAAGAAAACTATTCTCCATGACGTGTATGCACATACAGCAAGGTGCTCAAGAGCGGCCACACCCCAGCAAATTATCGGGCTAGCTCGCCAACTGAACTTCGCATTTGCGCCAAATAACCTCAAATATGAAAGGAGCCGATCAAGTTCTTATACGGTGGGAGAGGTGCGACTCATGTTGTTTCAGTCGTACCAAACAAATAAATAAAAAAAAAAACCTGGAAAACTGCAGTTTAACGCTATCTCCACAAGGGAGCGCTGTTTGGTTCTGAGACTTTGCACGTTTTTTTTTTTTTTAATAATTATGTTCAACCATGTAACATGTATTTTGTAAAACATTGCACAGGGACTTTAATGTCTTTTGACAATCCTTTTATCATTTGCAGATTCAACTAGTGGGCACTGTCTGCTTCACCAAACAGGGACTCAATGGCTGCCGTGTGCTACGCTAACATGTGAGTTGAACAGAACAGTTGTCTTTGTTTTAGAGAGAGAGAGAGAGAGAGAGAGCGAGAGAGGGGGCACATCATTTTTATGTTTACATTTCTAGATACGGTTTCAACTTATGAGCAGAAAATATTCAGTGGCAGCAAAATAGATTTTTTTTTTTTCCTTTTCCGACAAGACCCATCAGGCTTAATTTCACACTCCGGCATCAACTCAAATGGTTTGAGCCAGCGAGGCGGCGACATATTCATAACTTGTACTCTTTACCCGTCGCGTTTCTGCTCGACTTGACCGGGTTGCCATGGTGGCGGTCTTGAGCTTCCTCCTTCATTTGTGTCCTTCACTTTCTTCAGCTTTTGGTTCACATTTCACTTGGCAGGTCGACGAGGAAGTTTTTTTTGGGCCCGGGGGCTGACAGCTTATTGGCTCCGATGAAAAATGTCAAAGCTATGCGTCTGTCCTTGATAAGAAAAATTGCTATTAAAAGCAAAATCCAAGTTTGAGAGTTTACGATCCCTCCTTTTTTGTTATTTAAATGTTCCAAAAAGTCAACTTTAAGAACTGTTATTTTAATTTTTTTTAAAGCCCCCGCAGTGGAACAGTGTGACTTCCACTCGTAGTGTGCGACTGTGGAAATGCGAGCTTTTCATCTCCATTACCGACTTTAGTAGCGAGGTCGCTGGTCCGAGTGGCAGCAATAAAATTGTGAAGAGAAATTAGGATTGATCTTTTGAAGACATTTTTTCAAACCAGTCAAAATTGTTCATTTGGGAATCGAGCGCTATCAGGGTATCGATTCAAATGTCCAAAATCCATTGGGTTCCATTTGATTTTTTTTGCGTGAAGTTATGTCAATTTATTGGGGAAAAGAAATTATTAAAAGTCGATATATGGTTTTATGAAAAGGAAAATCGATTCCAAGTGATTTATCCATTTTTTTCCCATATTTTGTATGTCCACAAAATGTTATTATTCATTGTGTCTCCCACACATCTGGCCTTGTCTGCTCACCCCGGCGGGTTGGTTTCCTCAGAGACCTTGTCTCTCTTCTTTTCCCAGGCAAAACTTTTCCAGATCTCACACAATACCAAGCACTGGAATGCTGTTGCGTTTCTTTTTTTTTTCTTTTTTTTTTTTTTTTTCTTTTTTTTGGGCTGTCTGATTTGAATAACAAAACTTACAGTGTATTGGAACAGCAGATAATTCATTGCAAAGACGCCTTCCGATACAAGTTGAATGTGTTCGTATCTCAAATCAGCTTTCACCATTCAGATGAATTGAGGTGCCATTAATCCGTTCTTGTCTCCCCCAAAAATAATGAGTTTAATGAAAAAAATAATGTTGTTTTTATTTTTATTGTACTTTGAAGAACTCATCTGGTCACTCTTATCTCAAAGGCCTCACTTTAAATTGTTTTCTGGCGTACCGTCCGACTCTTTTATTCATTTGGCGTAGTCTGCTCAAAGCTTAGTCTTTAAAGGTAACACTTTGCCTCCAGTGCAGTTTGCAAATGTAGTGTCTAAATTCCGACCGTTCATTTTTTTTTGCCTTCTCACGCTGAAGACTATAAAAAGAAAACGTTTGTTCCTTTCAAGCCCAAAATACACTTTTCACTGTCGGGAACTCAAACATGAAGCACATCTATTTTTAGCTGCACGCATTGATTTGGTTCGAAAATCCCGGAAGAAATAAATGACTTGTTGTACCGGCGGTTTGATCATTCTGGCTCTTGTAAGTTGAGAGTTTTGTGTCATACGAGTCCAGGAAAAGTTCACTTCACTGCAGCTAGGACCAGACATCGACCATTTCCCGCCCCCCCCCCCCTCCTTTTCTAGAGCTACTCCAAACAAATTGACACAAATGACATGCGCGTTAAAAAAAACAAAATTGCAAGATGCCAAAGTAAGAAATTGCACTTTAATGGCAACTCAAAACACAAAGAAAAATTATGGGTTGTTTAAAAGAAAAAAAAAACTCATTAAATTTGTTTTTAAATGTTTTTCATTGGTCAGCAATCATGTTTCCCTCTTTTGAGTTTGTCATCGTGCCGTTTAGTGCATCTTGCAGAGCCGCCCGTCATGAAATTCAGACAGCAAAAGCATCTCCCGCCGAGACTTGGCACAGTTTATCTTGTTGATTCAGCGAAATGCTGAAGACGAGGCTTAGAAACTCTGATTTGCGTGTGACACTCTGCGGTTCGAAATTGACGCTTGAGTGTGTTCGTTCTCATCCTGAAAGGATGACGTTTGCGCATTTAACGCAGCTCGTCTTGGCTCCGCCTGTCATCATTTGCTTACTCGAAGACAATCTTGTCCAAATTATTTGTCTTTATCTCGTATTTTTCTCAGGCCAACGCATATCGACAAATTTGAGCTCTGAAAATGGATCCTCCTAAAGCTCACAGGGTTGTTGCAGGGTTTTTCCATGCCGCAACAACGAGGCGCTCTAAAGCTGCCACACCAGAGTGAAGTCCCGCTCCACATTCTGGCTGTCAAGGCAGACTTTTTTTTATTTTTTATTCCCCCTCATAATGCCGCCTTCCTCTGTGTGATGTGCGCACACTTGCGGTCACCAACGAGGCACTCTAAAGCCACCGTGCCTGGAGACTATCTTCAGGGAAGATTCATTTTTGGAGTGTAAGCAAACATGTCGAATATATTTAGAACCAAATCTCCTACAACATTGTGGAGCAACGGTCAGTCTTCACATAGCAGTCTTTTTTTTTTTTTTTTTTTTGCACCGCAAGTAGATGACATCAAATAGATGACAATAAGAGGAAATGGGAGAACAAACGACAGCAAAAAAAGGAAACCTGAAGTGAGGAGATTGACATGTAAAGAAGTGAGACATGAAAAGCGGAAACGACCTGCGAGTGGCTTTCAAATTTCAAATCATATTCCAGTTCTCCACAAACGGCGCAACGTTCTTCCCTTGAGAAGAGTCACTTTGCTGGAAGAAGAGGCTCATTTTCCACCCACGGCACGTCGCAGTTGAGGGGAAGGCCTGCGCGTTCTTTAAGACCAGTCACTTAATTGTCTTGGCTGAAAGCTGGAGCATGAGAAGATGGTGAGCAGGGTTTCTGATGCTTGTGGCAAGACAGCCTCACTATTCGGATTCATATCAGCACATCAGATAAGAAATCATACCCACCTGGATGGAAGACGATGTACACCCCCAAAAAAATTGAAATGACACAAAACTAATCCAGGTCGAGTGAGTAGAGAGCTTTCTCTCCGCATGATTGCCGTCTGTTCTTCTCGGCCAGGAACTGTCAGATGCTCAAGGCAACGTTGTCCTGCCACAACTCTCGTCTCTTCTTGTGCTGGTTTAGCGTCCAGCCCACATAGAAGGGGAACACATTTTAGATGGATTTGTATTTTGTGGTTTTTTTTTTTTTTTTTTTGATACTGTCAACACAAATTTTTTTCACAAGATGCCACGTCATATTTTTTTTTTTTTTTTTAATGAAACCTTTGTGTGTCAGTAGAATGCTCTGCAGATTAACCAAAATAGATTTATTAAGAACACATTCCCCCATTTTGAAAAATACAACAAATAATGTCGTTCCCAATTCTAAACACTATATGCACCAATCCGAGCCAAGTAGACGCCCCCCCCCCCCCCCCCTCCCCTTAGGAATTCTGTCGTAGACACAATTGTTCACACATGGAATTTAGGATGATTTAACTGCTGAGCCCATTTGAATTACTTACTAACCCAAACAGCAGCGCCAACCAAAGCACATAAACAGTCACTTGCGCTAGTGTGCTGAATGGAATGGAAAAAATGGTGCTCAGGGTTTTTGTGATGACTTTATGACTCGGGAACAGGTGATTTCAATTCCCTTTATTTGTTCAATGCCAAATCCAAACATCAAGACCAATTCCTGGAATGTGACCTTGGAGTCTTTTAACCCCAAAAAAGAAGCCAATTATATAAAAACTATATCTATTCCAACTCTTCTTACTTTAAACAGATGAAAGCAATCATATCCAGCCAATGATTTGCTCTTATAAATACGTAAGCATCGATACTTTTATTCGGATATAAATCTGTCTATTTCCAGCTAAAGATGGTTGCCTTTGAACTACTTTCTGACAAACAGGGACAGAAGGGAGCCACATTTACACATCACAGTGGGAGCAAAAAGTGAGCGAGAGCCTGAAGAAAGCGCTTGTCTCAATAAAAATGTGAAAAACAAGTGTGTGGGACAAGACAATGAGCCAGAGATGGAGTGGGACAGCGAAAGATTTTGTGCCTGGAGGGCGAAGAGGAGCATCAGAGAAAAAAGTTGAAGTGGTCTTTGAAAGCGAAGAGCGTGTTATTTTGATAAACGAGGAGACATTGCTGAGATGATGAGGAGACTTGAAGCCTGCTGGCGTTGGCGCTTTTAAATGAGTGCAGCCTATGCAGCTCGGCATCACTGACCTGACCTCTTGAAGTGTTTTTATGTGTGCCGGCAACCAGATTCGGCAATCTGACTTTAAGGCACGCGTGCTTCGCCAATGTTCACAGTTATTTTAATACTTTGTGATGGGGGGGAGTGCCGATATTTTCTATGCCAAATTCTCACATGAAAACTGCTTCGACTCTATAATAACGCTTCCGGCATTTTTGATTATAATTCGGTGGGGTCCAGTTGCAAAGGTTTTCTGGTCTGGACTACAAAATGTTTTCAGCCACCGGTTAAAGCAGTGCTTCGCAATTATTTTCTGATTGTGTATATATATATCAATTAAACAAAAAAGGACTTAAAGTTGAACCTTGAGGCACACCGCAAGACAAGATGAATCACAATCAATTCCACATTCTCGACCAACTTTTTAAATCCTCATTTAATCGATAACTATGCCCTTACCTGGATTTCACTTTTGCACTTTTATCGAGCATCTGTTGTAATTAGCCTAAAACCAAACAAGCTCTATATTTAATGCATGAAACAGAGCAATGTGTACCTTAGCAGTATATCACCAATGGCCTCTATTTTTTCAGATTCAAAACTATTAAAAAGCATTTTGTCGCCTCAGAATTTCTCACTGCCAAATATAAAGCGAAGTTCATGCTGCAGTGCACTCCCGATATTTATTTGTATTTTTTTTTGCCTACACGCGAGCGACGTGAACAATGAATTTCCGATTACTGACTGTCTGATATTAATAATGGCGTGCTCTGAAAAATCGTATCAGAACCTGTTTGATAATGTGTCCTAATCAATGCATTCACCGTTTGTTCATTAGTTCATAAGTCAGGGGGAGAAAAAAAAACAGCTCACAATAAACTGACAAAAAGAACGACTCAGTCTGACCTAGTTAAGGCTGTGCAGAGAAAATGCTAATATGCTCATATCTTCTGTTTTTTTTATTCTTGCGCAACACATCCTTACTGTAATTGAATTTTGTTTTGAGATGACTTTTTTTCTGCCATAATTCATCCCAAGTCAATTACGTTGCATAATGGCTTGTTACATAATGACAGCAGCTCAAGAATAGCAGTCGAGTCTTTTGGCGGACGGCCACGAGCCGGGGCACTAAACTGCGAGAGTCTTTTGGCGGACGGTTATGCATGATTGTCTCAGTCATGCTTCTCTACCTTCCTCCCTTATTTTAGATTTTTTTTTTTTTTGCTATACTGTCGCACTGACGGGAAGCATTTCTGCGTTGTGCGCATAAACGGCCCTTTGCCAATGCTGCTGCATGAATATATCAGTGACAGTGCTGATGATTGGATGATGTCGGCAAATCTCCGGATTGGATAGAGATTGCATCTCAAATGAATTTTCCTTTCTCTTTTTTTCCTTTTTCATTTGTTTGTTTTCGGGTAGTAATCATATTTAAAAAAAAAAAAAAAAAAATGTAATCGAATCATTTACCTCCACTGCAAATTAAGCAGGAAAAGCTGCTGATAGAAGGAATTCAGAAGATGCATATTGGCGTGGTGGTTGGGATTCACGGGCAGCGATAATGCAGTACAATAATAACTGCTCAACGTGAATAATACAAGCAAAACACTCCTAATCCTCCGTACCTCTGCCTCTTTTTTGTTTTGATTTTGATCTCCCGGGTGCAGAGTTGATTGCTGTCCCTCAGGATAGAAATAGCGAAAGCTTGCCATCTACTGGGGATAATGTAGCACTACCTCTTTGAATCATTTTCTTTCCTTCACTGTTTATGTTTTGACCCAGGCGGCTTCAGTTGTCTAAATTTCTGGCAGCGAATTGAAATGAGCTCTTTTTTTGACTGTTCCTTTTCTCTTCTGTTTTCTGTTGCAGGTCCGATATCCTCAATCTTGTCATTTAAACGGGTTCCGTTATTGAACTACAGTTGGTTCCTGTAGTCAACGTCCTCATGGAGGCTTTTGCCGTCCACTGACTGAGAGCAAACTGTGTGGATCCGCAGCCATGTCTGCCTGCAGCACATTCACTGAGCATGTGTGGAAACCAGGCGAGTGCAAGAACTGCTTCAAGCCAAAGAGTCTGCACTGCACTCTGAGCGTTCGGGACAAGCCTCGATCGGAGCTCCGACTTGCGACATCCCAGCAGCAGAATCCACCCCATGCTGGGACCAGAGCCAACTCGAACCTGGCCAACAACTCGCAGAGGTCCGGCAGTGGGACCGCCCGCTCCGGACACTTCCGTCCACCTGTGGCAAAGAAACCGACCATCGCCGTTAAGCCCACTATGATGCTGCCGTGTTCTGCGTTAGGGTCAGGTTCTAATGGCAATCTGCAGAGTCCAACAAATGTCCTGGAGCCAGGCAAAACCTCAGCCTTCATGGTCTGGAATCGCAATGGATTGAATTGCAAGAGGGTCAGCGGTACGAGTAACAACAACGAGGGAGAGGATGGCGTTGACGCAATTGAGGGTTATGAGCAACTTAGTCCAAGGACCCCGAGTGGAAATAATAATAGCAGTGGACTGACGGATGTCTTAAAAGAGATTGGTGGGTTAGGCCTTGGTCCTAGCCTAACACCGGTTTCCAAAGACTTATTTTGGGGACGGATCAGTAGCTCATACCAAAGGTCGTTAGAAAGAGGTCTTCCAGCTGCTAGCTGCTTGGCTATGGGAAGTTGCATTAGTGGTGGTGGCGGTACGAGTCAAAAACGGGTGTCTCTAAGTGATAGCACAGAGATAATCAGCACAGAGGGTGGTCGATTTTGCTACCCGGAATTTTCGAGTGAAGGGGAAGATGAGGAGGACGATGAGGATGAGTCTGAAAGAGATGACGAGCACGAAAGCTGGGATGAAAGTGATGAAGAGTTACTCGCGATGGAGATCCGTATGAGAGGTCAGCCACGATTTGCAAATTTCCGTGCCGCCACCTTGTCGCCGGTGCCCTTCGCTGCGAGCAAAAAGTGGAATACGGTGCCGCTTCGCAATCGCTCACTGCAACGGATTTGTGCTGTGGACTACGATGATAGTTATGATGAAATTTTGAATGGCTACCCCTCCATGGAGTCCACCGGAGTTATTCCACATTACGGACCTCATGACTGCCAAGGTAGTGGTTTCCTTACAAATTCCGAGTCTACAATTTCTCCGGGGTCGTCGTCATCCTTACCAGAAGATTCTCAGACCGCATCTAGCAGTGAAAGCAGCGTGTCATGTGCTCACCGAAATGGATTGCAATCCCCCGCCTCTGTCAAATCCCCAATTCCCTGTACTTCTCCTGTGAAAAAAGAGCCTGCTCACAGAGCACTGAGCCCAGTCAAGGTTATGGAAATGCACAAGGCTGTTCTGGCCATTAGATTGGATGATCAGGATCAGTCGGCATCCATGCCCCAGGCCCTTCCAGGACAACCAGTTACGATCAGTTTTAGTCCCACGGAGGAGCAGGCCAAGCCGTACCGTGTTGTGAATTTGGAAAAATCACTTATTTGCAAACCTTACACTGTTGTAGACGTATCGGCGTCCATGACCAGCAAAACGGAACTTTCAGGAGATCCTACACCAAAGCACAAAAAACAACCAACACCCTCCAGCCCAACGTCATTTTCTAGCACTTCTTTGGCTCAGCCGCTGTCTCCAACGTCATCTGCGTTACCAACGTCGCCAACATATGTTGTCCATTCACATGCCTCCGCAAGGAAATTAGGAAGCATGCGTTACCAAGAAGTATGGACGTCAAGCACAAGCCCTCGTCAAAAGATCCCCAAAGTTGATCTGGGGAACGGGAGCACCTCTGGCCAGTCGGCACCTTCTCAACACTTTAGCCACAAATCAGCTCCTACCTCTCCGGTTGCTGGGCTGTCTTCGTCGCGAACTGTACCTGTGAAGTCTCCCAATTTATCAGAGATTAAATTCAATAGTTTCAACAATGCGGGCATGCCTCCTTTCCCCATTATCATCCGAGACGAGCCAGCATATGCCCGCAGCGCCAAGAATGCTGTTAAGGTACCAATCGTTATCAATCCATGCGCTTATGACAACTTAGCTGTCTACAAGAGCTTCTTGGGCCTCCATGGGGAGTTGACGCATACGAAAGGGGCTGGAAGCCGGGTGACCAGCCATACCTACGAAGAGATTGGGTCCTCCGAGAGTGTTCAGTCAAGCTCGACGGACAAAACCCTCTCTGGCAGAGGCACCTCGGAGAGAGCATCTTTGGAGGAAACAAAATCTCCATTCGAAGCAGGAGTAAAATCACCTAGTTTACAACCTATAACCACTACAGATCCGAGCACTGCGTCGAGCACTCCAATCGGGGCTCTTTCACCCTCTGCATCGATAAATTTGACCCCCTTTTTAGCCGAAAACCCACCGAAAAGTAGCCCTCCTGCCGTGACGGTAACGCGCAATTTCAGTCGGGATAATCTTACGGACCCGTCTTCTTCAGGGGCAGGATTAAACCATCAAGTCGACGCCAGTGCAGTGCTCTCACAGATTGTAGCCTCCATCCAGCCTCCCCAGTCTCCTCCAGAGTCCCCCCCTGCCGACGACAAAACCTTCAGTACTGAAGAACTTTATGCCCTTCCGCCTGATGCCATAAAGGAGACCCTTACACGGCCAAAGTCACTATTTTCTTCAAATGATCCAAGCGGTTCCAAGCCTATAAAAGACACCCTCTCAAAAGTTCTGTCCAAATCTCAGAGCGCCTCTGCTGCCGTACCGCTCTCTACTAGCCGGTCGGAGCCTAATGCCCCGTTCCCTCCTCCCAGGTCTACGTCGTCCCCTTATCACGCTTCCAACATCCTCCAGAGGCATTTTAGCAATTGGACAAAGAGCTCTGCTTGCAGTTCTCCCGTGCGCTCCAGTGAAGGTGAAACCCGACTGAATGGAGAAGGGAAGCGTAATCAAACGGAGAGCTCCAAACCCAAAAGGTGGATCTCGTTTAAGAGTTTTTTCCGTCGACGGAAAGATGACGACGAGCAGAGAGAGAAGACGGAGAAAGACAAGGAAAAGGGCAAGCTCGTCGGGCTGGACGGAACGGTCATTCACATGCTTCCACCGCCGCCGATTCAGCAGCGGCACTGGTTCTCGGAGGCAAAGGCGGAGGATCCCTCTCAGAAACCAACTATTGTTTTTACCTACAAAATGGAAAGCACTGAGGGAGAAGAATGTAAGGAAACTGCACTACTGACACCCTGCGATGGTGAGGCATCCAGACCTTTGAGTCCAGGGCGACAAGGACCACCACCGGAGGGCGCTGAAGTTGCCCCTGACAACGACTTAAGGTATTTCTCGGACAACTGGAACATTTTGTTTCTACTCTAACACCGAAGATGATCAGAAATTGCTTATAGCAAAATGTAGCATTTTGCTTTTGGATAAACGCAAAAACTCCAAAGTTGAACCACAATGTTGAAGTAACCGACCACTGTAGTTTTGTCTAGTTTGGCTTATTTACTTTACTATTCGTTCCTTGGTCATTTCCTTGGAATGCCCCCTCAGTTCTGTGTCAGAGATATTTCAGGACTTCTTGGTTATCTCTGATATCAACTCCTTTCTGGATGTTTGTTTCACTAGTGTGGGGGGAAAAAAATGTGTTCAAGGAATGCCAATGCAAATTCCTCCGTGAGTTAGTCAACCATCTTAAAGGAGCCTTGAACTTGCAAGTACATGAGATTTGGAGTTTTATGTTTGGACATAATTGTCGCCATATTCCCACTTCCCAGTGCCGCTGTCCATTCCAGCCATTTTACAGCAGCTTTGTAAAAAAAATAAAAATAAATAAACAAATTAAAAAATAATAATAAATTAATTAATTTAAAAAAAATCCTGAGCTGTCACTGGCTAAATAAAAATAAAAAGACTCACGTCACACCTCAGATCGCTTGTTCTTCCCGTATGAAGGGTTAACTGCGTTATCGTTCATCTTTTTTTTTTTTTCTCGACTGAGGCAGTTTTATGAGCTCACAGTGGGCGTGCGCTTCAGCGCTAGCAAGCACACATCACCTTAGACAGGTAGGAAGAGTTAGAGCGGTGGCAAGAAAGGACGACAAGGCAACGGCGAGCGGAAAAATGCCTCCGCAGTCCAGATCGCTCTCTGCGTAATGTGAATTTATCTCTACGTCGTAGTCAAGATTCACAAATGGGAAGCTGCGTTAGCCAGTACAGCGGGTGAGAAACGAACCATACCTTACCTTTTTTTGTTAACACCATGTTTCATATCTTAGTGAGTTGCTTCGGAAGAATGCCTGAGCGATTATTGTGAATCTGATTTGAAAGACAAGTTAATTCGTTTTTTTTTCCAAGGCCTAGCTTAGCGCGGAAAAGAAAGTGAACTGAACCGCTTTCGTGCAGTCTCAACAAGTCAGGTCCTGACCCTGAAACGTGTAGCAGCCATAAAGGTATTTCTTGTGTCAAGGTCCCTCCAGCTGTATATTCGATCCTCACTCAACGCTCTTTGTTTGGGCCATAAAGTCTTTTTTTTTTTTTTTTTGCCCCTTTTTGTTTCAGGATTTAACAGCAAATTGTATGCAGCATGCAAATCGATTGGCTATTAGCGGACTTGTTGTGATCGTATCTAATGTATAAAGCATAGAACCTGCAGTTGTTTCCACGTGCGATCATCTTTTCTATCAACATGTGCAGCAAGTGACACCTTGAATACAATATTGAGTTTTTATGTTCCATGGTCCTTTTTTTGCCAGTTAGCTTTCACACCAACTTCAGGTTCAATGTCTTGAATCTTGAATGTTTAAGAATTGAAGTGTGGTATTGTTGGTTTGATTTAAGGGCAAACGCAGGCAGGGACTTTTTTAATTGGTCATATGACGACCAAATCATCAAACCGTTTCCGAAAGAAAATGACTCAACCGATTTGGGATCATTCAAGCCTGTCAGACTCGCCAGTGACTACCACTTTGCTATTGCAACCTGGCGCTGACCTCTCACCCTGTTTTTTTTTTTTTGTGACGGTTTTAGTCAAAATGGAGTTAATCATTCATTGACTCATTTATTGCCATTGACGGAACAAGACAAAGTCAAGGATCCATTTTTTTTTCAACTCGGCTGGTAGTGAATGAGTTAACTCCCCGCCGTTTTCAAAAGAAGAAACACCTCAATCACAGCGTTTTTCTGGATTTTGACTGATTTTGCCAGGCCTACAGAATATTATGTTCTAAAGATATAAAAACATGGAGCTGTAACACACAAAAAAAGGAAAAAGGCTAAGACGTGTAAATACGTCTTTGGGAGGCAGGGACTACAATTTTGAAAACGTATACATACATCTGATGGATTGAATACGTTAATATGACCGAAAATAGATCTTGGAACTGATTCGCCTAAGTGCAAAAAAAAAAAAAATGAGTCAAATGTGTCTACTTTGTGTATGACAGTAGCTTTTGAAAACTATATTGCAAACCAAACCTACACCGTCAAGTTAATACTCGCTGCGCACAATGGGCAAGGAGAGCCCCACTGCCAACTACTGGAGTGGATGTGCAATTACACTTTATTGTAGTATGGCGGAAAAAAAGCATGTTCCCCAGGTTCACATGCACCCCCCCACTATTTGAGAAGCACTGCCATAAATAGTGAAAAATAAATGAATAAGCTCATCTCCAGGCAACGCAACAAAAAGTTTAGACTCTGTTTGTCATTAGCGTTACAGCTGATCATTCATCGGTGTCGACATCGTAAACAAATCTTGCCATCATTGAAAGAAAACGAAACTCATCGCAAAGACACGCTCTTTACAAGCGTCTACCATGCGTGTTTTTTTTAATTACCTTTATTGTGACATCTGAAACATCCAGGCGTCACTTTCGACATCATTAGCAAACAATATGAAACATCATTGACATCGTGGAATAAAACTAAACGCATCGCAAAGAAACACTTCGCAACAAGGTGGTTTTAGTCCGCTTTAAAAGGACGTCATTAACATGCACGCTATCGACATCATAAATGAATAATCATATGAAGGATCATTGAACACTCCCAATCATTATTTGAAGAAGCTTGGTCGTTGGAAAACAGAGATCGCATCTGTTGCTAAACCTATGGAACCACTCTGGTAGCGGAAAATCTAAAACAGACGTAATGCCACTGTCGTATCTTTTGCTAATCATGTCATGTCTTGTCTTTTTATCCGTAGCCAGCTACCAGTCAGCGCCAACAATGCGGCGGCTCGCGAGGTGCCTACTGTCACGCCGCTCCCCGCCAGAGTGAATCTGGGCCTGGTGCTTGGGGAGGCCATAGAGGCCCGCGCCAACCAGGCCGCGGCAGCGGCGGCCAGCGAGCGGAGCGCCAGCCTCGGGGAGCTTGAGGATGACGGGAATCAGTCTCATCACTCGCACTCGCCTGCCTCCAGCCAGTGCAGCGCCACCTACAGTAACCTTGGTACAAAATACAGGATTACGCTCACGTTGTTTGTTTCATTGGGTTGTTTTAATCGTCTTGTGTCACTTGAAAATTATTCAGCTCTATTTCACAAATGGGGTTTTGATTTGTTTAAAAATTGCTCTGAGAGAGCAAGATACTCGCTATTAGCGCTCACTCAATCTCCGCTTAGCGATTCAATGCTAACAAACGTCTCTAAGCTAATTTTAGCGTACTTTCTTTATTTAGCTATTTTAGCTAGTTAGCTATAGCTTTATTTCCAACTTTCCAAATGTTGACATGATATTTAATCAAAAATCACCGTACAATCCGTTCTAACAGGCGATGCTAGCATAACGCTACATTCTAATTAGCGATGGCAGAGAAATGACATTGCAGCTGATTGCGGCCCTCTTTGAAATAGATTTTCTTCCATGTGGCCTCTGAGCTAAAATGAGTTTGCCATCCCTGGTGGAGATAGCTTACATGGTTGCCCGGCAAATCCTCGGGCCCCAAATTTTTGGCTCGATGAGTGGATTTTAGAATTTTAGCGCTCTCGGTGTACTACTGCCATTGTACGTAATCTGTCGCCCTTTGCTTTGTGAACTTCAGTTGACCGTTGTGTTTGAAAGTGTTGGAAAATGTTTTGTCAGCAACTCCCCGGCAATTTTAATGTGTTAGCTTTGATGTGGACATTTTCTGTCCTCTTCTGTAATGAAACACAAAGGACAGGAAAGATTCTTTTGTTCCTTCAGTTTTTGTTTGTTGTTTTTTTTTTGCTTCAGAAGCATGTGGCAAAATTTAGACCGTCACCATAGAAACAGAAATATTAAGATTGCTCCCATCCAACTGTCTCCTCCTTTTATTAGATTATTTTCATAATATCTCATAGAAAATCAACTTATTTTTTTTTTCTTTACCATCTTTATCTTGGAGTTGTTTTTGGACTGTCGGTGGCGATTTTAACGTGTCCATTTCCCATAAATGTCCTTGACGGGCTGGTGAGCGAAACACGCCAATGCTTTTATGGTGGGAAGAAGCGAGTGTTAGTCATAGTCGTCAAGCATACGCAACTGACCACTTGAAACGTCAACGTTCCCTCTGTGTGGATGCAGATTTTTCTAGTGTGCGGGTTGTGAAGCGGCATAACACCGTAGGCTGCGAACATGTTCCCGTGTGGTTACGTGATGTTGGGAATGAGTGCGACTCGGGTGCTTTTATTGTGCGTTGTTAATTCGAGGGCTTGTATCGTTTTGTGCGTCAGTGTAGTTCAGGATGATTGATGGAAGTCGGTTACGTTTAGTTTTTTGAATGCAGCGCATGAATTATTTTGGTTGTGATGAATCTTAGCCCTTCATGAAAGCTTGTCTTGAATCAAAATTAATCATTTGCAAATATCTGCTTTGACCGAACTGAAAAACTATTTGTGCATTTTTCTAAACTGGTCATTTTAATCTTGTCCAGTTTGTTGCGATATACCGATGAAAATTAATACGTAGAAGGCGAAATGAAGCAATTATTAAAGTTGTTAGTTGCGTCCACTAGCAGAGCGTCACCCCTCCACCACCTCGCTCTGAAATATGATTGCGCCCCCCTTTTGCTAGGCCAATTAACTTTTGGTTATTTGCCAATTTATTTATTTTTTGGTGGGGGCGGGAGAGTTTTTTTTTTTTTTCCAAATTGTCACCCGTTTCCCATAAGGAACGTCAGAATGTTTATTAGCATTTTCTGAAGATTTTTGGGATGGATTGTAAAAATAAATAAATAAATTATAATTATACTTTTTGTTTTGCCGACAGCCATAGTGAAAATTCAGTGGGTCTTTCCTTTTGGTGCAACATTGGATACCAATCCAAAATACTTTTAGTTATCATGATTGCTTGGAATTATTCATTTTTTTTTTTTTGCAGTTTGGTACCGATCCAATTTATGATTGCTCAACCAGATGGTAGAGCAGATCCTCAATCTTGACTCGTCCACCCGTTTTCTTGCACTTACCCGGTTCCAGTTTACTTGAGTCAAAGCAAGTAAGCTCAGACTCGCATCTTTGGGCAACCTCCTCTTGTTCGATATTCCAAAACCAGACATGGCACCACCTGTGGGTCTTGAGTCTTTCGTTGCTCAGAACACTTTGCCCGGGAAGGATCCCGGAGATGCCTAATACAGATTACCCAACCAATATTTTAAGTTGAACACAAGACACACGAAGAACCAACTTTGTCCTTTTCTGTCATAACCCAAAGATCAAAATGGACTCTAGATTAGTTCTCCAGTTTAGTTTCGCCCGTTCGTCTGTCCCTCTCTCACTTGTTAATAACGGAGCGTAGCAGTGGGAGGCAGAGTGCTCGCCGCCTCGTCCGCGGCGAAATCTCCAGTTTTAGTGAGAGCTGACATCAGAGGCAGCTCGGGCATGGAAGCACCGCAAAATGTTTCTGCGTGTCTGCTTTTCCGTTGAAAACTTTTAAGCAGCAGAGGACTTGAGGTGGGCTCGTCACTTGAACGCCGCCGTGTATGTATTGCTCTCTCTCTCTCTCATTGTATTTTGTGTTTCCCTGCCGTCGTGTTTTTGGCTTCACCCTTCCGAGCCTCGCACTCTTACATTTGCGCCATGATGCTGAACAGCAAAGTTCCATCGTGTCTTCACTTTCAATTATCCGTAGCAGATTTTCTAATGGACTTCATGTAAAATGCGAGACTAAATAGCGCTCATTTGTGCTCAACCCGAATGAATTTTCTTTTGCAATAACAGATATTTTGGTCCGGCTCCAGCCGCGCCGCAAAATCTCCTCGTTTGTCTTTGTTGTTTCATGAAATTTCACTCAGACGCAATCCATCAGGTCGAGCAGTCATGTCTGTCATTAAACAAGCGGAACGACTTCTGTGATCAAAGCTATTTTCCCAAGATGGCTTTTACGCACCAAGAGATTACGGGGATATGTTTGTTCAATGGGCATTTTATTATTTCATCAAATCAGTATGAATTTCGACCAGCTTAATGTATATATTGTTTAAAAAAAGCTCTCATTGGAAGACATGTTTGGATTACTGCAGACCCATTAAGTATATTCGTTCCAAGGAGGATTAACAAGACCCATTTACTTCATCCTGACTGCTCTGTTTTAAGGCTTCCGCTGAATCGCTAAGATGTTGGCCTACACGTGGGGATTTTTTTTTTAAATGACTTCAGAATATGCACTGTTTAAGAGAAAATTGCAAACAGAATTTATGATAGATGATATAAAAAAAAAATCTGCAGCAGCATGCTCTTGAATAATTTGTATTTATTTTTTTTAAAGTGGGCGTGGCAAAAGATTTTTCAACTTGTTTTGTCAAAAGCTTTTTATATGAATGACCCTTTTTTCCATCTCTGGGCCATCTGCCTGCCCGGCACTCAAATCAGCCCCTCCAATTCGCTTGCACCGCCCTCCCACAAAAATAAGGTCACTTCTTCCAGTCGCTCCACGCCGCCTCTTTAAGCCTCAGTGCAGAGCAAGAGTGCAGCTTGAGTCGAGCAGGGGGGTAAGACTTGTGTCCGGCTCCGTCACGTGCCGCCGCACGCTACCTCCTGTCGAGCTAAATGCCATGCGGGGTTATCTTATCTCCACTGAAATGGGCTAAAACTAATTATTTGTCATATTTAATGTGGTGGATTCTGTTTAGTTTTGTTATTGTACGTCACATTTACTGAAAGAGGATGATTCTTTTCTCCAAATCAAAACTAAAAAAGAGTTTTTACGGGAATTCAAAACATAATTTCCTTGTTATTTTAGGTTCGTAAAACTAACAAAAGAACTAAAACTAAAATTGAAAAAAAAAATTGGGTTAACGGCATAATATAAAAACGGAAAACTACCTGAAAACACATTTTATGTTTACAACCTGAACTAAAACTAATTATAATTATAGTAAAAATGTCTTATATTTATTTATTTATTTATTTATTGATGAATCTTTACTACCTATGGTGATATATATTGTTTTATCTTACACATGAAAAATTCACAAATTGAAAAAAAACTAAAACACTAAAACTAAAAAAAAAAAATTAATAAACACTGAAAACTAAACAGAACAAACGCAAAATATTTATTTATTTATTGATGAATCTTTACTACCTATGGTGATGTATATTGTTTTATCTTACACATAAAAAATTCACAAATTGAAAAAAAACTAAAACACTAAAGCTAAAAAAAAAATGTAATAAACACTGAAAACTAAACAGAAGAAACTCAAAATAAAGTAAAGACTAACTAGAATGAAAATTGCTCCAAAGTTGTAAATGATTGTCTCTTCATCTTCTCCTGCAGGTCAATCTCGAGCCAACATGATTCCACTGAAACAGCCACGCAACATAAAGACATCTAACGATACCCTGGCGTCCATCGATCTTGAAGGCCTTACCGAACAACCGCTACCCAAGTCCACTCCACCGCCGTTGCCCAAAAAGGCGGTCCCTCGCTCCATCACAGAGCCCAGCCTGGCCACCAAGGAGCACCTCCAGGGTATCTTTCGACCGAGGGCGGAAGCCAAACCCGGCGGCACCAACCTGAGTGTTGCCAACCCCCTTTACGACTTGGACACCACCTGGGAGACGGCCAGTCAAAGCTCCTCGATCAGTACCCATGATCAGGAGAGCGGTGACTCCCTGGAGCGGCCATCGGCCACCATCAACAAAGCCCGCCCAACCAACAGCATGTCTTCGCTGATGTCCCAAGCCAGCAGTGCAGCCGGCGCCTGCCGAGAGAGGAAAGTCTACCCGAGCACCGAGTCTCTCACTGGCAAGAATCGCAAAACGGGACAAGGCGCTGCCCCTTCCAAGCATCCAAGACCCGCACTCTACCGGGGGCTGGACAGCTGGGATGAGGTGGTGGGCAGGATCAGGGGCCTGCACACGGACACCCTGCGGAAGCTGACTTCCAAATGCGAAGATCGTTTCATGGCTGGCCAAAAAGATCACTTGAGGTTCGAAACCGATAGCTGGTCCGACTTCAGGCTGACCACCGGGAAACCTTGCTGCGAGGCCGGAGATGCCGTCTACTACACCGCTTCGTATGCCAAGGACCCAATGGTCAACTACGCCATAAAGGTCAGATGGCTGCCTCTATTTCAGAGGGATTGACAAATGTGTTTTTTTGCGACTATAAATAAATCAGCATTTCCTAAAGTTTAACACCAAAATACAGTGGTGTCTTGAGACACAAGTTGAAATCCTTGCTGACACTCGTTCATATGTCCAATTGTTTTTTCCTGTCGAAATGACGAAATACTACGAGAGCATTCCAGGTGCCGCCCCCAAATTAGGCCCGAATACTGTCCTATATGACTACATTTTTTTTTTTTGCAGATATGCAATACAGGCAGGACAAACGTATTAATCCAGTTCCCCCATGACCCCGAACAAGTGGAGAAAATCAATAGCTCCAGTTTGTACAAGACAAGCAGTAGTGTCATGACAGTTTTTTTTTTTTTTCATCATCCTCAAGCTGCATTCTCATTGCTTTGTGTTGTCCGCAAGATGCTACCCAGATAGGAATGCTTTCATTATTCGTACCGGATATGAAAGTCTCAAAGCTTTGCTTTTGTATTAACAGCAGCCTCAAGAGGGTCCCTCCCTCTTTTTTTTTTTTTTAATAAATCAGGCCTATACAAACACTGTGCATTGCCTCATTAGACTTTCCCCAACTGGCTATTTCTGTCACCCTCATTTGAGCTCACTGGCTAGCGATATTTTTGTAATGAGGCTGGTGCTTGAAAATCCGCAGCAAACGTGTGTGATTGACTCAAGAAACTTTTTTGCATGTAACCCAGTGCTTCTCAATTAAATATTAATATTTGCCACACTTTGACTTTGGAGCAAATGTTAACGATCTATATTTGTTTTTTAGATCTGCCGAAGCAAAGTGAAGGAGACCCAGCAGCAGTTCTTCCACAGCCTTGCCGTGAGGCAGAGCCTGGCCGTACACTTCAACATCCAGCAGGACTGTGGCCACTTCCTGGCTGACGTCCCCAGCAGCATGCTCCCCTGGGAAGAGGAGGCGGCAGCGGAAGAAGCAGAGCGGGAGGAAGGCGAAAAGGACGACGACGGAGACGCTTTGAAAGAAAGAGAAGTGAAAACAGTCGCCCAGTCGACAGAGTCCAAACGTCCAAACGGTGAGTCCGGTGAGACCGCGGCAGGCGCGGACGCGAGCGCCGCCGGCCGCTTGAGGAGCCGAGTGGTGGTCATCACGCGGGAGGTTCCTTTCCAGACGGTGGCCGACTTCGTGCGCCAAGGCGTGTCTCGGCACGCCCAAAACCCGGAGCTGTACGAGCGTCAGGTGTGCCTCCTGCTGCTCCAGATGTGCTCGGGCCTAGAGCACATGAAGCCTTACCACGTGACGCACTGCGACCTGCGTCTGGAGAACCTGCTGCTGGTTCACTGCCGACCCAGCAACGGCAGAACCGTGGACCCCGTCGAGCCCAACAACAACAGCGGCTGCAAACCCGCCGCTTCCGCCGCCGCCGACTCCACCTGCCCCGCCCGCCTCATCATCAGCAACTTCTCCCAAGCTAAGCAGAAGAGCGCTCTCATGACCGCCGACCCCGGCGCCTTGCGAGACCAATCCCGCCTGGCGCCGGAAATAATCACGGCCACTCAGTTCCGCAAGTGCGACGAGTTCCAGACTGGGATTCTCATCTACGAGATGCTGCACCGGTCGAACCCCTTCGAGGAGACGCCGGACCTGAAGGAGCAAGAGTACACCTGGGCGGACCTGCCGCCCCTCCCCGTCCGATCGCTCTACTCGCAGGGCCTGCAACAGCTGGCCCGGTTGCTGCTCACCGTCAACCCGTCGGAACGGATCCGCATGTCGGAGGCTCGGGCCTGCCTGCAGTGCCTGCTCTGGGGGCCCCGCGAGGACTTGTTCCAGGCTCTGGGCTGCGGCAGCGCCTCCGGCTCCATGTCGTCGGCCACCTCCAGCCAGCGCCAGGCAACCCTCCAGAATTGGCTGGACCTGAAGCGCACGCTGATGATGATCAAGTTCGCCGAGCGCTCCATGGACTCTGCTTGCGGCGTGAGCTTGGAGGACTGGCTCTGCTGTCAGTATTTGGCCTTTGCTACCACCGACAGCCTGAGCCGGGTGGTGCACATCCTGCAGCAGCCGCAGCCGCAGTGCCCGAACCAGAACCAGAACCTGAACCTGAACCAGTCTGTCCCCGCCGGGCCCAACCAGACTCACTTAGCGCACACCTTCCAGCGAACTCAGTCACAGCCACTCTGAGCTTCTCTTCTCTGTGGTTGCCAAGGCAACAACTGGCCCCCTTGGTGTTGTCCCCAGCGCTGATGCTAACGTTTAGTGTGAGCGATTAGCATCATTAGCTCAGCAGCAGCACAGTGTTCTATTAAATGAACACGAGAGCTCCCTAAACAATGTCACAATGCTATTCAGACTAATGAGAGAAGATTTGGAGAATTGGAAACAATTTGGTCGAAAATTATTCGGATAGTGCCGACAGTCTTGAAACGCCACCGCAATGGAAGTGTAAATTTTGAGTTTAAAGTCACATCTCGAATGTCAGCTTTCCCCAGGAATATTATTTATTTAATCTTAAATCTTTCTGGTAATTTTATTTTTTCAAAATGTAATTTTAAATAATTTGATAACAGAATAAAATAGACAGATGATGACCCGCCTATTTGTCATGAAGGCAATTTGTAGTTTTAAAATAATTATTAAAAAAAAAAAAAAATCCATCTCTCGTTTGATTGAAGCCACAAATTGTCCATTAAAACGTTGTGACAGAAGACATTACGAGACTTAAATTTACCGTTTTTTCCAAAACGAGCCAGTGATTTATTCCCGACTTGTCAAGCTCTTTCATTTTTATAGTCAACGCCAGTAAATCCTCACCGTCGTAATATATTTTGACACAAGTTGTTCAAGTAAAACAAAACCAAAATCCAAGATGTTATTTTGCCTTCTCATCACAAAACGTAAAAGTTTTTTTTTTTTTTTTTTTTTTTAATTTTACTCCCATCATGCAATCTGATTCTCACAATAGTTTTGTGGCACATAATACAAAAATTCTCACTGTGGACGAACAAAAGGGAATTTTCCTGAACTGGGCTGCAACCTTTATTCTTTTCACCAGGTTGTTTTGGGAAAGCTTTAGTGTCATTGGCGCTGATCCGTTGCTTGGAGGTTTAAACCGAGTTGAGCTCCATGATTTTGGAATATGGACCGGTGGCATGTAGAATGTAAAACTTTTTTTTTCCCCAGCCTGTCGTTTGGACCTTTCAACCGATGAACCACTTGGAGACGTTCTCCCATTCCTCACTGCCGCCTCCTTCGCCGTCCTTTTGGACCTCGGACGCCTGGTCCTGCATTGATGCTTGGCGCTGTTTCGTCTGCATTTTTAGGGGTGGGGGCAACCTGCGGACCATGTGACCTTTAATCTGGCCTGCCCTGCATTTGTAATGGAAAGAAAAACCTCCGAGGAGCTGTCACCAAAATCCCCAGCAACACTAAACCGAGGAACACTCGCAATATAAAATGGGATTTTTCATGCCCCTCAGCGGACTTCCCCACCCCTGACTTGTTGTAAACTCGGCCGTAAATGCACATGGGTTCATTTGTGGTCCGTTATTCAACTCAACTTTTTTGCACATAAAAAAATAATAATAATTTCACATCTAAATGGACATGGACAAAAAAAAATATAACAAACTGCAAATGTCTTTATATTATGTTGCTTGGGAAATGTTACATTTGCTGAACAGGTAGATGTGTGATCCTTGGAGCAAAAAGGGAGAAAAAAACAAAATGAGACAAAGCAGGTGTGTAAAGGATTTGTATACTAAAGAATGTCTGGAGAGCACTGGTGGCTGTCCTTGTATGTAGAGATTTAAGCGTAAAGATTTACATCTATTTTAGTCCACAATGCGCTATTTCTTTTTCGAGCACCTAAATAACATTTGAAACTTGACTTTCGTCAGCCGTGACTGAAGGACGAGGCAAGTAAATCACTGTTGTGAGAGGAACGGTCGATATATAAAGTGAACACACCTCTGTTAAAATAAAGTATTTGCTTTTTGTTGTGCGTGTGTGAAAACAATGCATAAAAAGTCATTTTGGATTTTTTTTTATTTATTTTTTTTTTAGAACGTGACCAAGTGAATTATATATGTTTTTTTTTCCCTCTCGGCTACTGTTTGCTTTTTCATGCCAAAACAAATACAGGATGAGCATTTTTTTTCTTTTTCTTTTTCTTGATGGAAGCGGATATTCCACCATATTTTCTGCAGAGTGTTTCGTTTTTTTTTTTTAATTACCAACCTCCCTAATGACATTTTACAATTCCGACAAACTGTCCTCCTGGGCTCAAACTGCCATTGGTGGCATTTTGCCTCTCGAAATTGAGACAATTCAATTACATTTTTTTGCTCTACTTGTGCATGTGTGACCGGTAAATTTTCCATTTTTATTTTCCTTGATTATTTAATTTTTTTTTTATTTTCTTTTTTTTTTTTTTTTTTTTTTTTTTACAAACACTTCAGCTCATTTCCCAGTAAAGCAGTGGAATCGAGAGGCAACTGTGCTCGTTAAAAAAAATAAATAAATAAAATCGGGATCCCTGCTGTCCACAAAGTGCTTCTGGCTCATGTCTCTTGAATCGGAAAGCGAAAGAACGTTCCTTCAGCAAAACAACAGACTCTGAAGAGGCCCCTTGTATACATTTATACTGACAAACTGTTTAACCGAGGTGTGTTGACTGCAGAGCTTTTCTGTTTCCTGTCATGTCGTTGACCCGCTTGCTCAGACACACGAGGTGGGCGAGCGGCCTGTAACTCAACACTTCAAAACATGGGCGGGGAACCCGCAACCCACGCGGGCAGCTCGGAGGAGCTCCAAAATATTGAACCAACGATTACTCAAACCTGCTACACTCGTGGGAGTCGGTGCATCCTATTTTCGGCCGCCCGTGAGAAAAACGTTCCCCACCCATGATTTGAAATAAACAGCCATCATCGCGCTTGTTTCATCTTATATCTGTTCTATGCATACATCACAGTACCATGAATGATCACCACTGGACAGCAACGCATCCGTTGTGCTTTCTTTTAACAACACATGTACAGAATGCCTCCTGGCCATTTATTGTTAACCGACAGTGACACGGAAAAAAATAAAAAATATATGTTTTTTACATGTATATGCGCTGTGTTGTTGACTCTCAGCATGTACACAAGTTACACCACCAGGTGGTGCTAAAGGATATTAATAGTCATTACATAAACATTACAGGTCCAAGAAGAAAAATACTGGACTGTTGCGGTTATTTGGCCGTCTTTAATTTTCTGTGAGTAAATGCACAAATGACAATATATTTGGAATGTGGCAGTAATGTCTAGTTTTTACAATAAAAAGAATGAGAGAGAGAGGCACCCCTTCTGAAAAGAAATTGGACTAATGAGAAATCTTCCAAATATGTTTGGTATAAAAAATAAAATAAAATTCCGTATAACCCAACATCTAAATGGTCGACCAATAACATCCCGATTGACTTTTTATAGATCAGCAAGAATTGATTTAGTGGGCAAAATGACTCTGACCTTTTTGTTCACATCTGATCCATAACGCATTAATAATTCATTAAGTCTGGTGTCACAACTTGCCATTTAACTCATGGATAGCTAGTGGCTACAGATATAAAAAGTCTACACACCCCTGTTCAAATGCAAGATTTTGTGATGTAAAAAACATGCGACGGCGAGAGATCATTTGATGTCCTTTTCCAACCTTAATGTGGCCTGTCTGGGGCTTTGGACAAGGACGTCAGGGTTATGCTAGAATGAAATCAGGAAAAGGCATGAGTGCTCTCTAAACAGAAACAGAAATTCCAGCGTTATTATTTTCTTTGTAGCGAGGACAGCGACGACCGGTTAGTACGATCGCTTCACAGTTCAGAGGTGCAAGGTTCGATTCCGGGTTCGACCTTCTTATGTGGCGTTTGCATATTCTCCCCGTACCTGCATGGGTTTTCTCCGGGTACTTCCTCCCACATTCCAAAAACATGCATGGTAGCTGTGATGTGTGGCCTGCCATTGGCTTGCAACCAGTCTAGGGGGCCCGAAGACAGCTGAGAAGAGAGGCTCCGGCATGCCTACGACCCTCGTAAGGAGACGCGGCTCAGAAAATGGATAGCTGGACATTGTAGCTATCGAGAAAAAAAAATATCTATATTTGTAACCGATGTTGCACTTTGTATAAGACGTGTGTGCAAAAATGGTTGTTGATTGTTGATAACGTGATACAAGTTTTTGTTTTGCTGAGATAGCCTTCCCCACCCCACAAAGAGCCCCCCCCTCCCCCACCCAACAAACCCCTCCAGAGTAAAAGTCCAGCTCACTACCAGCCCAGGTGAAGGAATGCACTTTCTGACGTCTATATTCGTCAATGGCAGTGAATGAGTTAAGTCGTCACTTATTTAAGTGCGCCCAGAAATTAATTGCACATTCACATAATCAGAACGGGTTGACCAACCGTTTGATGAAAAATATAGAAAAGTCGACTTAATAATGATGTACAGAGGACACGGCTTATGTCAACATCCTTAATAAAGAAATAAACATTTACACACGCTGTGTAATTATTCCTAATTGGCCTAATGTTCCGTTAATTCTGTTTTGCATGCTCACGTTATCTTCCTCACTGCCTGCTGCTCATGATGAAGACGAGGAGGCGGAGGTGAGAAGTTGTTCTGCAGGGAGTGTGTGTGTGTGTGTGTGTGTGAAATGCCTCGAGCAGCTTTCTTTCTTTGCAGACTCCAGCGAGCTGCGGCACAAGCAGGCTGCTGCCCTTCATCGCTCTTCTTCTTCCTCCAAGCGAGCACCTCTTGAAGCAGCCCTTTTTCTTCCTCCTCCGCCTCTTCTTCCTCTTCTTCTTCTTCTTTTTCCTCGTCCTCCAGCATCCGCCGGCACTGGATGGAGAGCGGCGCCTGAAGAAAAGGGAGAGCGGTGGTGGAGTTGCTTTGTCCATCCTCCTCCTCCCGCTGCAGCAAACAGGAAGGTCCCGGTAAGAGAGCATCCTTTCATGCTTTGCTTAAAAAAATACAAAATTTAAAAAAGGGGGCGGGGGGGTGTTGCCGCACACATGCCGGGCCCACCTATTGATCCATTGCACTCCAGCAGGTTGCACTTACAGCAAAAATGCCCCCAAAAGACATTTTAAGCTCGGCGTCGCAAAGTCGGGAATTTGATGGCCAACCTTCCATGCTGACTGACGATGTGATGACACTTTTGAAAAATACGCAGACGGCGCAATCGCTTAAGTTGGAAAACGAACGCCACACGTTCCGGGGAGACTTTTGTCAGTTTGCTTCCCAGTGGAAATGTCAACCTCTGGAAACATTTATTAACGCATTCACTGCCAACCGTTTGAGAGTGTTTTGACGGATCTTTCGAGAGTCACAAGACATTGAAAAGAAATAAAAGTTTGTTTTGGGCTTTTTTTTGGTAGATCATGGGTCGGTTTCACCAAAAACATCGGTTTCTGAGCATAAATAATTGAAAGCTAGCTTGTTGAGAAAAGAAACATGTCAGGCACAACAGTGACTTTGGCGCTTTTGTGACAACTTCATCTTTTGGAAAAAGAAAATGAAAAAGATGCTTTTGATGGCAAAATCCACCCCAAAAAATTGGCAAAAAAATAATTTACTAGATGCAGTGATGAAATACGCAGTGAGCGACACGAGTCATTGTCTGGCTTGATGTCAAATAGTACGACGGCTTCAATTCAATAGACATTGTACTGCTCGCTCTGATGCCCCTCCCTGCCTGTGAGTATTGTTCTATTTTTCAATCCTTTTGATTCAACGATTCAACCTTTATCGAGTTTAACAGGTGCAACGGCGATGCTATTCGTTAGCCCCTCTATGGGCTTTTACATTGTTCATTAGCATTAGGCTAAATTGACTTTTTTCCGCAGAAGCTATTTAACGCATTTACTGCCATTGACGGATAACGACGTCAAAGGTCTTTTTTTTTTTTTTTTACTCAGCCGGTAGTAAATGAGTTAAGTTCGAAAGGCTGTAAATCTCTTTGTTTTACGAAACATCAACAGGGATTGGCGATAATCTGTTTGAATTTTGAAAATAGCTTGAGTTGCGTTCACCGCCATCATATAGTGATCGTATCTCAGCTTTTTCCCACGAGTCAAAGCAAAAAATTAGTCGATAGATAGAGGGATTGGTTATCGTCTATCGAGTCACGATTTTTAAGGATTTCTTTTTGAGTCTTTCATGTAGTAGAATGCAACTTTTGATTAGTGGTCCACTATAGTGACCGCTGTCCTAGAAAGGGTTAACTTTGTGTCCGCGTGTGTGTGTGTGTGTGTGGCAGAGACTCCCGATTCGTCTCAAGCTCACATTTCTTCCACCATCTCCGTCAGTGGCCAACTCTGTCAAGGGGATTCCCTCGCCGAGCTGAGCACCACCGTGCATGCGAACTGGCCGAGTGGCCATTTCATTAAAGGGTGCGGCGTCTAATCTCAGGGTGGTCTTTCCGAGGGTCTTGTCTAATGAATTCCAGATAATAATCCCGGCACTGTCCGTCGGGGGTCATAACATGGATCGCCTCCCGTCACAATGGGTGCTTGTGCTAAAACGTCAAACGTGGGTGGGATGTGTCATGTTTACGAGGGAGGATACTGAAGGATATCTTCGATGATGTTTTTACCTTTAAAGAAAAAAACTTCCTTGTATATATCATTTAGGAGAGATTTCTGTGTTTACTGAATTCTTCTAGAGGGTCGTGATCACAGTCAAATTTGTTTCCAGTGGTTTGGAATGAGCTAGCCACAAGAATAATCTTGTGCAATGAGTCACATGCTGCTTCACCAAGTCAAAGGCATCTGATTACATGTAGCCGGGCCTGCGCTGGTAAACGTCCTCATAGCCGTCTTGCGGTGTGTAATATTGACAAAAAGTGTGACATCAAAGTCATTTTCAGCGTAGTTCCTCAGGGATGTATTTTAGGTACATCATTTTTTTTTATAAAGTTTAACCCTCTACGTCACTGTAATAGGATGTATAATTTCACACGGTAAATAAAAATTCCCTTCTGATGAACTCGCAAAAATGTGTCCGAGGTTATCCGCAGAAGAGGAGTAGCAGACATTTTCATCGTGCCGATCATCACGGCAGTGCACCAGAAGACGTATAGCTCCGCTTTATGGGTTTCACTGAGCGCAGTAGCGAGGCTGTTAATTACATTATGAGCCTTCTGAGCCAAACCGGAGAAGGATTTGATTGATCAGCTGTTTGCAGGAATATTCACAAGCTCCACCCCCTCCCTCTACACCCCCACACACAAACACACCCCCAGCGTTTCTGCGCCGTAAAATTGAAATTTTTACAAATTCCCAGAGCTCTATTGTGCTCGTGCCATATAGCGTAAATCGAAAGTGTGACGAGATTTTTTTTTCTTCCCACTAATGCCTGGAAAGTAATCAAAATATTAGGAACAGCTCTCAACACGATGCAGTGCTGGGAACTACAATATAAGCATAATAATAAACTTATTTAGAGAATTACTTTATTAATTATAAATAATCAGCTGTTAGCTTGTTCTGCTTGATGAGTGAGGCAAGAGTATCGTAGCCCGACTTCCATATTCTCACCTTCCTAAAAAAATTACGTTTTTTTTACTATATATTTAATTTTATTTTATTTTTTCAGACAAAGAATTGTTCAAAAAATGCCGCTAGAAAAAAACATGAGCATAATTTCAAAATGTCGTTATGCAAATCATTCTCAAACTTGCCAGCAAAGGCGCTAAAAAAAACTGCAATGTTCACATCTGTGAGCGAATAAATTGAAAAAAAAAAAAAAAAAAAAAGAAAACAGCCGCACACAAGCAAGCACAGCAAGCCTGTCTGTTTGTCTTTTCTATTTCTGCTCGGCGGCACCGCTGAGACAGCCGGAGCGCCCACGCTGCCTCGTTTGTTTTTTGCAAAATCTCCATGAATCATCCCTCCTTCCTTACAAACACACAAACACGCACACGCACACGCACACCCACGCAGATCTATCACACCCACAAGCCTGCCCAAGATCTAGCAAAGCCCGGGTCCAAACGGCACATCAGCAGCCGTCAGTGGACTCTGCACTGCGTCAACCACTTTAATTTGGCTGCACGGTTTAAGCTGACTTGACTGATCCCCCCCCCCACTCCTGCCCACCCCCACCCTCGTACCCCCACAGTGGTATCATTAGTGTAATGCTCCGGTTTCCCCCGAGCATCTGCCTGCCTGCTGAAAGGAGATTCCGGCAGGCACGATGAGAAGCTTCTTGGGGAAGGAATGAGTCACTCGGCAATGGATGCGTGCTGTTGGCTTTGTGTTGCGTTGCGTTGTTCTTCTCTGTCTCTTTAAAAGCGCTCGGAAAAGTGGAATCATCTCCTCTTGATCAATGCTGAAACTTGCTGGTGTTTTGTCCGACGACGTCTCGTGACATCGGGTGTTGCGTGAATGCTGAGGGATGAGCTTTCATACCAATGGTGTTGTATGAATTTTATAAATGAAATCATTTCGTGAATGCTGATCTGGTGCATCCCCAAACTGAGAAACCAGCATTCACATTGAGGCTGCTGTATGTTATTTTAATAATAATATTATTGCCTGACTGCTGAAAGGCAAGCATTTATGGACTCTTATGCCTTGAAATGTTTTTTTTTGGCATTGTCTGAATGTTGCGAGATGAGCATTCACACGGTTGCTACTATGTGTCAAAAGATTCTTTGATTGCTGAGAAACAAGCATTCCCGCTGATGTGATATGTAAAAAAAAATAAATATAATATTGCCTGAGTGCTGAGAGATGGTGATTTATACTTTGTTGTTATGTAGCCAAATGCTTTCCTAGCATTGTCTAAATCAGGCGTGGGCAAACTACAGCCCGGGGGCCACATGCGGCCCGTTAAACGTTTTAATCCGGCCCGCCAAACTTGGAAAAAAAACTGCAATTTTTTTGTTTTTGCTCTGTTTACAACTCCATGTATACATTTGTACATACGTTTGAATAGCGACTGCAGCTTGTAGCTTTCCCCCTGCAAACGTGAAGATGATTATTTATAGACGAAAGAAAACATAAACACTAATGACACTCTGGATAACGAGCTCATTTATTAGTTGTAATGATGTTAGCGCTAAGCCAGTCTCTCGCGTCTGTTGCAGGTCGAGATAATATATGTTCTTCTTTATTCCATGCGTTTTCTGTCCTGTTGACGGGTGGCGGGTGTGCTGAAGCCTCGCCCTCGCTGACGTTTCTTCTTTTGTACTTTCCAGGCCGGCTGCTGCGCCATGTCTTCTCCCGCGACTGGGGATGTCTCAGGCTACCATCTGAGTGGTCAGTGGACCGACTCAAATATTTCAATCACAGTACAAATGGGAATTCTGCTTTGGTGTGCCTTGTAAATGGGTAAAAATATTTTAGCTGTGAACATCTGGATGATTCTCTTTGTGTGTGTGTGTTTGTTTTTTTGTTTCTTTGAAATTGGCCCCCTTTTTTTTTTGGTTCTTTCAATCTTGTTTTGTTTTTTTCTTGCCTACTTTATATGACTTCATCTTTCGTTCATCATTGCCTGTTCTTCCTTTCCTTTGTTCATTTTGTTTTTCTTTCCTCTTCTCTGCTTCTTTTGGCTTTGCTCTTTTTTTCTTCTTTGCTCTTTTTCTGTCTTTTCCAAGTGTTGTCGTTTACTCTGTCTTTGTGATTTCTTTTTGTTTCTTACTTTCTTTGTTTTTTTCACTTATGCATTCTCTGTCTTTGTTTCTCTCTTTATTCATCTGTTTTTTTTTAATTTTCCATCTGCTTTATATTTATTTATTTATTTATTTATTTATTTATTTATTTATTTATTTATTATTTTCCTCACTTAACTTGACTTTTTCTGGAAACCTTGTACAACTCCAGGAGGCAATTATGCTTTCTTTACATCTTTTTCTTCATTTCTTTCTTTCTTTTTGTTGTTGTGTTTATTTGTTACGGAAATAATCACAAGTAAGTTATTATTATGTTCACAATCATTAATAATAATGGAGGAAAAAGGTGTGCTGTGAATGTTTGTAAAAATGATTCGATAAATAACTGGGCCATATTTCTATCATTTATTCATGTAGCATAATATCAATGTTGTGACATTTATATAATATCGTATCAGGTAATAAAATAATATGTTTGTATCATGAAAAATGTTCTAAATGTTTTCTTTTTTTTTTTCTTTTTTTTGTTTTTTTTTGAGAGCCAGAAAAAAATCTATAGAATTTGAATAAAAGCCCCCCCCAACAAAAAAAAAATCCTGAACTACACCGAAAATGTAATGACACAACATAGATGATTTTTTATTTTTTTTTTATATATCCATCTAAGCATCTCCCGTTTGCTTGGTGCCGCCCTCACAGTGGTGCGTAACCCGCCGGGCTGGGAGATGGGCATCTACCTGGCGGGCTTCGCGGTTCTGCTGGCCGTGGCGGGGCTGAACATCTGGAAACTTTGGAAGTCGGGCACCTTCCCTGCACCGTCACCCTTTCCCAACTTTGACTACAGATACCTGCAGGAAAAATATGGAACCTCCTTCTCAGAAGTCCGACAAAAGGTATGCCAATCGCTGACCATGGAATATGATCGTTTGGGTCCCATTCAACATGCTGACATGAATATTTACACATCAAGTTGCCAAGTTCTTATTTGTCTGGACTTTGTTTCTAGGAGAAAGCTCTAAAATAAAAAAGCCAATAATCTAATGCTGTAAAAGCTTAATTTATGTCTAAATCGAAGATATCGTATCGTATATATATATATATATATATATATGTATATATAAATTCTATTAAAGAAAAAGGTTATTTTTCTTCTTATTCGATTTCTTCTCCTACATTCTGTTGGCAGTTAGCAAATACTTTTTTATGCATTATCACCCCTTCACCTTAAACTGAAGCGGAAGTTTCGAATCTCACCAGAACCCGTTTGCTGTGTCAATATTCATTATAATATTTACAAGTCGCACCTGACTATAGGTACAGATAAACTATGAAAAAAGTGTGACGTATAGTACAAAAAAATATGGCTTAGGTACGTGTAGAATTTCTTTTTTTATCATCATTGTGAATATTGTCATTTTCTGGGATGTTTGGGCTGGGATGGTAAGAATAATTAAGTATGGGCTAAATTAAAAGCATGAAAGAAATGGATGGACCCAAACAGGATGTAAAGGTTACGTATGATTTCAAAGTGTGTTTTCTGTGAAGCGGGTGGCAGCCAACAACCACCGTCGGACGTCGACGGCATCCAGCCGCAAGCCTAGCCTGGCGCTGGGCGACACCCCGGATGCCCTCAGGGAGCTGGGCCAGCTGGAGCTGATGGGCCGCGACCTGGACCTGAGCGCTGCGGCCCAACTCAACCGCTCCGTCTCCACCGACTCGCTCAGCTCCATCTCGTCCATTGCCAACAACTTTGGCCACGACTTCACGGTGGGCCAGCTGGAGGTGACGCTGGAGTTCGAGCCCTCCCGGCAGGCCGGCCAGGGGACGCTGCACATCACCACGCATCAGGGCAAGGACCTGCTGGAGAGGGAGGAGGGAGACTTCCCCGGGTGCTTTATAAGGATCTCCCTGGGGCCGGAAGAGCTCAACGTGGGAGTCACCAGGGTAAGATGATTATCACTCTTGTGTTATGTTATCGCCACTGTAGCTTAAGTCGGGTGGCTCTGAAGTGTGGAATTATTTAAAAGCAGTGTTGATTTCACATTGCGCTGGCCCCTTACGAGTGAGTATCCAATCACAAAATACGTTCGTCACCTTCAGCGGAAGGGAAGCGAAAAGGCCTTAATGTCATCAACTCGGGATCTGATTGGCTATCGCAACTGTCTCTCAGCATAAAAGCCCCCTTGAGAAACAGAACAGACGACCGCACGATTGTATCTGAAGGCCTTGGACGAATAGTGCATGCTACTGGTATTATGAAATCTGCCTGGTAGCACAAGCTCGCTGAATTCTGATTGGATAAAAACTCTCACCTAAAAATTCAACACTAGTACATAATATGACATCATTGTGAAGAATATAATCAGGATTTTTTTCATTATGTGAGGCCAGCAGAGAAGGCCTTGACCATCCACCACTGTTTAATAGTGACTGTACTACCCTCAAGCACCTCTAGGGGTACCATGTCTGTTTTTGGATTATTAGTGAAGGCTTGTTTCACCAAAAACCGCCGTTATTCGACATCACCGTTAAAGGCTTCACATTGACTAGCGCCGCCAATGGCGTGGAGGGGTACTACTTATCATGCATGCGCGGAAGGTCCAGAGTAGTTGGCATCTCCCATCAATCATTCGAGAGTATATCGCTGTACATTTTAAATTACATCAACCAAAAAAGTAGCAAGTCAGGAGTTCAACTAACTGTCTGTTGAGCGCTCCAGCGGCCGCATCTTGGCAAAGACAGAAATCGCTGACTTCAGCTAACTTCTCAGCCCCGCCCTCATTTTATTTTTATTCGAATCATAATGTTGTTGCATCTCTTTCTTGGCGGCCACACTTGGTATTGTTTTCCTCGGTGCGCACCTGAGCTGTCCATCACCTTTTTTTCTCATCCACGATGTTCGTTTTTATGCTCATCAACTGCACTTCCTTCCTGCGCGCTCGTTTGGCTCGCAAACCTTCCTTCACGTACACACGAGTGCATTCTGCTGTACACACGAGAACAGCCTTTTTGTGCACAGTTAGGGATAAATAAATAGGAGGCAAAGTCCAAGGCTGAGGTCTGTGCGGGCCTATTTGTCCAGCGTTGTGTTTTGAATTCCCAACGGCTCCATGCTACCACTCATCAATAAACTCAATAAGAGCCCTCAGGTGATCTTGCATTCAAGGCACTCTTCTTTGTTCACGTGTCACGAACATTGGCTTTTTGCTCTGGTGTGAGATCAAATGCTATAATTACATCCTCTCCCCTCCCATGCGTGTTACTTGTTGCCTGGTAACCTGCATCACTCATTTTTATTCCTCGTCACACATTTGCACCCAAGGGTGGAAAATCAGTTTCAATGTCCTAAGATAAAATAATACATCAAGACTTTGAGTCATATATATTATATATATATATATATATATATATATATATATATATATATATATATATATATATATATATATATATACACATATGAACAGGCAGAAAGAACATTAGCAGGTGGTAGAAACCCGTTTTATATCTCTTAAATGGAATATATATATTTTTTTAAATCTTAAACTTCTTTACGTTCAGAGGTTTTCAAATAATAGAAAATAATGAAAATTAATGACGTTTTTGTCCCCGTTTTTCTTTTCTTTGCTCGTTGTTGACTGATATTGATGTTAATAACCCATGACTGTTATTTGTAACTGGCAAAATGTCAATAAAGTTCTTCGAATAAAAATAAAAATCAACAAAATGGAATGCTGTATTGTCGTTGACCTGAAGATGGCAGTATAACGCCGAGCTGTCTCTAACCCGTTCGGAAATGGAAAGAGAAGAAGAATTCAAGCTGAAGGCAGCACAACTCAAAGCCAAACATGGAAGAAGACATTATTTACACGCTTAAAAACTTCTCCAAATTGGACTACCAATCCCAACTGGATTTAATCGATCAAGGAAGACCAACGCCGGAGATTCGCGATGCTCTTCCGAAATCCTCCCGCTCTTTTCGAACCGAGTGGTACTCGCGAAAAGACTGGCTATGCGGCTGCCCTGCACGAAATCGCCTCTTCTGCTTCCCCTGCTTGCTTTTCTCCTCCCGCGACAGCGTGTGGACACAAAATGGATATTGCGACATGAAAAATCTACAAAGAAGCCTCGGCAAACACGAAAGATCCACTTCTCACATCCAAAGCCAGATTTCTTTGAAAACTTTCGGCACATCGATGATCGATTTAGCTGTGGACGAGCAACGCAGACTGACTGTGAGCATCCACAACGCAAAGGTCAAAGAAAATCGAGAGATTTTAAAGCACTTCATCGATGCAACCTGCTTCCTTGCTAAACAAGGGCTGCCATTTGGCGGAAACTATGTGGAACTTTTGCATGTTTTTGCTGAGAACGATGAGCTTTTAGCGAGGCATTTGGAGACGCCCACTGTGTTGTCTGGCTTGTCAGACGCAATGCAGAATGATTTGATCGAGGCGGTCGCTGATGTCATTAGAAGTGATATTAAAAAGGAGGTCAATGCGGCTCCATTTGTTGCCGTGGAAGTCGACGAGGCTGCAGATGTCACGCACGAAGCGCAAATATCTGTCATTTTGCGCTATGTGGCTACAAGTGAAGTCGGGTGTGAAGTGAAGGAGGCGTTTTTGGGCTTTCGTGATAGACGAGCTCCTGCACTTGCGGATTATGTTTTGGGAGTGTTGGATGAATATGAGTGCGTTCAGAAGCTCGTTGCACAGATTTATGAAGGAGCCAATGAGACGTCACCGGAGTTGCAAAGGGTACAGGCCAAACTGAAAGAGAAAGCACCGGAAGCGATGCACTGTTCCGCCTACAAGACCAATCTCATCTTGTTGCATTCAGCAAAAGACATGCCTGCGTGTAGACGTTTTTTGAAAACTGCGGAAGGACTTGGGAGATTTTTTAGTAAGTCCACAAAGCGCAACATCTTGCTGGATGATGTGGCGAAGCAACGTTTACCAGGAGCAGCGGCCATGCGATGGAGCTCAAATTCCACACCGTTTAAGATGATAAACAGGTATCAAGTTGATTTATCTGCTGCATTCCACATCATGACTGAAAATCCTGATAGCTGGGACAACGACACCCTCTTGATGGCCACTGGATACGGTCAATGGTTGTCCAAAGCCTCCACATGCTTTTTGATGATGGTGTACGAGTACATCGCCAATGGAACGGACGCACTTTTTCGAGGGCTCCAAAACAAATTGCTGGACGTTGAATATTGTTGTGAACGAATCCGCGACACAATGGAAAGAGTGCAACGCAGGAGACCGACTTTTGACACGTTCTACGAGCGATTTGAGCAGAGATGCGCCACGCTCTTACTGACGGACAGCGAAAGTAAAACAAGTCATCAATCTGTCATCAATGAAAGGAAATTGATGTATGATAACATTCTAGACAATGTCAGCTTCCAAATGAGAAATATGTTGGATCATTTTGGTGAGCTTGCATTTCTGGGATTAGTCAATTGTTCAAAATTTAGTGAGATGACACATATGTGTTTTTATGAGACCAAACTGCAGAGCCTGTCAAAATATGACAGTTTCTTTGACTTTGTGAGACTTAAAGCTGATCTGGTCGGACTGTGTACTTCACAAACGGTAAGGGATGAATGTCAAACTCCTGAAGAGCTTCTCAGTTTTTTGGCCAAACAGGATTTGATCCAGACTGTACCGGAGGCGACAAAGCTACTCCAGCTCGCCCTCACCTTGCCACCTGCAATAGCGTACGACGAAAGGTCGGCCTCGACGTTAAATCGACTCAAATCGTTCACACGGAATAGCACGGATCAAGGCAGACTTTGTTCCCTGGCAACCATCGCTATGGAGACAGAGAGACTTTCCAAGCTAAAACAAAAGCAGGACTTTTACAGCCAAGTTACAGAGATGTTTGTTCAAAGGGAAAGGCGCCTGGACTTCATCTACAAGTGAAGGTAAGACGAGAAAATGTGTTTGAATTTGGCTTCAAATTCAACATTCAATGTTTTTTTGTCACATTACATGCACAATAAAAACAATGGTCACATTGAACAACGAGATTCCTACTTTTGCCAGTCTTTCTCCACTTATGGAAAGAATATAAAAGATTAAAAAAAAGTTTGAATGATAAAAGATAATTACTGTCGGAAAGAATAGGGCTTTGCAGTGGTCATAAGTACAAATTTAAAAACCCAACAACAATTTAGAAGAACTTTTACTCAAGTTTTTTCCTACTAATATAGTTTGTGCAAAAAGAAAAAAAAAACATTTGCTAACTCAAATATTGCAGGTTGTTATTGTACAGTGTAAACAGTCAAGTGAGCTAGTAAAAAAGACTAGTTTGTATTTTTTATGACTATTTATGTTCATTTTCGCGCTAAGAAGCAGTGGGATGGCAGCGGAGCCCTGTGGCACTCCTGGTTTCCATGGAAACACTCAACAATGTGAAGGTGATGCATAAAGATGCCAACAAAGCTGCCCAATCAAGAGGCTTTTTGGTTTTGGTTTATATTTCACACTGTGTGGTTGGTAGTTTGTGATGATGTTATTTGTTCAAGAGTCTCTCAGAGAGACTCTCTCTGATGACAAAGAATTTTTTTTTTTTTTTTTGATGAATCAAGCATCTGTCTGTCACGACAGGTGCAGACCAACGCGTTCACCGTCATCTTCGACGAGAGGTTCTCTGTGGCGATTGACGTGTGCGCCCTGGAGGAGTGCAGCCTCCGATTCGCCGCTTTCGGCATCGACAGCGACGAGAGGAACATCAGCGCGGGCGTGGCCGAGCTCAAACTGTCAGACCTGGACCTCACCATCAGGCCCTTCAATGCCTGGCTCTACCTCCAGGATGTCAACAAAGTGAGTCAAGACCGCCAAATATGTTGTTGCTAATATTTTAGCCATTAATATATAAAATATACCGTCTGTTTGTTGCTATATAGAAAATGAAATAAACAAAATCAATATGTTATTATTATCACCAATATTTAGCTGTAGACTGCGCTCCTATAGGGGGCAACACAAGATGATTTGGGGGGAAAAAAACTTTATAGTTCTGCTGCAGAGGACAGCCATCAGTGCGCCACCACATCCCATTTTTCAGGTGCGCCATAATAGAGTAAAGAAGAGTGGTTGGGGGGGGGAGCGCCGTGATTATTATTATCATTGTTAATACTATTCGTACTATTATTATACAATTCTTTACTCACTTGTAAATTTCTATGCTGAACATGTTAGGAGTCTTTCGGGCTTAGCAGGAAATGCATCAATGCGAGCATGTAACGTGTGTGACTGGGCTTGTTTTAGGCCGTGGATGCGGTCGGGGAGATTCTGCTTTCTTTGAGCTACTTGCCCACAGCAGAGCGCCTCACGGTGGTTGTGGCCAAGTGTAAGAACCTGCTTTGGACCAATGACAAGAACACTGCAGGTCATAATCACGTTGCATTTCTTGATTTTTTTTTTTTTTTTTTTATATAAACAAGTTGATGTCATTAAATGGACACGGGTCAGTACATCGCAGAAGACTGCACATATATATAGTAGAATTGGTGCGTGTCTCAGCATTCACCAATTTCAATAGCAGTAACAAGCAAGCTTTTTTTTTTTTAATTGAAATGAAAACATCAGTCTGATTGCTAGTCTCAGCATTAATTAATATGGCTGCATTTGTGTTCATGCATGTCTCTCAGCATTTACATTATTTTGATGCACAATATCATAAATGCTTTGGGTCAGTCAGTAAAAGTTTTCATTCATTTATGTGCGTGATCAATGCTTTATTTCCAGCATGCAAATGTGTCTATTTTGTCCTCAAGAGAATTAATACACACCATATTTTTATAAGGCACAATTAAACTTGTGTGCATGACAACGAGGAAGTTTGTCTCACAGCATTCACTCACTTTTGATGACCATGACCAGTTGTATTGTTTTATTTAATTTATTCAGTTTTGCTGAACATCCAAGAATGTTAGCTATTATGAATGCCTGTCTCTGACCATTAGAATTTTTTTTCATCATTTTGACAAAAGTCTGAAAGGTTGTCTCTCACCATTTTAACATTTTATAGTAAAAACACAGTAATAGAATTACTAGCGTCAGCATTCATGAAATAACTCAAATGTTGCATTTGAGTGCTGGAATCAGACTTTGCTCCTCGCTATTTAATGAGTTACTTGCATCTTCCTGCCTCAGTACTTCTTCAATGTTAATTCACATGTTATTAACTGTAATTAGATGCGTGCTTTAAAAGTCTTGCTCAAATTAAATGCATTTAAAAATTTGTGATTGAAACACTGTCATTAGCATTTAAAAGCTAATTCGATTGCATGCGTGCCCGTGTGTGGGTGTGTGATTAGTGCCGCTTCTCTTGGTTTGTAACACACACTTGTCTTGCTATGCCCCCCCGCAGACCCGTTCGTCAAAGTTTACCTCCTGCAAGACGGACGCAAGATCAGCAAGAAGAAGACGTCCACCAAGCGGGACGACACCAACCCCATTTTTAACGAGGCCATGATCTTCTCTGTGCCTTCCCTCGTCTTGCAGGTCTCGCACTTGTAAACTGATATCAAATGCTGAGTCATACTTATGTAACGCTTGTTTTTTTTGTTTTTTCTAATCTTTTTCTTTTTTTTTCCCCAGGAGCTCTCTTTGCGTGTCACTGTGGCCGAGGCATCCGACGACGGGCGGGGCGAGAACCTGGGCCACGTGATCATCGGCCCTGAGGCCGGCGGCATGGGGATCACCCACTGGAACCAGATGCTGGCCACGCTGAGGAAGCCCGTGTCCATGTGGCACCCGTTGCGCAGGATCTGACTTGAAAGGAAACACTGACATCACATGCAAGAGCGACATCATGAATACAGCATTTTGGTTGATCTTAGTTAGCTCCACAATTTGAGAAACCGATCCCTGTATGCCAGTGGCGGGCCATGCCGTTGGGACCTGGGAGGACTTACCCGACTTATTTCCACCTCTGAATTCCTCAACTATCATGTCACAATACGTTTGCCTTTTCTGGCAAAGTCTGCCTTGAAAATGGACTTTTAAGTGCAGCGAAACCGTGCGATAACCTGCCATGCATCTAGCATTGACACAATCGTGAACCAATGTTACATAAAGGCTTGTCGTCAATCGTTAAAATGATTCCACGCAATCGACCACCTTCACATGAAACTCATCAATAATATTAGCTAGCATACTAACATGAGTGACATCAAATATGCTGTAAGACTTTGTCATTATGCAACAGGGATGTGAAAATAAGCTTATAGATTGGTACACACACAAAACAGATGATTACTTTTTGCCACTTGTTTCACGATTGAATACTGACATAAAAATGATATCATTTTTATGATGACGTCCCCCCCCCCCGCTCTCTCTCAACCACACCGCCCACTTGCATGGTACCTCCTCTGGCTATGGCTACTAATAGGAAGGAAATCACTTTTCCAGTCTACCTTAATACTTGACGGGTTGCTGCAGTGTTTGGTGTGCTTTTGAAGAAACACAATCCAGGTACTCTTCTATCTTTCCAGGTGATCTAATCGTAATTTGTAGCAGATGTTACAGGGTGGCAGAATCAGACTTACAGTACAGTATAATCAGTGTGTTAAAGTCATGTTGCAGTTATTTATTTATTTTTTGTTTACCGTCACTCTTGCAGTAATGGTTACGTTGGCATTATTAAGATTGTAAATAGTGTTTCTTGCAAATGTTTGACTTTCGGCTTAGTCCTTGTTATTTGCGGTTTCCACAATTTAAAGTTCAACCTGCAATTTATGGAAGAAAAATGCCTCAAAGTCTAAATAAACTTCAGAGACTCCAGCTCAGTGAGTGTTTTGCTTTTTTGGGGGGTTGACACAGAGAGGGACGGTGACAGTAATAGTCCGAATTTAAAGTTGTTGTACTGCAGGAAAGCTTCCGGCATACCTAAAAAAATATTTAGCTCTCCAAGTCATCAAGATTAAAATGACAGAAGTGTATCTGAAGTATCCTAATGCTTTGATTAGCAATACATTTATTACACATAGTCATATTTTAAAAAAATATCTCATTTAAGTGCAATTGTTTTTTGTTTTTTTAAATCCATATTTATAATTGTATTAAATAAATGCCTTTGTCTAATACATAGTGAACGTCTAGTAAACGAAACTGGTTAGCCATCCACTGTATCTAACAAACTACAATGTTTTTTATTTGTACTACTTCTACTTCAGTTTCAACTATTTTTTGTTTAGGATCATCACGACATAATTAAATTATTATTAAAATTAATAATGAAGATTGTAATACCACAAAAAGAGAAAAAATAAAAATTCCCACTCTCTCTCTCGTTTTAGGGGGAACTACTTTGCTAAGATACGGAGCCCCTCTGGTGCCACAGTATGAGAAAAAAATATTTTTTGCTAATCTGTACCCACAGTTTACTAAACTGTACCCACAGTTTACTAAACTGTACCCACAGTTTAGTAAACTGTACCCACAGTTTACTAATCTGTACCCACAGTTTACTAATCTGTACCCACAGTTTACTAAACTGTACCCACAGTTTACTAAACTGTACCCACAGTTTAGTAAACTGTACCCACAGTTTACTAATCTGTACCCACAGTTTACTAAACTGTACCCACAGTTTACTAAACTGTACCCACAGTTTAGTAAACTGTACCCACAGTTTAGCTAATCTGTACCCACAGTTTAGCTAATGAGCTAGCGTTCACGCCCATGCCATGACGTCAAACGTTTGTGGGTGTTGCTTGATAGAGCAGTACCCACAATTCAGCAAATGAGCTCACGGTCCGTCGTATACACGTCGAGGTAAATTCAATTTGTTTTTTTATTGATAGTATTAGAGTGTAGTGTAGTGTTCTGTCGAATCGGCATGGTGTGATTTACTTTCACTTTCGTTCCCTCATATTATATGATGGTAATATTGCTCTAGTTCCTAGTTCATATAGCAGTTTTAGCAGCGAACGGCTACAATTAGCCAGCGCGTTTCTTTTCATTTTTCGTGCGTCATGTTTTGAACATTCGCTGCGTTTTTAAGCAATCGCCCGGCGCAAGCAATCATCCAGTCCTCGCTGGAGAAGGAGACACTCACTCGGTCGCATTACAAGAGGATACAATTACGTCTTTGGGGTTTCAAACACTGTAAGTACCTTTTCTGCGGTTATTTTTGTGTAATGATAATAGTTTGTGGTTACTGCCGTTTTCTCCCGTGTTTTTCCTAGCTAAAAGTATTGCTTTAATAGCTGCCACGCCATGAGGTTTATGTTAATATGATATTACAACTATTGTTTTTAACGTATGTAAACATATTTAAATGTAATTAATATTTTAATTAATAATTTGATCACATATTCTATCTATTCCACGATGTAATCAGAAATCAAAACATAATTCTATTTTGCTCCACCTACAGAATGCACGCATGAGATCATGGACCAACTTCAGCTCATTGAGTTCTATTTTCATTTGGGCCTGAGCTACAAACACATACTATGTGTGCTGGGCTCCAAACACAGGATTGTTCTGAGTTTGAGGTCCCTCAAACGAATTCTTAAGAAGCATGGATTGTTCCGCCGAATCCATTATGACCACCCAGAGACAGTTGTGGAATTCATCAGAGAGGAGCTACAGGGCTCTGGAGCGTTGCATGGCTACCGGTGGATGTACACCAAATGTAAAGACAGAGGACTGCATGTACGAAAGGAAGATGTACGGCTGCTCCTTTCCGCAATGGACCCGGAGGGCACGACATTTAGAAGGAGAAGAAGACTGCACAGGCGAGCATACTTTGCCAAGGGTCCAAATTTTGTATGGCATGTCGACTCATACGACAAATTAAAGCCATTTGGCATTTGCATCAATGGAGCCATCGATGGATTTTCAAGGCGAATTCTGTGGCTGAATGCTTACCACACAAGCAGTAATCCAAAAGTCATCAGTGGCTACTTTCTTGAAACTATTAATGAATTAGGTGGATGTGCGCGCATCGTGAGAACAGACATGGGGACAGAAAACAGTTCCATCCGTGATATGCAGCAATTACTTCGTCGGACCCACACTGATGTGCATGCTGGTGGCAAAAGCTTTGTTGTTGGAAGAAGCACATCAAATCAAAGAATAGAGAGTTGGTGGGGCTTTCTCCGTCGAGAGTGTGTGGAATTCTGGCTGGACCTCTTCCACAGACTTAAAGATGAAGGACATTTTGATGGTGACTTCTTGGACAAGAACCTCATGTTATTTTGCTTTCTTGGTTTAATACAGGCAAGTAGTAACACTTCACAAGCACTTTATTGAATAATTTTTGCCATATCATGGTCAAGTTATAAATGCATTTTTATATTTTCTTCTCATGAATACAACTTTGCTTTTAAAGTTTTCAGAACCTTACAAAAAAAAAAAAATCCAGACATTTTCCGTGACATTGTAGATGATTTATGTCCACCTTGCTTTCACACTGCAGTGCATTCGTTTTGCCTACCTTGGTAAAAAGTTGAGGACCCAATGGTCAGTGGTAACTGCAAACATACCAAACCTTACTGTAACATGCATTTTTTCAGTTATGGTTACCATACTTAGTTTTAATTCTACCTCCTTATAGACACAGACACAGAAGTACGCTACAGATAAATTTGACCTCAGTGAATGGATGGATGATCAGATAATATTTGAACTACTTAATGCCAGTATTTTCCTTCACTTTCTCCATGCCACTTTCATATTTTGGTGACTTCCACGTGAATGCATCTGTGTTTGCACAATGAGCTGAGATTAGTCTTCGAAATAGTTTATATTTTCAGTTAATATGTTTCTTAAAACATTTATGTAAATTGTTTTTGTATCACCTGCAGGATGAGTTGGATGCAGTCAAGGAGGTGTGGAACAGCCATCTGATTCGTCCATCCAAGAATGAGCGTGTCCCTCATGGTCGGCCTGATGTCATGTTCTTGGTCCCGGAGCTGTATGGCACAGAGGACTTTTTGTGCCAAGTGACTGAGGAGGATTTTTTGAGGTGTGAAGGTGACTGCATCCACCGCAATGATGTTGCTTGTGATGCTGATGTGTTCACTCTGTGTACACACATAATGTCACAGAACAACCTCCAAGTCCCAGTGGATGGATATATCGCCACGACCAACTACCTCAACTTGAGAGAGGAGCTAATAACACTCTTAGGTCTTTAATGGATGCAGTCCAGGTGTAAAAGGCTTCAAAGTCCTTTTACAATCCATAACGTATCACACCATTAATCAATGTGCCCTGTCTTACCCCCTAATGGTGTGTGTGCCCCCTCGCCACACCTCAACTGCTGTTTATATGGAGCCCTCACATAACTAAATGACAAATTGTTTTAAGTTTGAAGCATTCTGCTCATTATGGATTTTATCAAGTGTTTTACAACATGTGTAATTTTACTTAGAATTTTTTTTGTACACTTATTGTGACTGTGTGTGCACCCATTCTTGTACATACATGGGAAATGTACAGAGAATTGTTGAAATTCATTTGATATATACTGTACATATATTTTGTAATTTGCTTGATGGTTCTACCCAAATTAACTGTTGCTGATTTATGGTTTTGTAAAATAAATAAATTGCTGCAAACTCCTCCGCATATTGACATGCATTGAGCCAACATGTAAAGATCTTTGATTGGTATTTAAAAAGCCACATTCAAGCTCGCTAAAATACATGTGTGTGATTCAAATAAATTCTAAAAGTAAAATTGATTGTCTTCTACATTTTCAGGTCGCCAAAGTATCTTGAGTTGAAACTGCTATTCAATCCTTAAATGTATTTGTGGAAACTATTTATGTGAAGCGAAGTGGTCAAATTCACACAAATGCACACTGTCAAATCAGACAGCAACAAGGTGACAACTTGATAACTGTAGACTTGAGATTTGGGTACTCAATTCAGCAAATAATGTCTCCTACATACAGTCTGTCTGAGAGCTGAGTGAATGTCACTGTCTTAACTGAGAAAAAAATTCAGATAGGAGCAGTTGCACATTTAATTTTTATAAAATTTGTGTAAAACAAGACATCGTAGTCGACCCCAGCGACACAACTATCTGCTTGCAATACAAGCAGTGGAGCAATTTTATAAAAACCAAAAAAAAAAACACACGTCTTAAAGCTGTTGCATAACAACCATAGGCAACAAAATTGTGTCTTACCACAACAAAATTGCTTCATAATTTTGCAAAGAATCAACTATGCAAACAATGACTCACTCAATAGTCAGTAAATATAAACAACTCGACTTGCAGTCCAAGAGTATGAAATACCGGCATAAAACAGTAAATCTGGCCCCCATGAATCAGACCATGCAACTACATTATAAAATACCATTATGAACAAATTCCAGACAAAACAGCCGCCAAACCCTCTAAGAGTATATGGGAATAGATTTTGCAGAACAGACACTAAATTATGTCCATCACCCACATGTTGGCATCAAGTACATTCCCAAATTCCTCAGACAACTCAGGGTACGACCCATAGTTGTTGGCCACCTCCAGAACACAGCCACATGTATGGGACATTGGTCTTCGTGTAAATAGGTTCTCAGCCTCAAAGAATCGCACATGGATCTTCTCAGCCACTAAAAGATCTGCACCTTTGGAAAACAAAAATAAAATATTAGTTTAGAACCACATACCACCACCAACTCTATACTAGAACACTCGTGTCTATCACCTCAAATGAAGGCTCTCTAATCATTGCCTTCAATAGCTGTGTATTTATTAAACGTTTACATCAGGCCCGCCGAAGTTGAAAAAATTAAATAAATAAACCTTGTTCATGTTTTATTTTCCCCGTAATTCTGATAAGTGTCCCCACTAGGAGACACACCCTAAGACAGATATTTTGTTGCAATGTTTTCATTCATTTTCATTTAAAATTAGAGCATATATTTTCTCCATATACGATATGTATTTTCTTTCTCAGATAAAGTGAGGTTACCAAAACACTCCATCCAAGTGTTGCTGGTCCGGCCCCTCTGTCAAGAGAACCCATTGTGGCCCACAAATCAAAAATTTTGCCCCCCGTGTTTCAAAGTCAGCTGAGGGCACATTTCTTTTGGCATATATACACACACACACATATACATATATATATCCATATATATATACACATGTATATATACATATGTATACATATATATATATATATATATATATCAAATTTGACAAGTGAAAACAAATGACAGAATTAGGATTAATCGTAAAGATGTGAAAGATTACCAGTACAAAATCGAAGAAATTTCTTGAGCCGACGTTCGTTGCAACTCCTGATGAATTTTTTCAGAAATTCAAAACTCTGCATTTCTCTCATGTTGAGGCCCTCATGCTGTAACATGGCGATTACTCTTCTTGGTGTTGGGGTAAGGCTACCATATACTTCCTCCAGGCCTCCCAGTGGTAATTTCAGTTCCTTCAATATACTGGACCAGCACTCAGCAATATAGGCGGGATCTTGAACCAGTTCCTTATGTGCCACCTCAATTAAAGTCTTCTTCACGTTCCCCTTATTGACAATAACTTTAACCTCGTGAGTTTCGAGGAAATCCATCCACTCCTCAGATCCAGCGATAGACAAAAAATCAATCATCGCTTGTTCAGCCACTTGTTTTTCTTCAGAGGGAATTGTGTCTAAAAATGCCGAAAGCAGGTCATTCTCCATCAGGTCAACGCCGAGACAATACAAAATAAAGGGCTTGGCTAATGCTATGGGAAAATATTGCACAATGTTGTATCCAAGGACCATAACTTTGGCAATGTTAACCCATTCGTCTTTCATGTCGTGTCGTGTCATTGGTATCTTCATTGTGCTTCCATGAGTGCATTTACTGAAGAATGTTTCCCAGTATTCACTTAAGGCATCACGTAACACACCACCATTATCTTCTCCCTTTTCCATTGCTCCATTGGGTTGGAACATCTCGATCTCCACCAGCAGCTCATCAGTAGTTACAGTGCCGTTTTGAAAGGCTGCATTTAATTCATGGAAAACATTTCCCCTGTGCAGTTTAAGTTTTCTTGCTTTAAGTGGATGAGATTCTTGCCCTGGGGATGGATTTTCAACCAACAGCTCCATGGGGATGGTGTCGTCGAGGGTGTCATCGACATCATAAGTGGCATAATCAGCAAATGAATGTCTGAAGACTATTTCTTCATCAGCAATAACATTTTCTAACAGTCCACCTACTGCTCCCACCATTTCACTGTCCAATGGAGGCACCTTGGCTGTTTCCTCCAATGCAGTAAAATGCACAGAAGCGGTGTCATGTGGCTCATCAAGCACTTTTGCAGGGGCATCAGTTTTCCTTAAACACCCACATTGGTTAAATGACATGTCATTGCCTGTTGTACATACCTTCTCCTCGATAAAGGTGGCAATGACTTTATCATCTAACTTTCGCTGGTCTTGGAGAAATTTTAGAAAATTCGAGTCCATCTTCTGAAACAGAGGAGTAAAATGGCACTACTGCTGCATTACACATCGTCTCAAGGCAATTAAAGAGACAAGATGCAAAGTAAAACTACAGTATTGTACTTTGAAAATATGATTCTGCACGTTTACAAAAATGTCATGTCATCCTGACAAAATGAATAGATAAGAATGCATGATTGTTTCCATCGTTTCACAGTTTCATTATACAGCCATATTTAGCAACCCAACATAGCCCAGAAGCGAGTTATTAAGCAATTTACGACAAGCACGGCAGTAAACACAACAAATTGTTGTCGTGAAATAAAAGTAACTTTAGACAATGTACTTACAGTGAATGTCAGAGACGTACTTGTCTCCTCTTGTGGTGATTCGTGAGTGTTTGTACACTTCTCCGACGAGGGCTCGACTAAAACCACTGATGCCTGCTGATACGCCAAAAAGACGACAATAAAATCAAACCGTGGCTAGGGTGACGGTTGTCATGATTGGGTGACTTGTGGCGAGCGAAATAATGCGCGAAAAATGTTTAAAACGTGACGCACGAATAGAAAACACGGAGGCTAAATGTAGCCGTTCGCTGCTAATACTGCTCTATCAAGCAACAGTCACGAACTAGAGCGATGTACACCTTACTTACATTTGACGGAATGGCATGGGCGTGAACATAAATCACGGAATTACAAGTCTTTAAGCGATGCAGAACACACTATACTCTCGTACTATCAATATAACATCTAATAGAATTTACCTTGAGAGATATACGACCGCGTGGGTACTGCTCTATCAAGCAACACCCACAAACGTTTGACGTCATGGCATGGGCGTGAACGCTAGCTCATTAGCTAAACTGTGGGTACAGATTAGCTAAACTGTGGGTACAGTTTAGTAAACTGTGGGAACAGATTAGTAAACTGTGGGTACAGATTAGCTAAACTGTGGGTACAGTTTAGTAAACTGTGGGTACAGTTTAGTAAACTGTGGGTACAGTTTACTAAACTGTGGGTACAGTTTAGTAAACTGTGGGTACAGTTTAGTAAACTGTGGGAACAGATTAGTAAACTGTGGGTACAGATTAGCTAAACTGTGGGTACAGTTTAGTAAACTGTGGGTACAGTTTAGTAAACTGTGGGTACAGATTAGTAAACTGTGGGTACAGTTTAGTAAACTGTGGGTACAGATTAGCAAAAAATATTTTTTTCTCATACTGTGGCACCAGAGGGGCTCCGTAAGTTTCCGTTTTTATTTTTGTTCATTTATAACGTAAAATACCACACATTACCTTAATATATTTTTTAAAAAATGTAAATATTAGATACAAGGGGAAGATGAAAACAAAAGATACCATCGTCTTATAAGCATGTAAAATATTTAACGGGCTGAGTTAATTAATTTTCAACCTAGGACCACAGTTTAATCGAAGTTAGTCATGAAAGTCCCAAAAGTTGACCTTATGTAACGTCACTCAGCCATATTTGGAGGGCGGTTTTTCTTCTGTCCCGAAAGTCGGTCAACATCTTACATACGAGCCAATCAAAAGAGACGAAACCGGAGGGGGCAGGGCCAGATCGAACAAAGTCCGGAAGCAAAATAGAAATATATACAGTCTGCCAGGCTTCGATAAGACAGTCAAGTAAAAAACAGCGCCAAGAAGAAGCTCGGCGATCATGGCTGACAGCAGAGACAAAGCTACTGATCAAATGAAGATATGGAAGCAAAATAGAGGCTCTCAGGTTCGTACGAGGCCCCAGTGGGTGAGAGGTCGTTTGGGGCGAACGAGCTGAACGTTGCCTCATTATCGCAGGTTAGCGGACGTTATATGTAGTTATTACGTCACAATTGCAGCGCAACACGACATCCAGCATTATTATATTGACTCATTTGTCATTTGCACTCCGTGTAGTTTAGCTTTATTCTTAATTTGCATGTAACGGAGTTATGTGTTTGCTAAGAAAATAGAGCTTTTGTCACATGCTAACTGGAGAAAAGTAAAGCAGGGAATTCTAATGAGGTCATTGTATAAACCATTGGAATGATCGTTGTTATGACTGGACTTCAACCTTGACCGTTATATAAACAGAGCAAACAGCCAATTGTTATTATATTGCTCGTTCACTTAGCTGGGGTGGCAAAAGTATTCATACCTGCGTTTATTTAAAAACAACAACAAAAGATTTCTAATTACCAATTGGGATCCTTATCTTCAGTCAACTTTTGTGTGCAGATTATAAAATGTTCTAAAGTATAAAAGTAAAAATTAACTGGCTATTACTGCCAAATAAATACTCGCTTTTATAAGTTGGCACTTGCACACGAAGAAGACTCTAAAGTAAATTGCATCAAAGTTTGAAAGGAAATGGAGAAAAAAAGTTACATGATTTTTAACTAATGAAGAAAACTAGAACTACAATTGAAAATCTTTTGTTAATGAAACATAAATATATTGTATATAAAACTACCTAAAACTGACTTGAAATTAGGAAAAATGTTCTTCGTTTTTGTTGCTGGCAATTCATTTCATACATGCTCTTCCGGGTTTTTTTTTAAATTGATTTATTTATGCATTGCTTTACATCCATAGCTACAGATGAAAGGTTTGAGAATTGCATTTCACTTTACTTGATTACAAAAATACTCAGTGGCTTTTTTTGCCTTGCACTCAACAGATACTCCATATTAAAAAAAAACAAAACTAATCCAAGTTAAATAAACTCACCCGCCATCGTTAATTGAATGGATGGGGGATATTTTTCATGGCGATTTCACATGATTTGGTTTATTTCAGCAAGCATCAGTTAAACAGCCTCTTCATGTCTTTGCTGTGTGCATCAGAGGCCAGATCAGCTGACCACGACTGGCGGCCATCCCATCGGAGACAAGCTGAACTCGCTGACGGCCGGACCGAGGGGCCCCATGCTGGTCCAGGATGTGGTCTTCACCGACGAGATGGCCCACTTCGACCGCGAACGCATCCCAGAGCGAGTGGTGCATGCCAAAGGAGCAGGTGAGGTTTGACACTCTTCTTTTTGTGGAGTAGGCACCAGTGACGGCAGTGCTGTGAGTGTGAACCGTACAACCTAGTGCTCTGTGAGTATTTAGTCATACATTTTTATCGATTTAATTTGAGTTTATTGGTCATAAGTCAATTTTTTGGCCTAACTTTGCGTCCTAACTTTTATGAAAAGCTTCCGCTAAATTAGATGTGAAGTCAGGTACGACTGTGTGAGGTTTTGCGATGGCTAAAAAGAGAATGAGATTATCTCATTCACTCCCATTGACGGGTATATTCGTCAAAAAATCCATTCATTTTACAGATGCTGGCAGTGAATGAGTTAAACACTTTTTTTTGTATTTTATGTATTTCCCACTTCAAAAATCGGTTGGTCAAAGACGTTCACATGACAAAGACAAACACAATGCATCCCATTACAATGCACTTTGACTTGAAGCAAATGTTGCTCTTTTTCATGCGTGGATTAACCATAAAAGTTTGCTGATAATCATTTTCACGTTTGTTGTTCACTATTTGAATGTGATTAAAGGAAGATTTCTCTGCCCGCAGGAGCGTTTGGCTACTTTGAGGTGACGCACGACATCCGCCGCTACTGCAAAGCCAATGTGTTTGAGCACGTCGGCAAAGTGACGCCCATCGCGATCCGCTTCTCCACTGTGGGTGAGTGTGCATGCCTTAGTTGAGATCTTTATATATATAATATATTTATTATTATTATTGCCAAGTTCCCATTGTGCTTTAATGAAGGCACACACAAAATCCACTTGGGCGCCATTTTTTCTTTGCAGTGTTGGGCAAGTTATTTCCAAAATGTGATACATTACATGTTACTAGTTACTTGCATGTGATAATTAATTAATCGCTAAAAATGACCAAAGTTAATTGCAATGAATCACATTTCTCAACTACTATTTTTTTGTGAGGGTTGGAACAGATATTTATTTGTATATATTGGAATTAATGTGAAATCACCAAATATGAAGTATATTTAACTTCAAAGACTTTTGTATGAGCTTTGATCCTTGAATACAATTTAAACTGAGAGATGATTTATTTTAACAGTCTTTGTAGAGTAATGAGTTAGTCAAGTTACTTTTAAGTGTTTTTTTTAAACGGGGATTCATTTATTTAATTGATTCGACTCTGTACTTTAAAAGTAAAATGCAAAATTTGCTCCCATATTATAGCTGTCCGACTATCAGATGCTAGCACTGTTATCGAATGCTAATCTGTGCTAATATTGCAGCTCTGCTTACCTGTCACACACACAATGCTTGATGTGGAAGTCTGCTCTTTTTTTGACGTAATCTGCTTCGTTCCAGCGGGAGAGTCCGGATCATCGGACACTGTGCGGGACCCTCGAGGCTTTGCCGTCAAGTTTTACACGGATGAGGGCAACTGGGACCTGACGGGCAACAACACGCCTATTTTTTTCATCAGGGACGCCATGCTGGTGAGTCGAGCATGAGCAGCTCTCCTTCACGCTAACGAAATAATGCTTTTGTGTAATGCTTGCTAAACCGTAACGATGACTTTGATTTTCTGCAGTTCCCGTCCTTCATCCACACGCAGAAGCGCAATCCTCAGACGCACATGAAAGACCCAGACATGGTGTGGGACTTCTTTAGCCTGAGGCCCGAGGCCCTGCACCAGGTCAGCCACGTGCAACGTGACACTCAAAATTGGTTTGATTGAGTGAACGTGCAGATAAAAAAATGCAAAGAAATAGGGAAAAAAAAATCTGCCAAGAAAATATGATGAAAACCATGCACCATCACCAAACATTTGAGTAATATATTATCCATCAAGAAGTACGTCATCAGCCCGTGAGTGCAGCATATTTCTAATCATCGTTTAGATGTTGCCTTAATTTAGAACATAAAACAAGAAAACATGTTTTTGTTTTTAAATGTGCAGGTGTCCTTCCTGTTCAGTGATCGAGGTTTGCCGGACGGCTTCCGCCACATGAACGGCTACGGCTCGCACACCTTCAAGCTGATCAATGCCGACGGAGAGCCCGTGTACTGCAAATTCCACTTCAAGGTCACTTGCAAGTCTTAATCTCTCCTTTAAACGACACATGCTGTGAATTTGTTTTGTCCCTTGATGAGTGGGCAGGCACCCAGAGAAAAAAAATGAAAAAGTCCATTTTTCCCATCATGTCACCTTAAAGCACCAACCTCAAAAAGCACAACGAAAATAAATTGTCATGTATTTCAGACTGACCAGGGAATCAAGAATATGCCCGTGGAGGAGGCAGAACGCTTGGCTGCCACCAACCCGGACTACGCCATCGGAGACCTGTTCAACGCCATTGCCAACAACAACTTCCCGTCCTGGACTTTCTACATTCAGGTCATGACCTTTGAGCAGGCCGAGAGGTTCCGGTTCAACCCCTTCGACCTCACCAAGGTACAAACGTGCTTAAAACTTATCACAGTCTTTTAGGGAGGCCATGTAGTCGTATTCTGTGTGACGCAAATGAGCAGCATCGCTCCGTAATGACTGAAATCTTGTACCACAGGTCCACTGTGAGATTTAAAAATGGAAATTTCTTTGGTTTCAGGTTTGGTCGCAAAAAGAATATCCACTGATCCCTGTGGGCAAAATGGTCCTGAACAGAAACCCGGTCAACTACTTCGCCGAGGTGGAGCAGCTGGCGTTCGACCCAAGCAACATGCCGCCGGGCATCGAGGCCAGTCCTGACAAGATGCTGCAGGTACAAGCAACACATGCTCGCTCACACACATTTAATCCTTTTGTTTAGGCTACAAGAAAGCAAATAATAATAATAATAATAATAATAACAATAATAATAATTATTATTATAATGCACACCCTTATTTAATAGGTTGTTCCGTTTTACCCTTGAAATTTAATCCGGGTTCATGCTTTGATTTTAAAACGATTGGCACGTCTTCAAGCAGCACACAATCAAGGTGTCATTCACTTTGCCACACCCAATATGGCGTCGACATGGACATACAATTCAGCCCTCAGGGCGCCGTTTCTGTATGTATACTCTATGTCTGTCTCACGGCGGCCTCTCTCCGCCCTCAGGGTCGCCTCTTCGCCTACCCGGACACGCATCGACACCGGCTGGGCGCCAACTACCTGCACATCCCCGTAAACTGCCCCTACAGGGCCCGAGTGGCCAACTACGCACGCGACGGCCCCATGTGCATGGAAAACCAAGGTCAGGATGATGGATCAGCAGAAAGATCCTTTATTAAATCTTTGACATCAACATGGATCAGTGGTAGGGTGGTCGTCTCCCAACTCAGAGGTTCGGGTTTGATCCCCCGCCAGTGTGACCATGTCCAAGTGTCCTTGAGCAAGATAATGAACCCATTGATGCTTGTGAAGTGCTTTTAGTACCGAAGGCGGAAAAGTGACAGCCCATTTACCATTTAACAAATGTGCATAAAGTCGTTGCCGTGATTTATTTATTTAAAAAAAATAAATAAATAAATAAAATATATATATATATATATAAAATGTTATTTTATTTTTTTCTCTATTCTGCGTGTCCTCCAGGTGGCGCTCCAAACTACTATCCCAACAGCTTCAGCGCACCAAATGTTCAGCCGCAATTCAGGGAGTCATCGTTCAAGGTGTCCACCGATGTGGCGCGTTACAACAGCGAAGACGAAGATAACGTCACCCAGGTAACCGCCGTGTCTGCAGGAGCAAAAGTACTTGCGCTCTGAAAATATATATTGTACAATGGAACCGATCCAAAGTCAACACTTAAGTAAAAGGAAAAAAAATGTACAGACTTTGAAGTAAAGAGCACCTCAAAGTTATAAAAGAGAAATCTTTGTTGTTGCCCATTGCTGTCTCATGCGTGGGCACTTGCAAATGGTCTCCATTCAACCTTTGAGCCACTTCTTACTAACAAGTGCTGTGCCCTGCTGCAGGTTCGCACCTTCTACACTCAAGTGCTGAACGAAGAGCAGCGGCAGAGGCTTTGTCAGAACTTGGCAGGCTCCCTGAAGGGGGCGCAGCTCTTCATCCAGAAGCGCATGGTTAGTACATGTACAAACGGTGGCGCTTACGGGCAACAAATTAGTTTGCAGTCAGACAAATTATTCTTTTAAAATTGCACTTATTATAATAATATCATTTTATTTATTTTTTTAAATGTTATACATTTTCTGGATTATATTAATATACCCCAACCCCCTAAAATTTAGTGGGGGATATTTTTTATATTTTCTGTGCATAAGTGCTCTAAATTACAATATTTGTCATTTGGAATTGGGAGTTGTGAAAATATTATAGAATAAAGCAAATTTTATATTTTACTCAAAATATTTACATAGTCATTCTTAATTGTGTCTATGTGCGTCTGAAAACTTGGCACGCCCCTGTTCAAATGCCATTGTTTATGTGATTTATAAAATATGTATATTACAAAACATTTCCCACCATGAATTAAAATGTAAAACTCAATTGAAAAAAATATATATTTAAGGGATAAAAATAACAAAATTAACAAATACTTGCTTTTGAAACTTTGCATGTAAAGAATGTAGCATATGTGATTTTCTTTTTTTTGGAAACTTTGTGTACCCCTCTGAAATTATGCACTCTGCTCGTCAGGTGGAGCAGCTGAGATCCGTCCATTCAGACTATGCAAACAAGGTTCAGAGCCATCTCAACAAGCACAACGCGGAAGCCCAAAAGGTAAAACGAAAGAAAAAAAAACTCTCCAAGGATTCTGTCATGATCTCATTTAAACCCCCAAACATCCTAAAATTCTCCCTGACGGTAAACAACATTTAATCGTGATATACGATGTATCAAATAATTTTTCTCGCTCTTTGTCCGTTAGAACGCTATTCATGTGGACAGCCGTCCCGGAGCGTCAGCCATCGCTGCTTCGTCCAAGATGTAAATGCATGTCCACCGGGAGTTCGCAGCGGTCACAAAAGGATGTGAAACAAAATGAAGACAAAGCAGCAACAAATGAGAAAAAAAACAAATATGCTAACTAGGCTTTAACTACAAAAAAATCCAAATAATATGAGTAATCCACCATTTTTGGCTTTTGGAGAAAATGTTTCCCTTTTCATTTTTGTTGGATTTGTGCCTTTGTCAGCCTCAATGAACAATAATGATTGTTGTTGATTTGTTACGAGTGCGAGCAGTGCTAATGTTAGCGAAGCTATAAACCCATCCATACCTTTCAGAAGTAGCTCCTACATCTCACAAAGAAGCAACCTCATCCCTGAGCTTCAAAAGGCGATAAAGAAATCATCCTTGTAGTAAAAGTAGTACTTTTTAAAAAATAAATTGAATGGTTTTTATATATATATATATATATATATATCATGCCTGGCAGAATACAAATGCCACTAATCATCTTAACGTTCGCTTGCCAAAAAACACTTCATCAGTGAATCTGTTCAGAAGTACAGCACAGTGCCTTCCGCGTGTGCGTGTGTTTGCGAGTCACAACCATGTTTTCAAGAGTTACGTAGGTTAAAAATTGAGGTCATTTGGTAAAGTCGCCTCATTAAAAGTACTTGATTGGGATGTAACAGTGCTTCGATTAATAAAATGCATATCAACTACTACTTATTTGTCTTGTCTTTTTTAATATAAATGTATGCTGGGTTAAAAAACTTTATATAAAATTTATTTTAAATTTTTAAAAAAAAATGTAGAATTCCAACTCTAAGCAAGACTTCATCAATTGCACATAAAAACTTATTGTAATAAAATTACAATATAAAGCATTAAAACGTTTGTGTGTCATGATTCATTCATTGTGACAAAATGTAAACTCTTGCAAAAGGACATTCTTTCCAACGGCCTGAGGAAAACGCCCGTTACCCAACAAGTCAATTTGATGCACACAAATGTTTTAAAAACGTTTTATTAATAATGCATTATATTAAACAATGATTAAACAATGCCATTTCTATTACGTTGATTTGGTTTGCATTTAAACCTCCCACCACTCGGGGGAGCTGTGGCAGCACTTTGCTTCAGGTCTACTTAATCAATGGAACCATGAGAACCAGGTGATGCTCCTGGCTAAAGGTTTTACACCGTGGTCTTAGATGGCAGCAAATTATATTTTATCTACTTTAGAAAATAGAGTAAGAATGAAAGGAGACGTTTGGTCCTGTTTCATTTCATATTTAAATTGAAGCAGTGGACTAAATTTCAACGAACTGGAAGTAAATAAATCTTTATACTGAAACCAATGCAATGGACAATTTCAATCGAATGGAGACGCTTTCGCTTCAAAGTGGCGACGGAGGACAGCACGGGTTTCCTGTCGCTTTGACGACAACGTTGGTTGCTGCTGCTGTTTGGATGTTTTCTGCCTGAATGGATTTATTTGTCCTTTGAAGCCGAAGCGGACACTGCGGCCTGTCAACCGACGAAACGGAACATATGCCGCTCAACGCCAGGGTAGGTGTGTAGCACTACATTTATGGATATATGATAATCTTAGCAAACAATTTGATTGAATTAAAATATATTGATTGGTGTTAATCGAATGAACAGAACCGAGCCCATTTGCAACTTGCATTAGACCGCGCGTGTGTGCAGTTTGTGGAAGGTCTCGCTCACCTAAAGAAAGTTTGTGCACTATAGTTTTATACAAAAGTCATACATAACTTAATGCTAATATTGGGAAATGTCACTGGTAAGAATACTTTTCGTACCTTTGATTAGCAAATAGGAGATATTTTTGATGATTGTGTGCAATGCTCGTACTTTTTCAGAAATGTAAAACTGGCAAGGCTAGAGTGTCTAAATCATTGAGTGTGGTGGGGGTGATTGTTATGGTCATACAGTGGCAGCAGGACTTTTTCATTGCAGCGGCCAGGGTGACAACGACTCAAAGATAAGATGACACTAGCGGAGTGGCAAGTAATGCCCTCAAGGGCCACCGCGTAGCTCCGCCCCTGAATGGGCTGGCGCAGCGTAACCGAAATGTGTAGATTTAGTCCAAATTTGTCACGATTGCAGCCAATATTTGTGTGAAAAACACTTTCAGGTCATAAATGGAAAGCAGCGAAATGGAAAACACGGAAGACCACTTGGAGTAAATTCCCGTTTACTGCAGGTGTAACTTTTCTTCCCTGTCCAGTGATCTCTTAACAGCAGTTACAGAGCCTGAACAGGCATTTGATGTCGTTGTCTTGTTGCAAAAAGTTTATTGGCTTCCAACATAACCCAATACGGCAATGAGAGATAAAACTGTCCGAAGAGACAAAAAAAAAAAACTCCACCACCCCGCGCATCAGGGCAGCACTACCACACTCAATTTCCCATGTTGCAATGTTTCTTAAAGGGCCAGGCTCACCACGTAACGCGGGATACATTACTCGCAGTAGGCTGCACGAATAAATGTTTTAAATACAAATCCCAAATGTTTCAAATGTCGTTTTATACCGTACATATCAACTTCGTCACAAACGCACGCCGGAAAAAAAACACCACACTCTTCAACATATATATATATAGCTATAAATCATATAGTCGGGCCTATAGCAGAGTGGCCGTCCTTGGCCGTCCCTTGCAGCGGTGGGACTGCAAAACTTTCCTAACAAAGTCCTAACAGATCCTAACACTTACTAACACTTCCTAACCAAGTCCTAACACTTCCTAACCAAGTCCTAACACTTTCCTAACACTTTCCTAACGCGAGTTCCTAACACGGAGGATTTCCTAACAGAGGGGTAAAAGAGCCAATCATCTTTCGACTTCCTGACTTGGGGGCGGAGCAAATGGACCAATCATGGCCCTTTGTTTAACTTGGGGGCGAGGCAAATGAACCAATCATGGCCCTTTGTTTAACTTGGGGGGCGGGGTGGATGAACCAATGACGGCTCGTCTCATCGCGCTATCCACAATCGCTTCCGTGAATGGAGGCCCCGGATCGCTTTCGTGAATCGAGGCTGCGGAGAGCGACCCTCGAAGACCAAGAGGGAGAAGAGGCGAGTCACATAAGAAGCATACAACATATCCAATTGTAAGGAAACATTCCTAATGTCTGCCCATGGTACAGAGGAGTGATAAAATTACTGTAATGGTAAAAGTACTGCAATGATAAACAAATGCTGCAATGACAGAAAATACTGCAATGATAAAAACAATGATTTATTTATTTTATAATTGTTTATATTTTGTAAGTTTTTGCTTTCTTTATATAAGTTTATATATACTGTTAATGTTTTCCTTTTTTATTATTTATTTTATAATTGTTTATATTTTGTAAGTTTTTGCTCTATCTATACAACTTTATATATACTGTTAATGTTTCCCTTTTTTATCATTTATTTATTTATTTTATAATTGTTTATATTTTTTAATTTTTGCTCTCTTATCTATACAAGTTTGTATATACTGTTAATAAAGATAAAGATGTCATTTAATAGTCCCACAATGGGTAAATTTGCAGTGTTACAGCAGCAAAGATATACAGAGGTGGCGGCGTAATGTAGCCGTTAATGTATAACATTAGCAGCAGACATTCATAAAAAGCATGCAAATATACACAGTATATACGTCTATATACAAATCCATGGTACAGAGGGGTGATAAAATTACTGTAATGGTAAAAGTACTGCAATGATAAAAACAATGATTTATTTTATAATTGTTTATATTTTGTAATATTTGTTTTCTCTATACAAGTTTGTATTTACTGTTCATATTTCCCTTTATTAAACAAAACACAACAAGAACACAACTGTTGTGGTTGTGGTGTAACAGAAACACGCTCATCCTTTGGGGTCGGAGTTTCTAGGTGCAAATCCTGGCAAGAGTGTGGAACTTGTTGGTTAAACCAATACTTCAATTAAACCGTATTTCTATTCGGAGAAACAATGAATTAAACGTATTAGATTTTGATACAATGTATTAGACTTTATAATTGTTTATATTTTGTAATTTTTGCTTTCGCTATACAAGTTTGAATTTACTGTTAATAATTACCTCTTTTATCATTTATTTTATAATTCTTTCACTTTTTTAATTTGTACTTTCTTATCCATACAAGTTTGTAATACTGTTAATATTTCCCTTTTTTATTATTTATTTATTTAATTAGTTTATAATTGTTTATATTTTGTAAGTTTTTGCTTTCTCTATATAAGTTTATACATACTGTTAATGTTTCCCTTTTTTATTATTTATTTATTTAATTAGTTCATAATTGTTTATATTTTGTAAGTTTTTGCTTTCTTTATACAACTTTATATATACTGTTAATGTTTCCCTTTTTTATTATTTATTGATTTATTTTATAATTGTTTATATTTTGTAAGTTTTTGCTTTCTCTACACAATTTTATATATACCGTAAATGTTTCCCACCAAGCCCGCGCCGAGATTCGAACCCCCTCCATTTCCTCGTCCTCTTCCCTCCTCCTCCTCCTTTCCCCTCCCTCTTCCCCCCTTTTTTCCTCTTTTTGCCCCATGGGGCATAATGGACTGTCTCGCGGGGGAAAGAAAGAGGAAAAAAGGGGGGAAGAGGGAGGGGAAAGGAGGAGGAGGAGGGAAGAGGACGAGGAAATGGAGGGGGTTCGAATCTCGGCGCGGGCTTGGTGGGAAACATTTACGGTATATATAAAATTGTGTAGAGAAAGCAAAAACTTACAAAATATAAACAATTATAAAATAAATCAATAAATAATAAAAAAGGGAAACATTAACAGTATATATAAAGTTGTATAAAGAAAGCAAAAACTTACAAAATATAAACAATTATGAACTAATTAAATAAATAAATAATAAAAAAGGGAAACATTAACAGTATGTATAAACTTATATAGAGAAAGCAAAAACTTACAAAATATAAACAATTATAAACTAATTAAATAAATAAATAATAAAAAAGGGAAATATTAACAGTATTACAAACTTGTATGGATAAGAAAGTACAAATTAAAAAAGTGAAAGAATTATAAAATAAATGATAAAAGAGGTAATTATTAACAGTAAATTCAAACTTGTATAGCGAAAGCAAAAATTACAAAATATAAACAATTATAAAGTCTAATACATTGTATCAAAATCTAATACGTTTAATTCATTGTTTCTCCGAATAGAAATACGGTTTAATTGAAGTATTGGTTTAACCAACAAGTTCCACACTCTTGCCAGGATTTGCACCTAGAAACTCCGACCCCAAAGGATGAGCGTGTTTCTGTTACACCACAACCACAACAGTTGTGTTCTTGTTGTGTTTTGTTTAATAAAGGGAAATATGAACAGTAAATACAAACTTGTATAGAGAAAACAAATATTACAAAATATAAACAATTATAAAATAAATCATTGTTTTTATCATTGCAGTACTTTTACCATTACAGTAATTTTATCACCCCTCTGTACCATGGATTTGTATATAGACGTATATACTGTGTATATTTGCATGCTTTTTATGAATGTCTGCTGCTAATGTTATACATTAACGGCTACATTACGCCGCCACCTCTGTATATCTTTGCTGCTGTAACACTGCAAATTTACCCATTGTGGGACTATTAAATGACATCTTTATCTTTATTAACAGTATATACAAACTTGTATAGATAAGAGAGCAAAAATTAAAAAATATAAACAATTATAAAATAAATAAATAAATGATAAAAAAGGGAAACATTAACAGTATATATAAAGTTGTATAGATAGAGCAAAAACTTACAAAATATAAACAATTATAAAATAAATAATAAAAAAGGAAAACATTAACAGTATATATAAACTTATATAAAGAAAGCAAAAACTTACAAAATATAAACAATTATAAAATAAATAAATCATTGTTTTTATCATTGCAGTATTTTCTGTCATTGCAGCATTTGTTTATCATTGCAGTACTTTTACCATTACAGTAATTTTATCACTCCTCTGTACCATGGGCAGACATTAGGAATGTTTCCTTACAATTGGATATGTTGTATGCTTCTTATGTGACTCGCCTCTTCTCCCTCTTGGTCTTCGAGGGTCGCTCTCCGCAGCCTCGATTCACGAAAGCGATCCGGGGCCTCCATTCACGGAAGCGATTGTGGATAGCGCGATGAGACGAGCCGTCATTGGTTCATCCACCCCGCCCCCCAAGTTAAACAAAGGGCCATGATTGGTTCATTTGCCTCGCCCCCAAGTTAAACAAAGGGCCATGATTGGTCCATTTGCTCCGCCCCCAAGTCAGGAAGTCGAAAGATGATTGGCTCTTTTACCCCTCTGTTAGGAAATCCTCCGTGTTAGGAACTCGCGTTAGGAAAGTGTTAGGAAAGTGTTAGGACTTGGTTAGGAAGTGTTAGGACTTGGTTAGGAAGTGTTAGTAAGTGTTAGGATCTCTTAGGACTTTGTTAGGAAAGTTTTGCAGTCCCACCGCTGCAAGGGACGGCCAATGGATAGCGCATTGGACTTCTAGGCTATGCGAGGTGATTCAAAGGTTGTGGGTTCGAGTCCCACCGGAGTCGAATTTTTTATTTTTCGCATTTTTTTTCGAAGCGATTCAAAGGTTGTGGGTTCGAGTCCCACCGGAGTCGCATTTTTTATTTTTCGCATTTATTTAAATATTTTTGCTGCTTTGAATCTCACTATATTAGCACAATAGTCTCACTAAAACGTAACCTATCACGCTTCCATGAGAAGCATCACCTATGAAAATTACCTTCGTGTCGCGTTTTGTATTTTATGTTTAAAATGGTTTAAAATGTCATTCCCTGTCTTTCTAATTTAATCGAATGCAAACCGAATAATGTGATTGTTTTACCAACCTGAGGTGCATAAATACGAAAGGAACTGTTAGTTTGTGAACTTTGTGGCGCAAACGAGCCCACCAAGATCTGAAACGTTAATGTTTCTTCTTACCAGTAGGTGGCGCACCTGCAAAGGGACAGCGCGGTACTGAGTTATGCCGCTCAACTTCAGAGAGAACAGGACAGAGAACGAGACAGTAAGTTGGGAGAAGACTGAAATGACGACAATGCTGATTCAATCTTTGCATTTCCTTTTTCACGTGGCTTTCTCAGTGGCGGTAAGAAATTCAATTAATTCTTAAAACATTGTTGCACGCGTGCATTATTGTCGTCGTCAGGGAGGGGCGCCACAGCAAGTCGCTTGCATGATTGATTTGAAAGGGAATAATACCCTACAATGCACCTCGCACGATCCAGTGAGATCTGATCGAATTGTTTTTTGGGGGGAAAAAATGTCACGTCTTTAATTAGCCACGTGACAATCATTCCTGTAAAAGCTCAATTAAAAGCTGGCAGTGATGGGCTGTCTATGGCTTCACCAGAGAAACAGCATCCCTAATATTTCAAATGGATTTATTTAATAACTATGTGGAGAATGGCAATGTTATTTGTGAGCGTCTATTTAGTCGTGGCGTCGTTGAGCTGAACTCAAGTGAGTGCTTGCACGGCCCGTTCCCTTGTCCAGGTACCTGTGCCATGCGAACAGATGGTGGTCCGCCTTCATGCAGAGATTGAGGAGCTGACAAATGTGATCAATGAGCAGCACAAATACATCCAGGTGCTCCACAGCCACCAAGCTCAGCAGCTGGAGCACATCCCCAACTCGCATCTGGGCGCCCAAAATCTCTACAGGGGTACGCATTACTTTCTGCCTGCCGGCGCCCCAAAATACTAAATAACTGGACGACAAATGTCTTATGAACGTAAAACGGTAGGCCGATAGTATGGTGCGTTTGGCATGTTTGGTCCTCAACAATATAATCTGAACTAAATGTGTCACCTGTTTTCTGAAGCTGAGCCATGACTGGTCATGAACTGAGCCCTGAGCAACTGTCATCCCCTTTTCACATTTGACAAAACGGCCGCCCTTTGCGCTGGCTTGATTTTGCTGCTTAATTTATATTCCAAAAATGCAATATTGATCCGAATGCCGCGTTTCGACGAGTGAGGCCGCATGCAACATATTCTTGTCAAGAAATGTTTTGCCGTCGACTTCCCCTTCAATTCAAAATGTGGTCAGGGAATAGTACGTTTTGGATTATGCTGTATTTAAACGACTTCATGTGTGTGTAGACTGCTCCGAGGTGTTTGCGGATGGAAACGTGGCCAGTGGCCTGTACGTGATTCGTCCCGATGGCTTACCCACAGCGCTCAGCGTCTACTGTGACATGAACAACGGAGGAGGGTGGACGGTTTTCCAGAGGAGGAGGGACGGCAAAGAGAATTTTGACAGGTGTGTGTGAATAAAAGTCAAATTGAACATTGAATTAATAACAAGTAAATGTTTTTTTTTGTGTGCAGAGCGTGGGTGGAGTACAAACACGGTTTTGGGGACTTACATTCTCCAGATGGAGAATTCTGGCTGGGCAACGATGCGCTCCATCATCTCACCTCACAAGGTGTGTGTGCGCTTGTTCAAGGGTGATTTGTCACACTTCCAAGATAATTACAAAACAACAACTCTTCTAGGAGAGTACGACCTGCGCATTGCTATGGAAGACTTTGACGATAAAGAAAGCTTTGCGGAGTACAAGAACTTTAAAGTGGACGGTGAAACGGTAAGTTCCCATGGTCCGTTTCTAAGCACCTTATCTTTAACCTCGCCGTTGCGTCCTTTTCTCACAACAGTGCAGCTTTTATTTAGACTAAAATTTGCTGTTTGGTAGCACAAGCAAAGGTTTATGCTTTTGGACTTGATGTCCTTGGGAATTTTTCAACAACTTCCCTTTTGGTTCATCTCCAAGGTGGTTTCGAGTTCCGGGACTTGTGTCACAAAAGTTCCCGTTATACAGTGAAACCCCGCTACTTCGCGGTTCAGTTTTCAGTTTTCGCGGGTGGTCTCGGTCCCCATTAACCGCGATAACCGGGGGTTTACGGTATTTCGACTACTCTTTTTCCCGTTCAAAGAACTCCGACGGGAGTTTCAAACGTTCTCGGGCTCACGTCAATGCGCTCCTGGAAGGATTCTTCTAGGAGGCTCTGCATTTGTCTCAACCAAGGAACTGTCAGATGCTCCGGGAAAGAATTGAACGAAACTGACCAGAATGTGAAAAAGTAGCTTGTCTTTTTCGTGATAGCAGTCCCAGAACTTTTCTGATACTCCACCTCTTCTGCCACTTTTGAATCGGCTCCGACGCTGGTTTTGCTTCTCATGTACCTAATTTGACCATTTTCACAATGGTTGGATGTGCGGTTCTCGTTCTTATTTGACATTTTCATGACTTCTCTGTCACAGGACTTGTACCGGTTGCATTTGGGGGAGTACAACGGGAACGCAGGGGATGCGCTGGCGCACCTGCAAACCACCAAGCAGCCAGGCCGAAGTCGGGCCGGGGTCAAATTCAGCACCTACGACAAGCAGCCTGATGGAGACGCCGAGTGCGTCAGACACAGCAAGTCAGGCTGGTGGTTCAGCAGGTCAAAACCATCTTTTCTTGTTTCCATGAATGCACCGCGTGAAAAAAAAAAAAGCAACAACATTTTGTGACTTATTGTGGCCAGGTGCGATTCAGGGAACCTCAACGGCCATTACTACAAAGGACCGTACCAAGCGATGAGCGATGACGGGGTGGTGTGGTACACGTGGCACGGCTGGTGGTACTCCATCAAATCGGTGGTCATGATGGTCCGAGCCGCCGACCTTGAACTTCCACGGGCCAACCAAGCGGGACAACTCCACCCGAAGAAAGCGGCAGGTGGCATCTCTGATCACCCACTTGGCCAGTAGGCCGAAAGGCAGGCCAACTTTTGCAGTTTTCTTACAGACTGCACTTCTGTTGCTTCATTTTTCATCTCACAACCTCATTGAAGTCGAGATGGCAACAATAAAACATGACTACAATCGGATGTCATTCTCTTATTTGTCCTGTTTTCCAAAATAAAACATCATAGAAGCGTACTGAGGCATTATGGGCGGGTACAATTAAAGTTTTGGAGGATTAAGAGGGAAAAAAAAATCGAATTTAAAGGCCAGTGTCTTCAAATAATTTTCACTTTGTGGGAAAATCAAATGTGACAATTGATTACTAAATCCGTCTACAAGGTCGCAATCGGGTGTTATTGACCAGAGATTTTAGGGAACAGCATTTTGTTTGAAGGAATAGGAGGTGGGCACTCATCTGGCCAGCACACAAATGGTGCAACATCCAAGGAGGATTACATTCCACAAAGTAGAGGAAGGTTGGAAGGAGGTCATCCAAGTTCAAATGAACGTCTTTCGTTCTGTTCAACAAAAGCGAAGGCCATCCCCTTCCTCCGGCGGTCTGAAGGAGACCCGTGATTGAGCTTCGCTCTTTGGAGACAAAAGTGTCCTTTTTGAAAGGAGAATAAAAGCTAAACAATCCTCGTCGAGTCACAAACACAAAAATGTGACAGACCAAACACAAGCCGAGTAGACATCCCAACGCGCGCTCTCGGCTTCCTCCTCGTCGTGTACATAACGGAAAAACAACGACAGCCATAACACGACCGCTGCTATATACAGACCCTGAGTCATGCCTGCGATTGTCTCGAGAAAAAAAAGAGGCCATTTGTTGACATTTGGTGGTCAGAAGCGAAACAAGACCCACGCTCACATGGAAGTGCATCTGTGCCTCCGCGACGTCGCCGCAAAGAGTTTTTACGGCGCAAAATGTACAAGTTTATGAGATGGGTTCCATTTTTTTTGGGGGGGGGGGGCTCTCCCCTCCCTGCGTCTTGGCGGTGCTTGGGATGAGCACGCCGTTATCTCGGAGATAAAGGCGCGGCGGCAGGGAAGGACGCAGAGTTCCGTGGCGAGCTGAAGGGCGACGTGGGCGACAGGCGGCGTGGACTCCCCAGCAGGTCGCCGTTGTGCAGTTTCCACAGCAGCTCCTCGTTCTCCATGGACAGACGCTTGTTCACCTTGGACTCTTTCTGAAGTGTCTGCTGGAGTTTGGCCTGCTCGCTGGACAGCTGCCTGCAATCAGTCACAAAACATTGTCAATTGATTAGCATTTTTTTTTTTCTTGAAAATTGACGCTTGCGAATGTTGGCCTTTTTAGAAACAATTTTGTAGCGTGTCCAGTTTTCGAATACAGTGAATGTTCTCATATTTACAGCGGAGACTCATCTGGAGGCTCGGTGGTGCTCAGGAACTGAAAAATGACTTGAGGAGCTTCACTTTTTTTGCAGCACACTTGCTGTGAATCTCCGGCAGCCCAAGTATCGACACGCGCACACGTGTATACGTACTTTGAGAGAGCGGCATGTTTGTCCATCCTGGCTTTGTAGTCCTCGTTCTCCTGTTGAACTTTGGTCAGACATTCCTCCAGTTTCACATTTGTCTCCACCTGGGACACACGCATACACATTTCAACTAACTTAACTATTTTTTTTCTTTTCTTATTTAGGAATGGTGATGAGCCTAAAAATAAATGCTACACACCAGCTTTTCCAATTCCATGAGCTTCTTTTCCTTTTGGTGCAGCTGGTTATTCTTGATTTCCAGCACCACCTTCAAACTTTCAAGCTCCTGCTCCAGGTAAATTGTGTGGGAGTCCTTCTGCAAGCAAACACACACACACACACACACACACTACTGTATATCATTAAAGACAACACATACCTTTGCCCTAATGGAACCAAGTGTTAGATATACCCCTCTAATCTCTTAAATGTATTGGCTTGCGGGCAAGCGCAATTCCTTTATACACCAGTAGAGGGCAGCGGTGTTCATATCTGCTTCATTTGTGCCGGTTGTTATTCACTAAGGGGCATTTCTTCCGCGCCTTTCTTGCACACTTTCAAGGTGCGGTGATTGTCCCGTCCAGACATCTGACACACCCACCCACAAAACCGGTGAACACTCGCACAACGCACAGGTGTGAGCACTTAAATTCTGAGGATGCCTGCAAGTGCCGGATTGTGGAGTTACGACTTCCATAGAGCTCCATTTGGAACAGATTTCACACTTTAAATATGAAATTTAATTGCCTATGGGTCCGTAATTTATTTTCTGATGGTGCCTAGTGACGTTCTCGGCTCATCTAACAGGCGACGTTGAAGCAACATGTGCATTTATATTCTGTCGTTAATAAATACAATTTAAGTCATCTAATCAGAGGACTGTGCTCATCACTGAATGTATTAAAACAAATAATTCGAAACTGCAGTTATTGTGAGCTGTACTTTCAGACATACTCGAAGCCACCTGCCACAAGGCACGGAAACAGTTTATTGGATCCCAGCGTGCAATATGCCGTTTCACCTTTAGGAGGCGCTAAACCTTATTAGAGTCTTGAGTCCGCCGGATGAAAGCTTCTTATAAGTCTCTGGGGGAATTTGCACAGCCACAGCGCGGAGCTTTTCTGACTTAGGCACCCGGGAGAATAGTGAAATAGTGAAAATGATTAGCAGAAGAGTCATGTGACGCCATGAAAGTCATTACCAGATTCTTGTCTGTGAGTATCCGCCGCTCTTCCTCTGCTTTCAACTTTTCATTCAGGGCCGCATTCTCTGCTGACAGCTCAGATATTTTGTCCTGTTAGGAGGAAGAAACGTCAAAAACGAGAATTGAAATCAATTCCGTCAAACTACAATAGTTTCTGTTCACAGGTGTGAGGTACTTGAAAAACTTTATTGAAGGGGAGGTCAACCCCCACACATTCTTTACAAAAAAAATGTTCTATGCCCCTTCACCAGTCCAAACATGCCATTGTGGTTAATGTTGTGTTTGAGGAAAAGTCGGCCCGTTTTTAGCCATCTAAGGGGCGGCCATTTTGTCATTTTCTGTCGACTGAAAATGACAACATAGTTGCTCAGGTGTGATGTTATTTTCCTGCCAAACTCCTTTTCTACAAACACAATCATAATCAGAATCCCGTGTTTTTAACATATTTTTGCTGCAAAATCTTTGGGGTTGACGTTCCTTTTATAAAGTGGTTTTTCAACATCATTGCTTTGACAAACATCATTTCGGTTGCAGAAGTTGCTTAAAACCAAAAAAAACGGAATTAAAAAAAAAACACAAGTTAAATTAATCTTACAGAAAGAGTAGTTTCTGTTTCCTTGAGTGTTTTGTCCAGGTTCTCCAGATCGATTTCTTGAATTCTCTTCATCTCTGAAATGATCCATTTGAGAAGTACAAATTCGCATGAGATGTAAATTTACAGGACTGGAAATATGAAGCTCAGTTAAACGAGTTGTTTGTTTTGCGTCATGCGTGGATGCACACACCTTGGAGCGAGCTCTCATGCTGCTCTCTGAGAGACTCAATGATGTGCCGCTGACTTACTTCCTGGTTCTTCCTCTCAGTTTCCTGTCTGGTCCTCATCTCCTCCACCTGCACAAAGCAGTTGGCTGATGATCAAAAATGTGTCATGAACGCTTATTTTTTTGTTTTGACATTATGGCCGTGCATATTCATCTTCGATCCGATCATCGGATTCATTAAAACAATCCGATTATATTTATCATAAATGTTATGTTTTTTTTTTTTGTTTTTTTTTCTCGGCTGGTCGTGAACGATTTAAGACACGACTGTCAAAAAACTCAGCTTGAGGATTTGGGTGAGATGTTGCCAGCAGCCGATCGCTGTTTGTTTCTCAGACCTGTTGTTCCATTAACACGCGACATTTGTCAGCCTCCTCCTGGTACGTTTGATGGACTTTGTCCCACTCTGTTTGGTAAAAACTCCTCAATCTGGACACAAACAAACAAACAAGACGGAATACGAATGAGTTTGGACCAAGAACGGCGCTTGTCCGTTTTCTGTGCGCTCAAGTGCTGTACCTGTCCTCCAGTTGCACCAGGTCCTCCTTGTGCTGCTCATTAAGCCTTTTCAAGGCTTCCTCCAAATTGTGGCCTGCTTCCTCCTTCTCCTTGCGCAAACGGTCACAGCACCGAGACGATGCCACTGCGCAGACGAAAAGATGATTTGTTTTACAAGTTCAATTTGGAACACAAACACAATTGTGACAAATTAACAGATTGCCGCGCAAATTTGAATCAGGGACGGCGTCATGTGTCAATAAATGTATTTTTGGACTCAAAAATTCCTTTCCCCCCCCGAGCACATCAAGTTTTTGATACATTCTCATATTTTTTTTTTTTTAAATTCAACCTCCAAAAGGTTCTTCAATACGCATTTTACCATGCGTTATCATTTATTGCTCTGGCGGTTCGTAAAAAAAAAAAAAAAATCCACCTGTTGCCGGACTTGAACGATGCCGACTCAGCACAACAAAATCATTTGGAAAAGTCTACTCTCACCTCTGATTGAAAAATAAAAAAATGGAATAAAGCGTTGAGTGTTCCTGACGAATATTTAGTGCACACGGCAGATTGGATGCGTCGCACAGCACAAGACAGCTGTTGCTACGCATCAAGAGAGCGAAACATGTCAAGCACATACAGTAGCCGTGATCAAAATCCTGGCAGCTCGTCCGAACAATATGTTGCAACAACTGGCGCAGTTGCTGCAACCGTTTGAATGGAACTCACGTTCGCGTGTGTGCATGCAGCTGCCGCATTGGCGATGGAAACAAAAAGTCAAGAACAGCTGAGGAAATCTTACACGCCAGCTCGTGCTTCACCGCACGCGTATTGTGCTCTTCAATTTCGAATCGCAACTCTCGGTTTGCGTCTCCAAATACGAACGCGTCTTCTTTGACACTCATTCAGGCCGATTGAGCCCAGACGAGGCTCAGCAAAACAAACAAAGAGAGCCAATGGCTTTCAAGTTTGACAGTTGAGCATGTGACCTTTCACTGAATGTCGCGGGAAAACCATTAAACTGCCGAACGGGACACAGGAACAGGAACAACCTGTCAAGACTCACGGCAGGAGGATAAAAGTTTCACTGACAGCTTAGTCTGTGTGTGTGTGTGTGTGTGTGTGTGCACGGGGTGTGAGCAGCGGCCGACACACTGCAAACATTCTTCAGCTCCGTGTGTAAAGACACGAGTCAAAGGTGAAAGGCGCAGTAAAAAAGATTTTCGTGGCGGTGGAATGAAAGTGGAAAGAGTGCAAAGTGTTCTTGCTTGAGAACAGGAAAAAAAAAAAAGCTTTTCAATGTTTACTGGAAGTTTTGGTGAATACTGTCAAGCATTGGTGTTAAACTCTGGCCCACGGGCCAAATTTGGCCCGCATTGTAATTATATTTGGCCCAAGAGGCTAAAAATGAAATTCAAAATGATAATAGTCATTTTAAAAACTAAACATTGCCTTGCATTCATAAAACCACTTATAATAACAATTTTCAACAAAAAAAAAAAGCATTCATCCATTTTGGGGAATATGTGGCTGAGGTTGTCGATCTTAATAAAACAATTGTGAACACAACGTATGCAAGAAGATGACAGACGGTTCAGAGGCAGAGCAGTTGCCCGATAGCGCTCTTTTCTTTTTTCACGGCTATGGGAGCAATTGCACCTGAAATAACGAGGAAATATTGATTGCTGAGTGCTTACTTACCCAGCTCATCTTGCAGCGTTGCCAATTCTCGTGACAAGTCCGACTTCAGCTTGAACGTCTCTTCACGCTACATAGAAGAAAAAAAAAACCATCGCACATGAGAAAGTGTCCGAACAAAAAAAACAAAAAAAATGCCTTTGATTTGTTCTCACAGCTCAACTTTCAGCATTCATCTGTGCAACGTTCACCTGCCACATCATCACAAACAATCTAATGAGAGGCAATAGAAGAAGGAGAGTCTGGAAAAGAAATTGTGCTTTCACAACATGTTGGTATGCTTTCTGATGGTAATTGCAATCTTGCTGCTAAATATGGAGGCCACACCCCCACAGCAGGATGCGACGCCACGCTACGACGCAGCAAGCGCACACACAACGGCGCACGCAACTTTCAACAAATACCTCTTTGGCGAGCAAAAGCTGAATTTTGGAATCGTTTTGGAAATGTTAAAGCTGACCTATATGCCGGCCGAGGTCAAACGAATGTCGTCTTTGACGTCTATATCCGTCAATGGCAACGAAGGAGTACCCTAATACACCGTTCAGTCGCACGCGTGGCTGCCTACACCAAAGCAAACAATACACGACAACTTTATCGAGCGAGCGCATTTGACAACAGCTGGAGCCGTCACAAAGCGCTTTTCAGACGCTTTCATCAAAACGAGCATTCACACAAAGCACATGGAACACATCAGATGAGCACATTCTTCCACGTCGTTCACTGACACACAAGCACAAAATAACAGCGTAGCAGCAGTAGAAATTCTGAATGGAAAAAGTGGATTCTTGCGCGCACACACGCAGCCATGAAGTCCATCTGTTGCTCGAGGGGTCAGTTAAGTGAAAAATCAGACAATGAGCAAGGAAATAAAGTCACAAATGAAGTCAAACTCCCCCGCCGCCGCCGCCGCCGCCGCCGCCGCCCACTTCAAGCCAAGTGATCGAAATGTGGTCGTAAAAGCGCAAGTCATAAACCAAAATGATAAGCACAGTTCAAGCTTCACAAACACGTCGCTTCAGCACTCCATTACGTAAACACCTTTAGGATTAAAAAGCAAACAGTCATGTTTGCTTTTTTTTTTTTGAGTCCTATTTGAAAAGCAGCATTCCCCTCAGAAGACAAAAGTGGGAACGCTCAAATACGGTCCCGCAAGTTGTCACATTCCTTCTTAATCCTGGCTCGGACGTTTTTTGACTTTCGACCAAAAGAATCCAAGCTGCTGCCGTGGAAAAACATTTCAAAGACAGCACACACCTTACGTTTCTTCTTGCGAACACGCGGAGCCTTGTGATGAGCTTTGCTGGCCGTGGAGCCCATGATGGTTTCATTAAAGATGCACACAATCACACAAAAAAAAACAAACAAACAAACATACGCACACACACGACCACTTGTCTTCAATTCAATTCATTCGTCACTCCCTCATCCTCTCGGCGGCGTGTGACCAACGACATGACGAGCCTCACCGTCGTCTCCGTCTTGTGGGCGGCACACCAGACATTTCAACTCCTCCCACACACTACCTGCTCCCCAGAGAGTTCCTTGTCCTCCTCCCTCCATCCGTAGCCTGGGATATTGCACCATGCAGGAATTCAAGTTATTTTCACACCCACTTCTCTCTCTCGGGGCACTCAAGTATTCTCAACTCCCTGTCTCTGCTATCTTAGGATAAGAATTTTATATATAAATATATATACAGCAATGAGGTTGAACTTCAATGAAACACCCTTTACAGTGGCAAATATTTGGAAAAGAAGACCGACAAGCAGGCCAATAAAAAGAAGGCTTTAAATCCTATTGAGGATGTGAGGCGAACAACACCCTGACAACATCAAAAACCCTTAAAAAAAAAAAAAGAACGCTCCAAAGCATCGTGACACCACCCCCCACCCGAATAAAAAACCCTGAGCGGAAGGTGTTGGCATTTCGTCTTGCGTGGATCTTCACTATTCACTCGTCACCCTTCGAGTGCAGGAGGCCGATTAGATAATCCCGGAATTCATGGACACATTATCTCACGCGAGCAAATCAAAGAGGGATGGCGCGGCGGCAGCTGCATTCCTCATTCCTCCGCTGTGCTAACAGTAACACCCTCCAGCCTCACTTCTACTTTCCACTATCAATAAACCAGTCGGGAGCAAACACGCAAAAACATCTGAACAGGCATTTTATTGCCGGTGTGGGAATTTTCGACCGATAACGAGCTACTTACGGCGAACACCTGTTCTGTCCTAACTTACTTTACGCTATTTCATCCAATTGTTCCGCTCACTTAACTGACCGCTTGAAATGATTTGAAATTCAATAGATTTGTCTTTTTAACTCATTTACTGCCATTGACGGCTACAGACGTCAAAGATCCATTTCCCCCCCCCCACTGGGCTGGTTAAGGATGAAAGTGGGAAGTGTCCAACGTACGACCCATGAGGGGTTCCCATCCAACTTTTTACCTCATCTACGAATGACCTGGCACATTTTAAAAAACAAAAGTGACCGTTTTCTCAAGCCTGGCATACTCACAAACAAAAATAAAGCATGAGAAATGTAAAAAAAGAAAAAAAGAAATAGATACCTCATTGAAGAGATGTTGAATGACCGTTGCAAGAGCCTCCACTTTTTTATTAGCTTGGATGAGCAGTTTCCAAAGCTGGCTGGCCTGATTTTTCTTCTCCGTGAGCTCTTTGCTCTGGTTCCGTTTCGCTGCGACCGCAGCGGGCTTGGGTGCACTTTGCGAACGCGATCCATGTTTGGGACTCAACCGGGAACCGGCTCTCGCTTTGAACGCGGGTGCGGAGGCTCCCGCGGTTCCTAAGCCAGCGTTGGTGGAAACGGTGACAGGCGCTGGAGAACCTGCCGTCACTGGCGCGCTGGCGTTCACCGCACCAGATGCCTTGAAAAAAAAAAAAAAAAAAGAAAGTCACAAAAACAGACAGCATCACATTCACAGATAACAATCAGAGGAGTGCATACGAGTGCTCGTGATGGATTCGGCTGCTTGTTTCCTGCCGCCAGTGCGGAAACTGGCGAGCTGCTGCGATTGGTCGTGGATCTTGCGAGGACATCCCTGGGCTTGTTTTTGTCAACTGCAAAAGAACGACATCCTCTTATTTTATGGTTGACGGGCACAACATTCAACATGGTGTCAACCCTCGTCCACACGCACGCACACGCGCACGCACGCGTACACCCTGAACACTCAGACAGACCATTCCAAAATATTGCCGGCAACACCGCAGGGTAACAAAATGAAAGTGTTTCTCAATGAAAAAATAAAAAAAGCAATCCCTCAACAGAATTGCAAAATTGAAGACAAAAGGAGGAAATGAAATCCAAACAAGCGACAAACACGCACACAAAATTGTCTCATTCAATCCGCTGTCAACAGAGAATACGCCCTTCTGATGCATCATGGGATTGTGTGCTATTGATGACAAGAATGTGTGTGCGTGTGTGTGCGCGCGATGTGCATTAAGGAGTGCATTAGAGAGACAAAAGCGATTAGAAAGCAACTTTAATGCTCATTTTATCTCCCGGTAGTCCATCTCTGTACTCGGCATGAACGTGAAGAGCCCCACATGTGCCGTTCGAAGCAACAAAACAAGGAAATCGCCCCTTTTCATTCACAGCTAGCCCGGTTTCGAACAACTGAAGTGAGGAACGCAAAAAGCTTGCGTGCGTTGCTTCATATAAACAGGAGAAGTGAGTTCAAACAGGTTTTACAATATGGACACCAGCGAGGAAACAAGTGACACTTTAAAAAAACAAAATCATTTGACGTACACCCCCCCCCAAAAAAAAAACAGCTCAGAAAAAGACGACTTGAGGAGAGCGTGCTGTATCGACCATCTGAAATGTGGGAAGAGGTTTATGGCAAAAGGTGACATAAATGTGCACAAATACAATCGTAGACTTTGGACCATCTTGGATTATGCATTTAAAGCGGCAACACAATTAGTTGAATTTCAACAAATTCTGCCAAACATTCAAATGGGACTCAAAATAGATGTGTCTTACTGCTTCTTCATTTCTTTTGTACTGCCACCTGCTGGCGAAACAAGAAAGTGCCACTGATCTGAACGCTGTCATTTCAACACAAGACCGTCATTGCAGCTGGAAGGCGGAGGGGAATTTAAAAAAAAATCGGAACGATCGCAAAACATTGGGGATTCTGCGTCAACGGAAGCCGACGAGAACAGCCGAGCTTTTATTTGGGACTGTAAAATGGAAATTTATCTTGAAAGTTTTCCATTTAAACAGGGGGAGACCATAAATGCATTCTGCGTGCGGGTCAAATCTCAGTCTACCATGCCCTCGATCACTACCAGCGCAGTGAAAACAAAAAATGGATCTTTGACGTCTTTAGCCGTCAATGGGAGTGAATGACAAACACAGTAATCGGTTTATGACAATAATTCCTTGGAAGTTTCTCTATTAAAAGTGGGATGAAGATCAACGTGAGTAACGGAGCAAGAGGTCTCCTGACGAGCAATGATCGTAGCTTACGTTGTCCATGCATTCAACATTCATTTCCTCCGTGTTACCGAGGAAACAAGCGCTGCCTGGATGTCCGCAATCCGGCCGGTCCAAAATTCGGTGATTGCTTATGTGAATCAAACCACAACAAAAAGACTTCACCTTGACCTGTTTTTTTTTTTTGAGTGATGTCAAGCACAATTTGAACTGGATTTTCAATCAGAAGGGATAAACATCGATGGCCTTGATCTTCATCGCCAACCGGTGGCCAAAATATTCAAAAAGCTCTGTTGAGCTTTAGCAGCTACATCCTCTCATGTCCTCATCTGCAACGGCATTAGAGAAAACCCGACGTCGGATTAAAGCTTCACTGAAGCGCAGTGCAGTGCCTGTGTGTGTGTGTGTGTGTGTGCACGTGCACGTGCACGCGCACTGACTAAAGCCTCTAACCTACATTTTGATCTGCCGGCAAGCAGCAGTGTGGAAGTGGGTTTGTGGAGCTCAGAGAGAGAAAATGGTCGCAGCCAAACACGTGCGGCTGGGCTCAGATGGCTCGAGAGGAAGATTCATGATGATGATGATGATGATGACGTCGCTGAGCACTCAACGATTAGGGAAGGAAATATCGAGTGAGACTAAGCTTTTTTTTTTTTTTTAATTTCTTAGGAAATGGCACGAAAACAAAATACAGGGATGAATATCTCTTAATACTGAGGCCAATGCGATGCACATCTTGACACACCGCCGAAGATGTGAAACGTTTGTCTGAAGCTCAAGCGACATCACCAAACCAAACATCTGGAAATTGAATAAGGCGATAATTGCGTGTGAGGCCGCGCATCAACAGAGGTCGCGGCCCTTCCACCATGTGACAAGTTAGTCAAAGGCCGATGGAGGTCGTAGGCGAGTTCGTCGCGGCTGCGCAAACGTCACGTGGCCGCTGCCCCTCCGGGCGTGGGCAGCGCAGCTAAAAGGAGAGCGTCGCCATCACTATTCATCACGCCACAGCTGAAGCGCTCGTGCGGAAAGCTTCGAAACGCGCTCACACACAAGTGTAAAGAAAAGCCACGGCCCTTTTTGGCCACCGCGGCTACGCCGAATAATAGAAAGCCCCCAAAGCAACAATGGCCGCCAACGTGAAAGCTGAACAGTGCGAGACGCGAGGCAAGTGGCTGTTTTGAAGCCACGTTTGAATTCAAGCTGAGCAGAAAACAACACAGAACAGAAAGAATCACAAGAGATAAAAAGTAGGACAAACGGGAGAGATGGACACGAATGAGTCGACGTAGGAAAAAAAAAAATATCACAATTTTGGACGAAAAGGGTTTGAACTTTTGTCACATCAACAACACGGTGGCTGATGGGATGATGAAGGCGACACGGAGGACGGTGTCATCACCAGACCTGTGTGGAAGACCACCGTGTTCTTCTTGTATCCTGACAGCAGTTGAAGATTTTGGAAAAGTCCTTTGGCCGTCAGCTTCACGTGGAAGTCCGACAGCGAAAGTCTCGGGGACCACAACATCTTCTGTGCTCGCCCTCCGCAAGTGAAAATCCTCTTCAGTTCAAAGAAAGCTTCGGGAAAATGGGGGAGGGAGGGGGGGATCTGCAGCCGTTCAAATGTTTCAGCAAAAAGTGTCTGTTTGATTTCATGGGCAGTTGCCGTCGCGTTCCCTGAATACATTTGTATAAATGCAAAAATAAATAAAAAAAGGTCCCATTTCTGACCTGAATTGTTGCAAAACAAAACTGGAGCTCAGATATTAAAAAGTAACTTTACTTCTGTACCCCCCCCCAAAAAAAAAATCAGGAAAAAAGAGAATAATGCGAAAATAAAAAGTGGAAATCCATTGAGCTGTTCTTCACGGAATCCATTTAGAAGCCACAAAGGCCTCATTGAAAAATAAATAAATTAAAAAAAAAAAACACTCGTCAGAAAGATAATCGCTGCGCTGATTGAAGAAGAGAAAATGGCGCCAAACGAGCTGGAGATTTCACAGCTGTCAAGATGCTCCACAAAAGATGGAGAGCGAGAGCAAACAAGGAAGGGGAAAGGATGTCATGACGTGCTGCGAGGGAGGGAGAAAGAGGAGCAGAGGGAAAAAAAAATCTTCAAGGCTGCAGCTGATTTGCGACACACGAACACCCACAACTCGGTCAGAAAAAAAAAAATGCGACGGACGGATGCAATCATCCACAGGCCAGAAAAAATATTCGGCTGCAGTTCTGAAGGTGCGATAAGCCGGAAACAAACAACAGAGACGGAGGCGAACGCTACATGGGAAGGAGGGGGAGGGGAGGGGAGGGGCTGGAATTTCAACGACACCCCCCCCCCCCCCCCCCCCCGCCCTCCCGCTCTCGCTTTGATCCTCTGAGACCTTTTCTTCGCTGTTTGCTTCCACTTCTACATTTAAAAAAAAAAATAATAGATCATAGAAGCGCAACGCATATATATATCATTTATTGTAATCATGCAAGATCGGAGTCAAGAACGGTTTTTGGAAAAGAAACGGAGAAAAAGGACGGCTTAAAAGGAACCCTGACTGGAATAACGTTTGCTCTGTATGATTTGTTATTAATACGTAAGAAGATCATTTGCAGTTTACTACATTTTGTACAAACCTTGGCGTCATGATTGAAAATTCTTTTAAACTGGATGAGCAAACCGGCGCAGTTGGTAAAAGCGCGATTTGAAATGAAATTCGGATTTAAAGACGGCAGCAGAAAAAAAAGAGATGGTGTCAGACATCAAAAGCACTACCCAAGTCATCTTGGAAATCACAGACCTCTGCATGTCGGAATCAATAAAGTGTGCATTCAAATTGGACCAAAAAAGCTCAAGAAAGAAACACGACTGCCCGAAAAGCCCACACTGTAAACCGCTGTCGCCAGAGCTCTGCAAGATGCGACAATGAGACGCATGTGCGGGCCTTCTGAAGTTCTGTGCGAGTGCACGGCATCACAAGGCCGAGAGCTTCGCAGTGACTTGAGGCTCCCCACAGGCCGCACAGAAACTTCCACAAAGGGAGGGGGGGGGCTGGGGGGGGGCACGCTGGTTCAAACCAGATCCACCACATAGACGGACGGACGTTGCCAGCGGTGGTCCACGCTTTGCTAACACACACTCTTCAAGACATTTATTTCAACTCAGCATCCTTTAGGGCAGCTTTACCTTTTGCAATGATCAAAGCAGTCATTCAGCAGCACAAAGTTGTTCTTTTTTTGAAACGACAACATCAAACATGTCAAGACTTTAACCACAAACACATAAAGTAACATGCAGAGATGAAATCCAAGTGAAATATGACCACAAATCTGGTCTGCTCGAAACTGTGGCTGCATGAGTGTGTACGGCGACAGTTCAATAATTACAGACGGACTGCAGAGGTAATAATTACTTTTGTACAAACTTACACTGACATGGAACATTCAGCGTTGTGGCTCCATTTTAATGATGATCTTCTTTAAACTGATACAAAAAGCACAACGTGCATCATCTCAACCCCAGGGGGGTGTGTGTGTGCGCGTGTATATATATATATATAAAATATATATATATACACATTAGCCCGGACAGCAAACCGAAAATGTTGTTCTTACCTGTTCCGTTGAGTCCACTGAGCCGTGCCGAGGCGCTTCTTTGCAATGGAGAGGAGGACGCCTGCTTTGTCAGAACCTGATTGCCAGTGGAAGATGTTTTGGTGGTTTGATTCGCCGTTGCCGTCTTGACGACGTTGTGGTTGCTGACTGTCGGGATCTTCAGACCTACAGAAGACGTCAAATGTCATTGCAGGCTTTGTTCAAATTGCGGAACTTCAGGACGGTGGATTAAAAAAAAAAACAAGTTCAAGATGAGCTCTGAGATTTGACATTAAAAACAATCTTTCTTCCTTCCTGGTCTTTTCTGTTCTGCAGGTTTGCTACAAAATAAAACTGCAACACATTTTTGGACTTTGACACTTGATGCAATCGTTTTTTTTTTTGCTCATGCCCAATAATAAAAAAAAAAAAACATGAATTGAGATTTGAGTAAGACAGTCACAACCTGTATCAACAATTATTTTGTCAATTTTTGTTACAGTTAGGTTTAGAATGAAAATGATGAAACGTTTGATTGAACCTTTTTTCGTTTTTTTAATTATCCAATGACGATATTGTGTCAATTTTAATACCATGAGATGTTCACGTTACATCTTTAGTCAACGCTGTTCAGAATAGAGATAAATAATCCCACCTGTAGCTGTTGTTCGTGATTGGGGTGACAGAACTTTGCTTCGGATTGCAGGAGACTTTGGAACAGCAGCAGCACAAGTGCTGTTAAGACAGGTCGCAGCGTCACAGGAAGTCGTGGGAGCCAAGTTTTTTTTTCCACTTTGACTTCCTACGGCAGGATTGCTTCTGATGGCCCTCTCTTCCGACCTGGTACCGATAAATGAAGATTTTGGAGAAGCTGAAAAAGACAGAGATTGCTAAAATGCTTTTCTGCATCTTGTTAAAGAAAAGGGGAATTTTTTTCTTGTAGAAGGCATAAAGAAAAAGAATAATAAGAAATGAACCATTTGGAAGCAGCAATTTCCAGGAAAGTTTTTCATCTTTAACAATTGTTTGGCACGAGTCATTTGAGGAAACTTTATGACAACCAGGTGAAGCATTGCCGCACCGCCCCCTGCTGGCCAGTCACTGAATGTGAAGAGTTATTTAAAAAAATTCAAGCAGTAATACATTTACAGTTTTATAACTATTCACCATTTTGTGCCATTAATAATTCATCAAAAATGACACTAAAACTCTTACAGAGTGAAAATTTGTTTCCCAGCAAAGGGGGGGGGGCATTTTGTCATTCTTGTCGAATGCAATTACAATACAATTCAATCCAACTTTATTTATATCGCTGAGCCCTGAGCAATGGTGATGTCGTTTTTGGGTCAACGAAATTGACAAAATGGTTTCCCTCCTTGGATGTACAAAATTGGGCGCATTTGACGGCTTAACTCATATTCCACAAACGCAATCTTAATCAGAATGCCGCGTTTCAACCAGAGGGGCTGCACAGAACATATTCTTGTCAAGACAATTCTTGGGTTGGCTTCATTCACCCCAAATATAAAAAGGCGGCACGTTTGGTTGAGCTAACTCTTGTGTGACTTGAAAAGTTCCGAACATGATTCACTTGTTCAAAAAACCTTGGAAATCTTAGCGTCAAAATGTGTCTGTGTTCTCTCTATCCAGACCAGATGTGCCCCTTGACCTCAACAGAGGAAGACAGTTTGTTGATGTCAGCGCACAAAAAACACACACACACACACTATGGAAGTGTTGAACTCCACGAGCTCACCTTTACTTGTAAGGCCGTTATTCTCATTGCATCCCAGCGCTGAAGGTGATCCTTTGACAGGAAGCTTGGACGCAGCATTTAAAACGGGTCGCCCACACACCGCAGCGGCTGACTGGAGACGAGCGGTAGATTTTGAGCCGGTGGCTGCGGGTGAAGCCGCTCGTTCGGGTGTGCTGCTACGTTTGGGGACACCTGCAAGCGCCGATTGTCGATTAGAAAGTTACAATGTTGACTCACTGAACAGATTGGAAAAACACGCTTTCTCTTCAACTCCCAATTCCAACATTTAGTCAGTCCATTTTGCATTGAACAAAATTGCATGTTTACAACTCATAAAAATAGACACGTGGAATCTCTCTCAGACCTTCTCATAAGATGGATTGCTGTCAGGCAAAGGAAAAAAAACAAAAACAAAAGGGAATCCGTTGACATGCCTTCACCTCAGTTACGTTGCGTCACGCGAACAAGAGAGCCTCTGTTAACAAAGGCCGAGCAGCAGGAAAACTTTTACCGAGTGACTGAAGCCAGCAGGAAACATCTGGCTTCATTCGCCTTTGATTCTAACGACGCGCGAGACCAGAAAAAGCAGCTGGATTGCGTTAGCGAAGAAATCAGTGTTCAGTAAGAGCTGCACAATACAAGTCGGGAGTACACACACGTGCCCGATGTTCGACAGGTTCTTGGAGAGAAACACAAGCTTACTCAACATTGATGGCTCGAGAAAGCAAAGGACCTCTCGCAATTTGCGATGTGATTCAATGCACGCAAAAACGTTGTTGTGCCGTCACGTCACGCCGCGTGTTGCAACGTACCGTTTGTCGTGATTTTTGATTGCAAAAGTGTGCAACGGTGTCCCGGCATTTGAAAGATAACATTTGGGAAAGTCTTGAAAGACAAAGGCTCCCTGTTTTGCAACAATTACATTCTGCCGAGTTTCATATTTAATCATTAAGTTTTATGTCGGTCCATCAAAATCTGGCGTAAGAGGCTTGGGGACCGAAGAAGAAAAACCGTGTCTGTTTCCATTCAATCCTACGCTCGCAGGACCTCTCCCGCAGTGTGCGTGACTCGAGGTGAAAAAGCAAACAGGCAGCACCATCGGATTGGTTGCTGCAAGGAACCGATCCGATGGTGCTGTGGGCGAGACAATCTGCTTCTGCTGGCAGGGCCACCAGCACACCAGAGAGAGAGAGATTGAGATGTGCGTGCTCCAGCGAGCCAAAATAAACCGGCGTTTAATTTATCGGGCTTGAAAGTTAAAAAAAGGCAAAATGCCAAATATCGGCCCCAATAATCGTTCCCACCCGATAATCGGTCTGTCACTAGCGCACACGCACAAAAGAATCTATTGATAGAAATCTTAGTCGGTGGCACTGGTTTCCTCCTGCGGTTCAGCAAAGGCCAAGACAGACCAGCCATTGTCCGTCGGAATGTGACTTTTCGGACAAATAAGTTTCATTTTACAGACGCGAGGCTTAAGCATTTTGCAGAATGTAAATAACGGCCCGGAGTAAGTTGGCATGCTGAACGACGGCCACGACGCACACACCAGAGCCGAATTACAGGCGACACGACGCGACGCAACGCGACGCGGGCACGTGGAGCTCAAGTTGAGAGTTGCAGCATCTCATCTCACGTCGCCTCACTTACAAACAGAAGGAGTGAAACATTCACTCAGGAGAGAAAAAGAGCACGGGTGAGGTCGTTGCGGCAGAGAAACAAATTTGTTTTTGCAAGCCTTTTGACGCACGCCGCAGAGATGCCAACTCGTTATTGTGCAAATCACGCCAGCTCCATCTCCGTTTCTACTTGCGCATGAAACGTTGCAGCTTTCGCAGGACTGGAAGAGGACCGGTCGCATTTTCCGAGCAACTCAAAGTACTCAGCCTTTGTTTACGTGTTACGTGTTGCGTGTCCGCTTGCGTCACGTGTGCAAAAAGTGTAGCCGCCACCCACGCAGCAAGCAGCAGGCGGCAAAACAAAGTCTGTCGGTGTGTCCGAGGTATTTCAACTGTCAGCTCCACCGTGTCGGTGACTGGAATTTTTCTTCCATTATACGCATACACGCATGCACACACGTACAAGAAGCGCGCACGCACCAACACAGCCAAGCTGCGGTTCTGATTTGGGCTTTCAGACGGAAAACGGCTCAACTTTGACTCACCGTGGCTCTGACTTTGAATGTGTCTCACTCGCACCGGAGATCCATCGCAGGCGCTCGGACCCACTTCTTTCAACGTCGGTCCATTAGTCTGGCTTTGTCGGGGCCTGGGACCCTCTGGAGCCGGAGGTCCAGTCCCTGAAGGTGGAACTTGTCCCTTCTCCGCTCTCGGGCTTCTCCCTGGCTGCCGAACAGCGGGCCCCAATTTGGAGACTTTCTGCAGGAAGAGTTTATGCTTAGCGACGGAGTTCCAGCCGAGGGGCCCGAGCTCGGAGCTGTGCACTGAGACCATCGTGTTAGCCATTCCTTGCTCACAGTCCCGAATGAGGGCTGAGAGGAGAGAGAGAAGGCAGGCGGCGAAGGAGCAGAGGGGAGGAGTGAGGGAAGTATGTGTGAGTAAAGGAGGAGAGAAAAAAAAGAGAGGAGGAAAGTGGAAGCAGGGAATAAACGCACAAAAAAAAAAAAAAACTTTGCTCAATTGCCTTCCAAAATGTTCATATTCATTGACGTGAAGAAATTGGCCATGTTCATAATTTCTCCAAATGATTCATCTCTCTCCTTGTTTACGTTTTCAAATGATCGCTTATACAACATTGCTAGGAAATCACAACGCCCCATTTTTGGAACGCGCCGGCAGGCGACACGTGCGGTCTTTGGTGGCAACCCGGCGAGTGAGCTGCTCTTGGCCAAATCATTAAAGTTAATGATAAAGTAGGTTCTGCGTCCAGCACATATTTGTGTCACGCATGTACACGTATAGGTCGGCGCTTGCATAAATGACAGCCGACGTGTTGTGAACACTCCAAGCCCGAGGCTCCATGAGCGACTTTGTTGGGGCAGGTTTTGAAAGGCATTCGCCAAAGGCGGCACATGTGAAAGTGGTGGCAAACACGTGCGGTTTTCGAGGTACCTCTCCGGGTCGTGAACTGTACGATTCTGGAAAAACTAATCATGATGGATATTTTGATTGTGGAAATTGCAAACGGGCTTTCACTTGCATTGCACTTTTCCACTCAAAACGCTTCAAGGTCGTTTCCTCATTCCACAACTGACGACGGCAACTCGGGGGATCTTGCTCAAGAGCACTTCGGCATGGTCACAAGGGCCCGGGAGGGTGGGAGTCAACCGCGCTGCGGTGAGCTATATTATTAATGCGTGGCTTTTCTCAGGGTACTCAAGAATTGTAAGTCTGTTCAAATGAATTGATGGCCAAAAAAGGAGTTCCAGCTGACGGCAAAACTGAAAGATATTTGGCAGCGCGACCATCGACGTACTCCATAACCTCTGCAGCCGGCTTTCTTTTTCCTGGCTTTCATTTGATGAAAAAAACAAAAAAATCTGAAGTGGATGAGCTGATTTGAAAAAGAGGGGCTTACCCAGGTGTGATTTTTGGGCTTGTCCGAATTGGCCAAATTGAGTCGAGTTTCATCAATGCGCTCCCGACGGTTCTCCGCATATTCTTCAGCGGGTTTTGAACTCCGATGCTGAGACTGGATTTCTACAAGGCAATTATCGGATCCCTCCTCGACTCGTTGCTCCTCAGTGGCCTCCGCGTGGACGGCACCGGCGGAGGGTGAACGTGTTCCACTCAAGGCCACGCGTGATCTTTTGAACTTTTTGGAATCGTCGGCTGCTGTCTTGTGCTTAGTTCTGATGTCCGCGTTCTGTCCTCCTCGGATGGGTTTCAGAACCAGCGCCACTTTGGCGGCACCAGCAGATGGTCTTGGCCTTTTAGCGCCATAAAAAGCCTTCACTTCCTCCTGGGTCAGCGTAGCCTTCCTTTCCATTTCGCAATCAAATTGATTCTACAACAAGAAAAAAGAAGAGGAAATGTTAAGAACAAGAAAGCAAATTGGACATTTGATGTGTGAATCCAAACCAGCGTACTCGGCCTGTTATTTTTGGTGGCGAGTGGGTCGGTCGCGATCCAACTTTAGCCTCGATGTTTTTCAACTCAGACAGCCTATTCTTGCCACGATTTGACATTTTGCAAGCCCCGGCCGAGGGGACGACGGCAACGTCCGATCGGAGTTGGAGTCCGCTTGTGCCCTCGGTGACTTTTGGGACCGCCGCATATTGTTCTGTGCACTTGAGTAAACGCGCAATGTCTTTGACGTCTCGGACGAGACTGACTGCAGATTTGTGGGCGGCGTCACGAATGTCCTCGGATGTTTTGCCAAGTGAAGACAGCGGACACATCATTTGGACTTCTTCCGAGACGACCTCTGATTTCTGCGGACTCATCGTTTCATTCCCATCCAGCTGGTGCTCGGGCACAAGTCCAGAGTAGATTTTGCAGAGCACGCTTGGATGAGGCGATCTTGCGTCGTCCGTGGCGGTTCTCCCGATACCAAAGTCTGAGCCGATTGAAAAATACAAAGCTTCATCTTCAGCATCATCATCATCCTCATCGTCGCCGCCGTCATCATCATCCGCCAGAATCTCCGTGGCTTCCGAGTCTGGAGTCGACGAGCCGCGTCTCGTTCTATTCCAGTCGTCACCGTTCTCGCCGTGGTCAACCGTGTCGGAGATCAGAGCGAGGGACAGCTCAAGGTCGTCGTTGTCATTCGTGCTTTCTTGGCGCTCGCCGGCACAGGCGTCAAGGTAAACCGAGATCGAGTTGTCGTTTGATTCGGACATCTCGTTCGTCGTTTGCGGTTTTGCAAATGCATCGTCGTCATTTTTCTCAAGCATAATTTTGGCCTCTTGCGCCCAGTCGGAAAGGGCCTCCTCGACAATTTCTTTGGTTTCGGTCAGAAAAGTCGTCGTGAGGCTGACTTGGAGCATGTCAATGTCTTGCGGACTGCTGATGCTGCTGCGACTGCAGAAGGATTCCGGGGAGGATTCCCCCAAACGGAAGGACGGCGAGGAAGACGATGAGGAAGTTGCAAATGCGTTTCCGTCGCGGTCTCCTCCACTGCCGAGCGAGAGAGTCATGCTGGTGTCGCTCATCTCCTCATTGGCCACAATCTCAGCGGGCTTGCAAACACTCATCTTGAAGTCACGTGACACTTGCCAGACAAACACAACAAAAACACAAGTCGGACGTCTTTAGACGCTACACGGATGTTTGATCAAAAGTCCAATCCATTTTCTGGAGTCAGGAGGTTTGGAGCGGCGCTTCAGTCCCCAAAATGGCTTCATTGTCGCCGCACCAAAACATCTGAAAAGGAGCAGAAGAAAGGAAAATTGTCAAATGTGAGCAATGCGGCAGACTTTGACAAAAGAATTTTTTTCAGGGATACTTGAAAATAAAAACCCGTTTGCTACAAAACCAAAGAGAAATGACTCGGCCTGTGCTGTCTTCTGCTGGTTCAAGTTAAGTGCTGCAGGCTTCTGAACAAAATAACTTGATGGAAAAATTGCAGTTTGGTTGGCCAAACATTTTGTCGAAGCGATTTCATGTCACGTCTGTCTGAGTCTCTCAATACGTACCAAGTCCGGGTTAGACGGACCACTTTGGACTTAGAGCATCACTAATGTTTCAAATTCTCACCCAATAAGTGTCCCTCTTTCGAACAAATATACTACAAATGGACTGTTCTGTGTGTGTGCGTGTGTGTGTATATGGGTCAGGGGCAAAGCGAAGGGAGGATCAGCTATATAAAGATGATCAGATTAAGGACAGCGTGCCATCTTCGTTATCTAACAATGACAGTCGGGCCTTTTTGGTGACACAATGTAACTCCAGGTAGTGAGAAAAAAAAACAATATACAATTGGCAATTGATTGCACTGAACTCGGTGCTGTCTTCATTGATTATTGGTCAATGGATAGCAATAAATATAAGGAGGGATTGGATGAACAAAGCCAACAAGCCGAACACTTTGCTAAATATGCGCAAAGAAGACTCGAGGTGTTTTGATTCACAATCCTTTCTCCTAATCAATTCAGGACTGTTCTATGATAAAGCATATCCCATCGTGCCGTTTACACGATCACATGAATAATCCGATAACTTCATCCGATAATGTGCATGTCAACAGGCTCACTGCAGAGTGAGTTGCCAGAAGTTTTAAGTTGCCTTCAGTGATCCTCGCTTGAGGAAAAATAATTGAGTGGCAATGAGTAGCTATAAATGACATATAATTGTTAGGAATGTTAAACTGTTTCGTAAAAGACTGCCTGCACAGATACGTTTTTTTTGTTATTATTATTTTAGTTCAACCCTGAGATCCATGATTGTTGTTTCTTTTGCTAATTTATTCTGAACCAGATTTCTCACAAGATCCTTCAGACTCTGCAACACGCATGCTCTGCCTTAGTTTCACTCGCGAAAGAAGCTTAAACCAATGAGCTTGTCAACTCACTTGACACGTCAAGCCGCTTGAAATGAAGCGGCCCAAAGAGCAAAGAGCAGCCTTCACCGGCACATTAGGGTCATGAAAACGGGACTGCAGCAACCTTCGGGCAATCGCTCGGATGTTGTCATCCAACTGTGCAAAAAGGTGCTCGGGGCCAATCGTGACGACTCGGCAGCCCCTAATTGCATTCCAGACAGAGCTTAAGCAGTGCGGCAAATACTTCCAACTTTCTTTTTCCCCAAAGTTTGAGCGATGATACAACAATGAAATGATCGCGTGAACAGAAATGATTCACTTGATGACGACAACAGCAACCGTCAGCTATTCTCACTTTCTCTGTTTTCTCTTCAATCTTTTCAACTCTAACCATCAAATGTAATGCAGCGATTATTTGATTTACACGATTAATTCGTTCTTTGATCATCTGCATAAGTCAAATCCTTCATCTCTCCAATCAACCTTCATCATTAACTCATTCAGTGCCATTGACGGATATAGACGCCAAAAAGTACATGCATTTTATCTCGGCTAGCAGTGAATGATTTCAAACAAAATAGATCGAAATGCCATTAATCCGTTGCAGCTTCCTAACAAAACATCAAACTGTTTTGTGACGTTTGATAACGGACGCAAAAAAAAGCACTGGACTGAAAAATATAAAAACATTTAAAAAAAAAACAATGTCATTAAATAAACTGGTTTTATGAAGTGTAATTAAGCGAAAAGTCCCACACCTAGGTGAGGGCATTTTGGAGTTGTTGTGGTTTCGCTGCCGGCGTGCCGTTTTGTTCTCCTGTGACGGGGAAGGTGACAGCCATCTTTCTTTGGCAAGGGTTACGTTCCCAAAAACGTGCTCACTTGGCCGTACGGCTCCAGCTGAGCAGAGCATTACGAGCACACACGCCCACGACGCTTTACAGGACTTCTTGATAACACCGATCGCTTTGCACTTTTCACTTTCTTGGGAACCAAACTGAATTAATTGATGAAATGTCAAGAATGACAAACATCATTCTATTTTTTTTCCTCCGAAAAAACGAACATTCACATGAAATAAACTCATATGTACAGATCGACAAGACTTTTGCCTCCCAAAAGACCCTGAAGGGAGCACCAGGCGCACTTTTCCTTCCTTCGTCGAAAGATTTGGCAAGCGCACGACTGCAGCACCTCTGCAGTCGTGCGGAGCGAGAGGCCTCGGCGATCACATTGACAGCAAAAGCCGTTGCCATAGAAATAACAACATTCAAAGTCCCTCTCCAAAATGAGCGAGCTCGAATGAAGCCGAGGACTGCGCAGAAATGAGAGTGGATCAACTTGGCGATGATTGAAATGCAGGGAAATAATTCCTTGATGCTGACATTCGATTCAAATCTATGTGAAAATGTAACAAATATTACAAACAGTCAGATCAGTGAGCGCAAAGAGAAGTTGATGTCAAAATAAATGTGCAGAGTAGGGAACGATCAGATTGGCTGTTTGCCATTCCAATCCCAAAGCAGTCGCCCGGTAACGCTATTACGTAACCATCGAGCATGTGCTTTAACTTTGAACAGAACAACACCAGGAAATGAACAGATATTTCTTTGAACTATTAGAGGTAGCGCAATGACAGCGAGTTGCTCTCTTCAGAACCATTTGCCCTCACGTTACGCAAAGAGCCAGAGCACATCGAGTGGCCATACATGGTCAGAACTCAGAACACAGTCTGAAATGCAGAGGGGGGCATTACTACTGGAACCGAGCCCAAAAAAAAATGCAAGACTTGCAATGTTTCGCCTTGACTTCGGCAACAGTGAAGCACATTTCTTTGAACACTGCGAGATATTCTCATCAATGATACCTTAATAACTTAAAAGATGTATGACATTTGTCTTTAGATCTCTGTCTGACCAAATTGGAACCACCCATATCATCCATCCAGCCCTGGGAGACAAGGAATCAATCAATACCTTTGTGCTGCAGGAAATCAATAAGCCCAACAGAACTGAAAATTATTATTTTAAAAAACAAAAAAAAACACCTTGTTGCAGGAAACCAGCAAGCCCAACAGAACTGAAAATTATTTTTAAAAAAAAACACCTTGTTGCAGGAAATCAGCAAGCCCAACAGAACAATTTTTTTTTTAAATACATTTAAAAAACACCTTAGTGGTGGAAATCAGGAAGCCCAACAAAACAAAAAAATTGTTAAAAAAATAAATAAATAAATAAATATTTTTAAAAAATATGCCTTGGTGCTGGAAATCAGCCAGCCCAACAGAACTAAAAATTTGTAAAAAAAAAAAAAAAAAAAGTTTAAGAAACAATATTAGCAGCAGTCTTATTTCTGTTATATGAGTTGAAGGTAGCTTGTTAAATTGCACACACCAAACCCACCCTGCGTAATACGTTGCCACACAGCGCTCCCACTAATTACAACTACGTTGTATATGTTTTTTTGCTTCGATGCCGCTCTGTCAAAATACATTCCTAGGCAATAGTCTGAGGCCACCGTTATGTTCTTTGTCAGAGTCTCCGCAAGTTTACACACATGAATAGACAAAACTTTGCAGAGGAACAGTTTAGAATTGAACAACCAATGGAGCTTTCGCATGGCAAATCATTAAGCATTTCCTGTGGGGAGGTCACACAGCATAACCGTTTCAGCACTCAATATGTGACGAGCGACTGGGACGCCATCTGATTGCCAAAATTGCCCCTGTCATTAAAAGTGCGAGATGTCGATTCAAATGAGGTGCGAGTTCTTTTCTCGGTCAAAATGGCTTCAAAAGTTTTGATTTTTGCAAAGACGGGGAGATCCAGCCAATGTGGTGTCGCGCCGCTCTAGTCAATATCAACTCTATTTGGAGTGATAACGTATTTGCCATGTTGTCTTCATGCCGCGCACAAAGAGTCCACTTCATTTCAGTCAGTTATTCTTATTTGGTGTAACGGTGGCATTATATGAAGCCGGTCCCGTCTGAACATTTGAAATGGATGAAATGGTCATGCGTTGTGTTCACAGCCGTGCTGTCATCGCCTTCAACGCCCCAATCCACTTAACACTTCAGATAAACATTTCAACATGCAACCGGGTCTTTACACAAATTCATTGGGAAAAAAAAATGATGAAACATGTTCAAGTTTTCCACCACAACAGGTTTTTGTTCAATGATTGACTAGCATTGCACAAGTGAACATTTCAAAGTCCATGAAGCATTCACATTCTTTATCTACCTACACCCATTTATGGATACACACATGTGCATAAATATACAGAAAGATGCAGAAAGCATCGAGGCACGCGTGATTATCAAGGACATATCTTACCAGCACCGTAACTTCCAGCTCAGAATTCCTCGCTAGCTGCGCAATCCCAAAAATGTATGCAGGGGAGAAAATTCATGGAGGTGCCATCCGATCGCCCCCCTCTCCCTGCTTCAGTCTACCACGTACTTGACTCTGTGTCCTCACATACACGATCCTCTACACAGTCATTCCTCCTCCTCACACACACACACACACGCACGCACACACACACACAACCCCACGCCGCACTGCACGCTCATGCGTCACATCACATTCTCACTGTAGTGGATTGGCAGCAATCCACAGGAGAGGGAAGACTACGCAGTATGTGACGTGATCAAGAGAGGGAAGGGGGAGGCAGGGAGCCCAAGGCACGGCGTTCAATGCTTTGCTTCTGGCAATCCAGAGCGGGCAAGAAAATTGAGAGCGCCGCAGACCGAGCAGAGCAATGCAGGATGGAAGCGATGACTAAGTCATGCGTTTGCCGCGAGTTGCTGGTGGGTAGGTGGATGCGTGACGGGTAGGTAAACCTCAGCCCTTTCAAGGACTACCCTCCACCCAAAATACGGGAGGGGCCAGTGCTGACTGGTAAATGATGGCCCCCTTCCCATTTCCTGGTCACATGAGGTAAGAAAGAGAAAAAGAGCTCAGACCTCAGAAGGGCATTCACTCTCTCATAAGAGAACATGACACGCTTGCCGCAACCCATCAACGGCAACACATAACAATACAATTCAAAAAATATACTAAGTTACAACGAGAAGAGAGAAAAAGAAAACGCATGTGCCGCCTCATTTTAAACGCGTTGAGTGCCATTGACGTGAAATGACGTCAATGGGAAACCTAACAAGGAGCACTGCGGAGGTCAATTGCTATGCAAGGATTCAGAACTGCGGGACGGATGTGCCAACCACTCGGTCACGGTGTCGCCCAAAAACTAACTATTCTCTGCAATTTCCATTTTCACTATAGGTGAAAAATACTGCACAGTAAGTGTCTCAATGCATTAGTTCTTAGCCTCCTAAAGATTTTCATCCTCATATAACACGAGGGAGCTCAGCAGTGATCCCGTGTAGAATAAGAAGCTGCTTCATAATAGCGGACAATGCAAAAGGTTATGGTCCTAAACTTAAATGTCCAATGTACACTGGCGGTGCATTATTGCATAGTCCAATGTTTCCCAACCTTTATTGAGCCGAGGCCGTGTCTGTCACTATACATCACCGTCATGGGTCAAAGAAAAAAAAAAAAAGTATGTATTTGTCAATAATAAACTATTATTTCTAACAAATTAAGTGAGATTCTACATCGCTGATGGTCTCCCACCGCAGTGTGTAAAGTGTGTCACGCCAGCTTGGTTGGGATTCACTGGCCTAGAAGCAATGCCACAGAATTCAGCCACAGTTATGTTTTCTAATTTGCAGATGGCATTAAATTGCAATAACGTATCAAAGGCAAAAGACCGAGGGAGAACTGTTTCTTAAATACGAACAGAAAGGTGTATGCTGAATTGTTGCTATAGGAATTAACACGGCATTAATATATCCCGACATTTGGGGAACTTTGGAGATTCCAATGAATATTGCTCCGGGAATTCAAATAACTCAAAACTGGCAACACAATAACATCCGTAACCTTTATGTCTTCTTTTGCATAAAACGCCATAGCAACCCCAAAACATTCTTCGAGATGTTGCCACGCAAAAATGCAGTAAACCGCAATAGACTAGCTTTTCTAAGACTAATGTCGTGGTTGAAATGTATTCCAAATGTTTAAGTTACTCAACTTCTAAAAATGTGGTGTAGAGCGTTGCTGACACAAGCCCTACCTTTAACGACAACCCAGCAAAACGCACAATATTTGCATCGTCACGTTTTCCACCCAAGATTTGAAGATTTAAGTCAAATGCACAGTTTCTTTGACTTCACGTCATCTGAAAGAGTTGCGTCAAATATTTCGCAAACGTTCATTTCCATATCAAAGGAGGATTGTCCAAAGATTGATTGACATTGTGTCATTTATCAATTACAACACGCCCCCGGCACATGCGTCACGGCCTAAATAAGAATCGCCGTTAAGTTATCCGAGCTCAAAAAGACAAAAGTAGCAACTGGTAGTAAGAAACACGCGAGGTAAACTCACCGTCCTGAGCAGACCTAAGAAGGATTTATTTTGAGCATGCAACTGCACTCGGCTGTCACCTGCTCCGACTCGGACGAACTGTGCGCCACCACTACTACCTTTCTCTAAGCGCCACCGGAGGAAACGAAACACGCACGCAAATACATGCACACGCCTTGGCTCTCCCTATCTCACACACCCACTTCACGCACAGGAAGACAAATGAAATTCCACACAGGAAGGAAGGCTTGGGTCGAGGTTCGAAAGCAACCTCTCGATTGGGAGGCGGACCGGCTGTGTTTCCGACACTGTACTCGCTAAACTTGGGAATTATTCAATCTTTGCCTGGGAATTTTTGCATGTAAAAGTATAACATGGCGTTCAATTTATCACCCATTCCTTTCATCTAATTACATGAAGTCCCTAATGTGCACAAGTAGATTAGTTGGAGTTCAAGCCAGTAAATGTATTTTGTCTGTAAGACTGCCATCTACTGGTCGAAAGGTGACATTGACGCCTCACGTACAGGCACAGAGCTACACTACTCTGGACGAGAGGCGCTTAACCCGGTCAAAAATGTTTGGATGTATTTTGTCAGTTAATTTTTGCAATAAATGTTTTTTTAAAGTGTTGCGAACATTATGGTCACAAGTGGCCGTTCTGAGGAACTCCCAAGGGGTCACACATCCATGTTAGAATTTACCGTTCTCGTAGGAGACTGAACCGACCTATTCATTTGGGGGTGGTAATGACACATATGGGAATATAATATTAAGACCTTGATGTTGATTTGTTTGAAAACATGCACAATCAAGGGCGTTCTAATTCTGATTCTAATGAGTTCTTGCACGCAATGTTGGTTCGCTATTCAATAGTTTTGTGCCATCTTTGAATGGAATGTTTTTAGGAGAGGTGGGTTGAACTATTTATATTATTGCTTAAAGTCCAATATTAAGGTGTTTTATTGTTTATTTTTGTTAACAAAATTCTTGTTTATTTGATCACTAAATTTCGCCATGTCTGACAGCATTTCCCCCTTTTGAATTTAATCCATGTTCATCCTTTTATATGCCCTTTAAGATGCAATTTATAATAGTTTTTGCATGTTTTTATGGTTGATACTAATCCTTGGAGTGCATTATCAGTGTGCTGTTACCAACAATGTATGTTTATTTGCTATCTCAATTTGTGTGGTATGATGACGCTCTACAAAACAGTATTTAATGTCAAATAAATCTTACTAAATAAATTGCGTGCCAGCGTTGGTTCTCGCCTAATAACGATGAGTCTATTTACTTACATTAGGGCTAAGGGCAAATTTACCACATTGAATATGGCGGACTTTTTCACGTGTTGCAGCAACGGACCGACCCGTTCAACGCGCTCTGTGATGTCTGTGGCCGCAGCTGCCGTGCGAGCAGAGTGGGCTAGCACTGCAGCAGGGTGGCTACTGGCTAGCTTCAAAACCGCAAACTGAGCGCAATGGCAGGTCTGCTTTCTTTCATCGTATCGCACAGATTCTAGAAACGAAAACAATGTCACGTATTTCAGGATATTGTCCGAACAACAGCCACGCTGAATACGGAGCACTTGACGCTAAACGGAGGATATAATACCACAGACGAATAAAAGGAAGACGCGGCTATCCCATTCTTGTCTCCACCATTTTGGTTGTCAGTGATGGAGCACATCCGGACGCCCAAGGTATCTTTGAAAAAATGATCAATAACATTTGCCAGTTCCTTATTTTCGTGCTCTGTATTTATTTTCGTCATCTGTGTTAATGGTTCCCAATTTGACTAACGTCACCCGTTGGCAAGCACAAGGATCCGAGCTGTGTGGACGCACTGCAAACGATGTTTTATGCGGTTCGAGGATCATGGCACTCCTGTTCGGTGTGACCCGAGCCATCGTAATAGTCGCCCAGCCTGTCCGCACACATCCCAATGGTGTGTCCGGTAATGGAAATGATTTCCTCTTAAAAAATACTCGATACGTCAAACTAATTTATCATTATCAGCGCTTCATGGCAATATAACGCAAGAATACGCAGACATTGACTTGACTATTAAGCTGAAACAATCACAACCCCCCCCCCCCACACACACACACACACTTTAGGCTGAAAAAAAATTACACGAATGTATTTATATAGACTTTAATCAGATAAGAGTCTCAAAGGTCTTAAATTCGTATTCCCACACTTCACAAATATTAATGACATCCCCTGACCTTAACCCCACAGGAGGGAAAAAAACATCTTGGGAAAAATAAGAAACCTTGAGATTGGGCATCAGTTGGGTGGGAATACCACCGACAACCCCCCCCCCCTCTCTCTTTCCAGGACTAACAGGCTGCAATGCATGCCGAGTGGGCAACATTTAACGCAATATGATGCTATACAATGTTAATTAACAATGTAAGAGGTCCATATAACAAGATGAAGCGCTGCAGGAAGATAATGCTAATTGCATGCAATTCCACCATGCAAATATTGTATCCCTGACATTTTGTGTGTGTGTGTGTGCGCTTCCATAAGGTGGAAAATGTGCGTCTCTTGGACCGCTCGAAGGGCCAGAGAAAGGCCAGTGTTGGGACCTTCTACCTTTCAGCTACACATTCAATGTTTATTGAGAACAACCCCGAGACACGCAAGGAGACGTGGGTAAGCAGGAAGCTGTGTGCTGCTCCTCTTTAATAATAATATCTTTATTGAATCCATGACATATTCAAGGTTAAGTCGACGCATTGTACACCGTCCCCAATTCTTGAGCTCTTAGTTTTATTCTGGCACGCGCAGCTGGTGGGCCACTCAGTTCAAGGACTGAAGGTATATGCCTTGTGAATTCACCCACAATGTCTGTGCCAGCTTTCATCGAGTCATTTATGATTGTGTCTTTTTGTATTGCAAGAAAATTTTGAGACACAAAACAATTGGCTTGTTTTTAAGACAACTTCCAATAAAATGACTTTTTTCCATAACTGTTTGCGTTTTATGTGAAATGCTCAAGCACTTCCCCATGAGAAGATGCTGACAATTCGCCGGATGATTTTGAATCATGAGACAAATTGCTCAACAATTTATCTTGTGTCTTATTACATAATAATCATTTTAGGTTAGTTATTTATACTGGTAAAATGACCATTTTCTTTTTTTTTTATGCAAGTCAATCTCAAGTTCCACAAACCACTGCCTATTAAGACACAACAAAATCACCGGTTTCTGCAAAGCTAATATTTGTTGACAAATACTGATCAACTTTATTGTTGTGAATAGCAGTGACTACATTTACATGCTGCCATTAATCCTTTCAAAACTTGAATATTAGCAATAGTCGACTTTTGAAAGGCCACATAGACTAAGATATACAAGACTTTTTTTTTTTTGGGCTGCGTGTCAGGTGTGCAGCACCTGCTTGTGACGTGGTACCTGTAAATCCGTTCTCAACGCCTACACAGGATGCAACTTCTCTTCACATTTTGAGTGTAGCTATGTTCTTATTTCATATATTGTCCGGTGCAGATTTTTTTTTTTTAAGCGCCCAATATCGACATCGCCCCAAAAATACCATCTACTTCTTCTCCATCTCACACCAATCACCATCAAGATTTACTCTTTACGGGAAAGCATATTTTGCTCAAAGCATTTCAAAGGCCCATGAGAGTATTTTTGTCTTTTCAATCTATGATTTTTTTTTTCAAATGTGTCTTGTATTTCAGATCTTACACAGCATGATAAGCAGTGTGGAGCGGTTGCCCAGCGCTCCCACTGGTAGTCAGCTGATCTTGCGTTGCAAAGATTTCAGGATCTTCCAGCTTCTCATGCACCAGGAGAAAGATTGTTTTGACGTCCAGTCCTCATTATTGCGGTTGTCACGACCAGGTTTGTCTGTCTTTTGTCTGGTATATGCGCACCCTACTTCCGCATTCAACAAAGGATGCAAACGCACTTCCGCACATCCTCCTCACTCAGATAAATTGCACACTCATGCATGCGTACACGCAATTTTTTTTTTTTTAAATTAAGGCAGGCGAACAAACATTTTAGTGCCTGGTTCAAATAAACCGCTCAGAGAAAACTAATGTTGTGCTACCATTTGTCTCGCTGTGAATTCTGAGGTTGTGTGCCGTGGCGCCATATTGCATCCTACGTCATGCCGCAAAGGTTTGGACTGTTAAAGTGACCCAAACCAGACCAATGTTACTATATTTGAGGCGGCTTTCAAAATCAGCCGAATTCAACGATATCAAAGTGAAATAAGTGATGTCATTTTTTTGCGCTGATAATTATCTGTGCAATCGTTACTGTGCATCCCTATCTGCACTGGCCCCACCCAAGATGACGAAAGCTGATGTGGAGGCTTCCTTGGTGTATGCTTGTATCATTTCTATAAATCAATATGAACTTTTGTCTGGTGATACGTGCCAGAGAGATTTTCTTGTTTTGTAGCATACGCAGGAAGCCTGCTAATTGTTTTCCATCTTTGTTTGTGTTACTTCCTGCATACAGTGGATTCTTTGATAGCATGTTGAATGCTAAAAAAAAAAAAATACCATTTTATACTTATTCTCTGAATATGTTCTCTTTTCAGAAAAGTACAGTGAGCTGTACTGTCTGTCCTTCAATCCAAATATTAACAAGGAGGAGAGGCAAGAATCGTGGAGCTTCATAGACCTGATGGCCGACTACAAACGAATGGGAGTTCCAAATAACCTCTGGGTTGTTTCGGCAGCAAATAGCGAATACAAGGTTAGTTGGTCCACTTGGGAGCCTTTGAGCTGACATTTTTTATTTTGTCGCGATCCATTCAGCCGTCCGTTTATCGGGGTTTGACGATATATGGATTTAATCGGTATTCATGGGAATGGGGACCGAGCTGACTAGCAAATAGTGTTAAAAAAAAACAACAATAGAAAATTCATCCATAATCCAGATATTTAGCATTTTTCTACATTTTTCCACAATTATGATTATGCATGAAACCCTATTATGGAACTCTCCTCCTCATTCAACTTGACTTTTTCTCGAAGGACAGCCCAACGTGTCTCTTCATAATGTTCCAAATCGCGGTGCGTCTCTGCTGTGTTAGCTGTCCCTTCGACTCTGACCTCTGCTTTTACGCGCCTTTCTTTATTCACCACAAAATGGATAGAAAATGGGAAGCTGCTGGAACTTTGGACCAGTTCCCCCAGGAGCTCTATCCAGTCCGTGAACAATATTGATGAAAATATTACACTTGGTCTTTTCCCAGATTTGTGAAACATACCCATCGGAGCTTTTCATTCCAAAGTCAGCCTCACCGACCGTCATTTTGGGCAGCTCAAGGTTCAGGAGCCGTGGACGATTTCCTGTTCTGTCGTACTTTCACCAGGACACGCTGGTCAGTGTTTGAGACCAACATAATCAATTAGTGTGATCTGAATTGTATGATGCTGATGTCGCATTGCCGTTTAGGCTGCCGTGTGCAGATGTAGTCAGCCACTGTCAGGCTTCAGCGCCCGTTGTCAGGAGGATGAGGTCATGCTGCAGGCCGTGATGAAATCCAACCCCGGAAGTGCCTATATTTATGTGGCGGACACCAGGCCCAAGGTAACGCGCTCGTCATTCACCTCGCGTGGATGTCAACCGAGTTGTACCGTTGCACAACGCTCTTTCTGAATGTGTGTGCAGCTGAATGCCATGGCAAACAGAGCTGCTGGCAAAGGTTATGAGAATGAGGACCACTACACCAACATCAAGCTGCACTTCATTGGCATCGAAAACATTCATGTGATGAGGAACAGCCAACAGAAAATGATTGACGGTAAGTAAGAGTGCCGTCCCTCGTTGGGCTGGCCACGTAAGCTGTCTTCCTCTTGGATCACCGTGCGGTCAAAGGATGACCGCGTGATTGACTGACTTCCGATATCGTGTCAGAGGCAGAACGCCAGCAAGGAAAGCGTCAAGTCTCGTACCAGAAACTCATTTTCTTGGCCAAAGAATTGGAGTGACCTACCATTCAAATAAAGAAATTTGCAAACCGGTAAAGCTAACAACGAGAGCCACACCTTTGGGTAATACATTTTCAAATGATACTTTGCATATCATAAAGCTTTGAAAACGTACAAATGTTCAATCCATCAACCACGAATGATTCTGAAAAAAAAAAACAATTTAAATGCAATTCAAAGCTTTGATTCGTCGACATGCAAACTAATTTGCAATTTAGATCCGACACGATGAGACATGGAACACATTTGCAATATCTCATCTTCTCAATATTATGCAGGTCGTCACCCATTTTCGACACAAACCCTCTTCGGAGATGACGACAAAGGTTTCTTGAGGCTTGCGGACATGTTCGAACGGGCGATAATGGTTCCACTTGCCAATTAAATGACGCAGCTCAATTATTTGACGCTATTGCCATGTACGCATTGGCCTGTGTGTGAATTTCCTTCTGCCTTCCATGCAGTGGGCGAAATGCGATCTCCATCAATGACGGACTTCCTTTGGGGTCTGGAAAACTCGGGTTGGCTGAAACACATTAAAGCGATTCTCGATGCCGGAGTCTTCATTGCCAAGGTATGTGCTTCCTTCTTCAACGTCGTTAAGTCACACTTTGTTGACTTCAGTGTACAGTTGATACGCAAGATTGCATATCGTCGCTGTCCCGTGAAAAACATTTTTGTCCATTTTTTTGGCGCATTTTTTTCTTTTTGCGTGAATGTGAAATTGGACATGGGTGTTTTTCACAGGACGCCGACGACATGCGAGCTAAATGACTGATGAAAAACCCGTTCCAATGGGTGTTGAAATGACAAGACGACGCGCTGCCACGCTAAACTTCAATCTTGTTTCACGTACTTGTTAAGGTTGCAGGTTGTTGCTTGGTTTTGACACACAGAAATATTTTTCAGGCGGTGGCTGATGAAGGAGTCAGTGTGTTGGTTCACTGTTCAGATGGCTGGGATAGGACAGCTCAGGCCTGTTCTGTAGCCAGTGTACTGTTGGACCCGTTTTATCGAACAATCAAAGGCATGATGGTAAACACGCAGCCACACACTCGGGCCCGACCGATATTGCTCTTTTTTTTTTTTTTTTTTTGAGGACGATGCCAATTTAGATTTTTTTTTTGGGGGGGCAGAAAGAAATACTGATTACCCAATAATCATCCCGTTAATTAAAAACATAATGCATAAAATAATATTTTTATTCCCTCACTGTCAGTTATATGCAAATTGTATTTTCATTGTTCGTCATTTATACGCTTTCCTCTTTTCTCATGTAGGTACTGATAGAAAGAGACTGGGTTTCATTTGGTCACAAGTTTTCCCACAGGTCTGTCACTGGTCAAATAATTTCGAGTCTTCATTCAACCGAACTTGCATGTTTTTGAAATGCGGGAGGATGCCGGGGTATCGGGACAGAATAGAAAATTCATGAATGGATGTGTTTTTTCCCCCTACTATTTACAATCATTCAAAGGATATTTGTTCTTCTTTTTTTAGGTATGCCCACTTGGATGGCGATCCTAAAGAAGTGTCCCCGGTTATTGATCAGTTCTTGGAATGTGTGTGGCAGCTGTCTCAACAGTTTCCATGTGCCTTTGAGTTTAACGAGTGCTTCCTTATCGCAATACACACACACGTCTACTCCTGCCATTACGGGACCTTCCTGGGCAACTGTCAGAAGGAACGCAAGGATATGAGGTACAGAGACAAACACACACTCCGGCAGCGTCAAGAACTTGGCGCATTGACATTGGTCATGCGTTTGCTTTTGTTTTTGATGTCTCCCTCCTGCGGCACAACTCAAAGACATCCGTAAACAATTCCCATCCAATGTAACTTTTATTGCCCTCAGCTGAACTTTGTGTCACCTGCATCTGAACGTGTGACACTAGTTTTTTATTTATTTTTTTTTTTTTAAGAGCAGGGGTCACCAACGTGGTGTCGGCAGGAACCAGGTAGCCCTGAAGGGCCAAATGAGTACCCTGTTGGCCTGTTCTAAAAATAGCTCACCGGTTATGATTGTGAGCCCCAATCATAAAAAAAAAAAAAAAAGGATTCTGTAGTGCGACCTAGAGTGGAAAAACAAGATCTAATCCCGGCCCATTTGACTGAGCGCTCCAGCCAAAAAAAAAAAGTCCATCCAGGAAGTTTTTTTTTGCCTTCAGTATCCTAATATTCAGCTCATTCTATTCGGGTTCACACAAATAAGTGCCGCTGTTGTGTGTATGTGCTTGTGACAGGCTACATGAGCGGAGTCATTCAATGTGGCCACAGCTGTGGAAGGACAGAGCCGACTTCACCAATCCACTGTACAAGGCCGAACTGAGTCAGTGTCAGGGTGTCCTGAGACCAAACACCTCCCCCTACTGTTTCAAGTGAGTCACTACAGCACCAACGCTCAATTCCCCACTGCTCCTTAAATGAATTGATGTTGACCTCACACATGAATCTCATGGAGTTCATTGATGCTGCTGGATAGCTTTTCATCTTTTATCTACTCCCAAAATATACTTTGGACATTTAGTAGTAATTATTCAAATTAAATTTACACTCTCCAAATTTGCCTCTGAAGAAAAAGTTCTTAAAGATGGGCAACTGCTGCTCGAACTACTTTCTACTTTCTTTTTTTTTTTTTAATAGAATGTGGAAGGGACTCTATAACCACGTGGAGCGGTCGACGCCTCCTAGCCAGTCACCTGCGGACTTCCTGTCTGCTATGAGGGAGGAGTCCCAGCAGCTGGAGGAGGAGCTGACCAATCACCAGGAGGTACCACCCGGAGGAAACGCTCACCACCACCCGGGCTCCAGACAAGGCATACAACACACAGAACACTCGTTTCACCACGGCAAATCGTCCTTGTCTAGTTCTGCTTGTTACATCTTTGGAAGTTTGTCGTAACTTTCATGATCAGTTTGATGAAACTGCACTTATTTAAATGTGTGCGGTGAAGCGTTTTTCAGTACAAGCCAGAACGCTATTGGCACTTGAATTTAATTACGTAACAAGCTCGGTCAATGTTCTCTCAGAGTTTCACACGTTTGCCAACTTTTGTTTCACTAAACTAAAGAAAAGTGTCTCAGTTATTTCTGTGACATCTCCCTTCTCTTCTCTTATGCAGAGGATATCTGTGCTAACAGGGAAGCCAATAATGTGGGAGAAAGTAGTGGTTAAAAGGAGGACTGGGCACATCCAGCAGAGACACTGTGGGCCGGACCCACCCACCACATCCACCGTCCCAGTCAGCAGCCCCGCACAGAACCACAGCACCTTTGGAGGAGCCAATCCAAATGCTTTCACCCTGCCGATAGGCCAACCCAACCAGGACAAGCGCCTCAACGCAGATGACATCGCCAGCGACCTGGAGTCGGGCGTGGCTGACCTCAGCAGCCGATCGTCCAGCGCTGGGGAGGACGGCAAGGACCAGGAGATGGACGTCACTACTGCCTGACTCAAAATTTAACAAATTATTGGAGTGTGAGCATTGCTTTTATTTGAAGTTGCTTTTTATAATTGTATTTTATGTTTTGTTATAATTCATTTTTTCGAAAGCCCTTTTTTTATAAACAAAATCTGAGTGTTAACTTTTCATTTGTACTTTTAAGAAATGCACTTTTAAGATGGGACTGCTAAAAATGATGCGGCTGCTGGATTAACAGTTTCGTTCAATATTGCTCTTTTGGACACGGAAACACTTGCTTCTGTAATCACGTCATATCATACGATGTAACGGCCTTCTGTTGTTGGATATAAGTCACAGCGTATTTTATGGTAGAGAGTAACCTTGCGTTCTTGTCATAGTCTTCATCGAAACAACTCGGCAAGAGGGGAAATTGTCAAACATTTGTCAGTATTAACTTTGCAAAGCCAATGTGCAGGCCTGCTTGGCTGTCTCGAGAATTTTGGTTTTACAGATAACCGAGCCTTTTTTTTTTAACTGTATTATATAACCTTTTATGAATCACTGTCAATCAATTTAAAGGGATGGATGGACTTGTAAGCCATGAAGGGAGGTGTCAGTCTGAATGCAGACAAACCCTTTCAATCTTTAACGAGAACAAAATGTCAACGTTGTTTACATCAACAGCTGATCATAATGTGTGTGACCCCCGCCCCGTGTCATTTTGTGCAATATAATTTATTCTTTGTTTGTGGACTGACTAACAGTCTCATATTGGACTGTGATTTACGTGCAGAGTGCATCAAGGTGTTATTGTGATTATTTAAACTCAAGCGTGTCTTCTGTTTTGTAGCCCCACCCCTCAGCCTCCTTGTTGAATTTCGAGATGCTGTTGTCAAACGTGGTCTCTGCACTGTTAAAATGGATGGTGTGTGGAAAGTGAAGACACAGTCAAGCGTTTTAAGACTTGATCCTGTTGTGTTGGTTTTTGACTGTTGAGGGACTTCTCAAGTTTGGCTCCAGATGAGCTTGCTGCTTCACTGCGGGGTGTTGGGCTCTTTTCAAAGCATTCCCCAAATAAATGCTGAGTAACATCACAAAGCTGATATCTAGGTAGGACCAACTTTCTAGCTGCAGATTTGTGGGGCAGTTCAGCCCAATTGAAAACATTTAAAATAAATAGGGTGAAAACTTTGATATAGGACAGCAAAATTTTAAGTGTAACGAAAGGAAGATTAGAGCAATGCCATTTCCTTCTTACGCAATATATTGCCGCCTGAGGTGTTTGGGTGTTCTTTATTAATGCTACATTAATACACACTCTTTCAGATGGCAACACTCTCGGTGTGACGCATCTTGAAGATGAATGCGAAAGCTATAATATGGCGTTCAACCAAAGTCGAAAAACGGGCTCAATTCACAAATTAATCTCAAGGCACTAAGGTCTAGAACCACATATTAGGAAAACTGACTGAGGCCCACATGAGCAGGCGCAAAGTGACAGGCAAGGAAAAATAGGAATTTGCTCACTGGTCTCAATATTGCTTCTGTGAACCGCAACGTTGGCCAAACTGTTACGGATTTGAAACATTAATTTGACAGACCAGACCTGTAATGAGTAGTTGCCGCAATCAAGTGGACCTGAAATTCCACTGACCAGAGACTTGACTAGCACACAGAATGAATTCTTAGAAAAAATTAGAAGAAAGGAATGATTAGACGCTCGGTGTCGGCAGATGATTTATTTCATGTACCGCAAATTATTCTTATGATTATTATTACATCATACAAGCAGCTCTACTTTCTTTCTGCGCTTGCGTCCACAACTTGGACAAAATGTTTTGTTTCACCGGTGCAGAATACTCATTGCACTGCTTGTTCAGTAACTTCCAACCGAAAAATCTTTCATCATTAAATATGGGATGGAAGGCGGTGGTGATTCAGTTCTTCAGTGAGTACGGCGATTGTAATTTTCCATGAGCACCGATGTTTATAAATATTGATGGAAATGTTGAGTCCTCTTTACGTTGCACATGAATCAAGTTAAAGACATGATTTGTCACCAAATGTTGGCGATAAGAGCCATAATTTCAAATAGGATATTACATGATCACATTTTAAATCATCGCCACTCAAATGATCCACTAACAAAACCGCGTAACTTTGAACCCCCACAACTGTTGCAACTTCTTCATCAAGTCCCTTTTCCGTCCTTAACGTGCGGTAGACGGCACTCCTCTCTTGAGAAGAAAAGCTGCTGGCAAAGCTTGTGCGTTTCGTCAGGACAGGTAACTTCATGACCAATAGTGCGAGGGTCACAGTAGATCTCATAGTCATTTCCTCCCTAAAGCAAAACAGCCACATCAACAAAATACATAACGGAAAATTATTTTCTTTTCAAAGCCTCCCTACACACACATTCACAGCGGTTTTCCGATTTCCATTTCGGACAAAAGAGCCGAATGCCGGTGTCGTTTTCATATATTCATGACAAACAAATATTTCCCGTACTAAGGACTCCAAAGTGTGTAAGCAATGTTAGGTAAGGTGTGTTCAACCTGGTGACTTGTGTGTGACGTATTCATAAAAAACTCCATCGACACCTGACGTATTGGTTGATTACCGGTTTATTCCATCCTCGGTTATTTGTTGAAAAAGTCGCCTGGCACCGTTTTTTATGAAAAGCCAAAATCATGAAGCTTTCGAGCACAAAGAAAGTACGTTGAGGAGAGTTGAGGAGTCCACCTCGGTCGATTTGACAAATGCTACATTTTGGTAGTGACACTCAGCTTGTGGAAAACTGCTGGAGTTTTCACTCCAACTTAAACCGCTTATCTTTAATTTGGAGGTATCACAATGTTAAAATTCAAAAGGATTATGTTATACGTCAAGACAGAGTCCAAGCGCAGCATACTCACGGGTTTCGTTTTATCGCCAAAGAAATGAATGGTTGAATACTCGTCCTTCTCGACGATCCCCAGGCAGTATCTTTTATCCCAACCGTCAGGGAAGACATCAAAGCTGATCTGCCCTCCTGCACAGCAACCAACAGTAACAAACGCGAATGGAACGCATCAAAATGTGAACGGAGATGACTCACCGATTGAGAACGACAACCCTTTTCCTTTGAACTCTTCCTTTAAAACAGACACAAACTTCTCCCGGATTTGTTCTCTCTGTTGGGGCCAGAAAACACAAAAGATGCCGATAGTCTTTTTGCCGCTTACATTTTTCGATCCTACTTTGGGGATCGCTTCACTTTAAATACATGAATCGATCAAAACGACTTTTCGGAGGAGCGTGTGGCAATAATGCGTTAACTCAAGCTGGTTGAATCATTCTCGAGCAGGAGTGACCCCCGCGGACCACATGAGTAGCCGGTGGTCTTGTGCTAAAAATAACACACTAGTGAAGTGATTATTTGAAAATGTTAATATTTGCAGAGATTGACAGAAACAAAGCGCTGCCTATTGATACTTATCTGTTTCAAAGCATGTTAAATCATTGATGTGATCAGTGACTTTGCGAATATAAAGCATCATTAATTACAAATTGTATCAAATTGGTAACCCCTTCTCATGTATCATATCTCTCACTTCCACTTTCTGTAAGTGGATGGATGTTACCTGGTCCAGCTCAAAGAACTCTTTGCGTTCCTCCATAGTACAGCTGCGTCCAATCGGGGAGACGTTCAACATGCCGTTACGAAATTCAATGAATGTACCCCTGACAGAAAAAAACATGAATAATAAATAAATAAATACAGACAAAACACAACAAATGTGAACTACTTTTTCAGGCAAACTGAATATTCAACCCTTTAAAATGAGACATTGGGAAGAAAATTTGAATCATGACAACGTGAGTTAAATGCTCATACCTTTTCTTGGGAAGCTTGATCTTGGACAAGTAGTTGAGACAGAAATTGATAAATTCTTGTAGTAGCTCTTCTCCCATGTGGGCTTGGATGGACTGATGACAGGCAACAGATAAAGTGGCAACATCTCGACAATCAGAACACGTCAGCCTGGTGAGGAGAATGTCTTACCTGAATTGAAAGTAACTGTCCCTTCTTATAGGCCACAAGACCATTCTCTGCAAAAACATAATCCACTTTCTGGATCACTGTTTGCAGACAGCAGACAAGGGGAAAGGCAAACCAACAAAAATTAGTTGCACCATATAAATGACATCTCAGCACAGTATGATGCAGTGCAAGCAAACCCACAACACCGCAAATGACAGTACACTCACAATTATATAGTGTAGAGTACACTGTGAATTTTTATCTATCTCAAGGCATTATACATTATATATACATTTATTATATTTCAAGCCAGTCGACTGCGCCAAAAATAATAATTTTGAGGGCAGCGTGTGTATGCTTGAAAGACAAAGTCGAGGAAAATATTTCTTTTAAGGTCAGGTTTGTGCGTCTCACCATCATCTCCCAGTTGCTCTTTGATTTTGCTGAGGTCCGAGCCGCCCACCACGCCGACACGGACCCTCGTCTTCAACTTTTCAATAAACGTGGTCATTTTCGTAGTTATGGGCTTGGAAACATACAAATGATACAACAGCAGGAATATGAAAAAGCAGCAATACCAATTCAAAGCTACTTGATTTTTGTGCATCTTGATTTTTTTCAATCCATGGTGGGGTTATACGGAGATGGAATACGGAAAATTGCAGTCCAAATATTTGTGGACCAGGCTGGCTGTATATGTATAGAAGCTCGTAGTAAAAATGCATGTATTTATCCACCTGCTGCCATTCGTACGAAGTTGTGGCTTCCTGCGAATATATCACCTTTGTGTCCACACCGAGTAAGTAAATTGAAACCAGATCACATTTTTTAACGAGTGCCCTGGATCAACAATGGTGTTGAAACTCTGCTTGACAGTTATGCTGAACATTGAAAAGTAAAGCAGGGCTGATTTGACTTTAATATACAAAGTGGAAGCTGCGTAATCGCAGTTCCTGACTTAAAATGAAAACTACCTCTTCTATACATGGCGAAGAAGCGCAGCCAACTAGTGATGACTGGACTTTAAAGTCCCAGGACGGCTGGCTTTGCATGATCGATGCCCCGCTAGAAAGAACGGCGTGGAGAGCGGACCGGTGGTCCACTTAAGCGAGGACACTCGAGGACACTCACTCATGCGTGTATTCTCTACCTGTCTCGCGGCTGTCAAGGTGCCGTCAACATCAAATAGGCAGAGAACGTTGGAGTCCATCGACATTTTTCCCATCATGTCTCTCAGCTTCTTCGGTACTCTTTGCTGAGTGCATGTGCGTTACTGCCACCTACCAGACTGGAATGTGCATGTACCAACGTTTTGTTTTTTTATTATAGAACTTTAAATGTACAAATATATTGGCATAGTACATTGTTAACACAAGACGGAAAAGGTTACAGACGAGCCCCAAGAAAGTATCACAAAGAAATAGAAAAGAAAAAAGCTCACAGATGCGAAAAATGTTTATCCCAACACGCCGTAGCATGCTAGATATACGACGTGTCTACTTAGCGGCCATGTTGGCGGGGGCGGCATTTTCACAAACATTTACAATTAGTCGCAACGTGTTTATTGCAACATATTTTCGTGATGGTTACGTTTTTTGTGTCGACACAAAAATGTCTGTAATTAACGTAAGACATTTGGAGCGAAACTATTAAATGATGTGCTTAAGACCATTCACAGGTCTATTTTAATAATTGCGGGGTACAGTGTGCAATGTTATGCAGCATAATGTGCGTGCATTGTTTAGTGTCCTTGCCGTCCACATACTAAAAATACGGTGACGTATTTGCCCCAAATATTTTGGCGTCGCCGTAGGCACGCATAATAAAAGATAAGTGTTGTCCATGGAAATGACGTTGTTTTCTCCTTCTTCGTTTTCGCCTTGCAGGACAACCAACCATCCGATAGTATTCACAGCGCCCCGCACTGTTTAACATTTTGAATAGAAAATGAATCATGAGCTTGGTTTTGTAATGTTAAGCTTTGTAATGTGTGGAAAGGTGGAACTGTTTTTAAAACTTGGCGTCAGAATAACGGGAAATTGAAGAAAAACATTGCTCAATCACCCTAAAGTAGTTTTCAAACCAAATGATTTTTTTGTGCTCCATTAATATTACTCGCAGTATGTCGCAAAAATAAAATTAATTATTTTGTCAACACTATAACGATCCGAATCATGCTATTTGGCATACAAATAATTTGTATGCAAGGCTAGAGGAGCTTATTCAGGTACTGTCAGGAGGCAACGGGCTCATCATACACAATGAGTGTATTCCATGCTGTACTGTAGTCTAGTGAACAACAATGACTCAATGTCGCAGTACAAATACTTTGTCAAATCTGAAAAAAAAAAACAAAGCAAACGAAAAGAAGTCCAAAACCAAAGGAGGAAGCCCCCCACCCTTCCCTTAAACTTCGAACAAAGAACCTTTCGCGCCATGTGTTTAAACCCCGCGACTGACCAATCGCTATTCAAACAAACTATATTTACATGATGTTTTCGCCCTTAGTGTTATGACCAACCAGAAGCGACCTTTCTTCCTCGTCGTCTGCGTTCAAATCGAAACGATCGGATTTGACCAATCCGCGGCCCGTGGGGGAGGAGTTCTACAAGTACTTCAAGGCAAGTTAGTGTGGCGTCGCAGACCGTGACAAAACCTCTACGCTTTGTACGGTCTTCTGTCTGCCGCGATTGTCGAAACTGGTAGCAGGTAAGCGGCCGCAATTTAGTTGTTTTTAATACGTTTTATTTTCGTTGATTTGTGTTTGGCGATGTCAGCCCTTTGTTGGCGTTCGTTAGAAGTACCCGATAACCGTGTTTTTATCCCGAGCAATATTTTGTACTACCGAACATTCGGGTATTTAAATATGTTAAACTGCCCGTCTTAAATTCAAAGTACGCGTTGAATCTTATTACGAATCTCGACTTTCTTCTCCATAAGTACACTTGTTAGCGAGCCGCTAACTGCGCAGGCCTTCTGCTTCACGGTAAACAACTGCAGCCCAAACGCCATTTGGTTAACAGCTTTGCACGATGGCCGCGCGTCCAACTTTGGAAACTTAACTGGCTTGAAGGCGCTCGCTTCCTTTGGGCTCTTGACGTGAATCGCTTGTAACGTTGAACGGACGGAAAGCCGTCGTGTGGTGGCGTATAAGGCGTTCACCGGCCACTTTATTAAGTTTTTGTCAAGTTAACTTTAGGCGGGAAGATACAAAATGGAGTCGCGTCTTTTTGTCCCCTTCGAGGCAGAAAGCCGATTAAGGCCATGGAGCATCTTTCAGAGGCTCTGCCCTATTTATTGTGTGGCTACATTGTTCAAAACTAACAACTCGCTAATTGTGATTATTGCCGAACTTAAAGCTCCTCCACAATGTTAAATATTTTTTTCGACTTAGTAAATGGGCTTTTAACGACCCATTTCCTTCGAAATTTCGCGCAAAGTTTGACTTTCATCCATCTTCTTTAGATAAAAAGCAGCCATGACAAAGGATCCAAACAAGCCCAGAGGCAAAACCTCATCTTATGCTTTCTTTGTGGCGACCTGCCGTGAGGAGCACAAAAAGAAGCAGCCGGGAATCAGTGTGGGATTTGCAGAGTTTTCCAAGAAGTGCTCTGAAAGATGGAGGGTAATTCACACCAGCCTCATATCATGTGTGTGTTTCTATATATGAATAAAAAATGTGCTTGGAATGGTATTTTGGCTGTAAAAATACCACTTAATTTCTTGTGGTACCTTTTTGACTTAACGTTAATAGTAAGTTACATCTGTTTTGTTCTCTTGATGCCAAATGAATTTGTGGTGTTTTGTAAACTTATTGTATTAAATGCCTTGTGCCTACAACAACTAATTTTTTTGTTGGTGTAGACCATGTCTGCCAAGGAAAAGCTGAAGTTTGAGGAGATGGCCAAGAATGACAAGGTCCGGTATGACAGAGAGATGAAAAGTTATGTCCCTCCGAAAGGTGTGAAAAAGGGAAAGAAGAAGAAGGACCCCAATGCCCCCAAAAGGCCTCCGTAAGTTTAAAAAAAAATCAATAAATTAATAAAAATGATTGTATGTTGGTATTAATGATGCCTCCTTTTCTCTAGTTCTGCCTTTTTTGTGTTCTGCTCGGACCACCGATCCAGGATCAAGGAAGAGAACCCTGGTATCTCAATTGGAGACATTGCCAAGAAGCTTGGAGAGTTGTGGTCCACACAGACTGCTAAAGACAAGGCTCCATACGAGGCCAAAGCTGGCAAATTGAAGGAGAAATACGAGAAGGTAATGACATTTCTCTTGGGTTGTTTTTGAACGATCCCTCGTCTAAACCTAACTCTTCGCCCAAACGCATCATTCGCAGGATGTTGCTGCTTACAAAGCGACAGGCGGCTCAGGGAAAACTGATGCTGGTAAGAAGAGCGGCCCGGGTCGGCCCAAGAAACCCCAACCAGTTGATGACGATGACGACGACGACGATGATGATGATGACGATGAGGAGGAGGATGATGAGGATGATGACGATGATGATTAAGCAAGCGCTTGTTTTGCATGTGATGTTTGCAATGCATTAAGCTAAATTCTTTTTGTTGTGTGGATGTTCAAACCGTATAGCCTGCTGTCCCTGTTGATCAACTTCTTCGGGTGATCAGAACTGTTTATTCCTTGTCAAATCAGGGATTTAGCCCCCCCCCCCCCCTCAATTAGACCCCTTTATTTCTTTAGATCCTTGTTGCCATGTTAAGGGTCAACTTTTGGTTTCATTTGGTACCATATTGAAGGACTTAACCTGCTCAACGTTCACTGGACAGCAATGTATCAGCAAGGTTTTAAAGAAATGTTTTGCTTTTCAAAGCACTGCTTAGGTTTGTGTTTAGTGGTGCTGTTCGTTCACTGTCATTTTACTCAGACTTCTAGTTTGACTTAAAAAAGAAAAATGCAGCCATTTTAATGTTAAAACCTTCATGTAGAACTGAATTTTTTTTTGTAATAAAATTTTGTATATTGGTTAATTATGTGATCTTTAATTTCTCCACTGCCTTTAGGAGCACATGTGATGTCATTCTCAAAACTTGTGAACTCTCACTCCTGAGACCTGTTCAAATCACGTTTTCAGTTTGCCTTTGTAATGAAAATATTCAACTTGTCGAGTTGTACATAAACTGTTCAAGGCAAATATTAAAGTGTTGACTTGGACTTAGCGTCCATTAGTTCTGTGATTCCCGATTTGAAGTGCTGGTAGATTTGTTCTCTGGGGAGTTTGACTGTAGAGTCACAAATGGTTAAATATGTCATCTATATCCCTGTGATACAACCTAAAACTTTTTAAGGTGTGGCCCAACTCCACACATTTTTTTTTTCTTTTAACAAGCTCAGCAGTAGAATCCAATCAAGTCAATGGGAGTCACTTGTTCTGACCTAATGTGGAGATGGGTTATGTGTTTGTGCTGCTTTATAAATGTCTAATGTGTAATTTAGTGGCTCTGAAGTGGTTTGAGCCACGACAATCACTTTCTTTGGCAAAAGGGAGAGAGTTTATATATATATATATGCATGCGCATGTATAAAATTGTAAAAATTCCAACACTTTATGTTGCCACCTTTTTAAGGAACCAAAAGTAATTGGACAAAGTAACATAAAATATAACTTGGATGTTCATTTTGCAGTACTTGGTTGCAAATTATTTGTAATTAAGGACAGACAGCCTGAAGTCTCGAACCGATGGACATCACCAGACTCTGCGTTACCTTTTCTGGTGTTGCTCTACTACGGCTGACTGGTTCATTTCCTTTTCAGTTTTGTCTTCAGCAAGTGAAATGCGTGTTCAGTCACGTGATTGACTTGGCAATTGCAGAATATTATACTAGTTTGGTTGCTTTTGCAAGCAGTATGCTTTGGTTCATTGTGAATGCAATATTAAATGTAACATCAATCCGACTTTTGACTCGTTAAGACTAGTGGAGCGACAAAGAACATGTTGACCTGGCTCCCCCTTTAAAGAGGACAAGACCCAAGATGGCCCATTTTTCCCCTAACAATCTCAGTTTATATAAATTATTTTGATCAGGAAAGTGAATTTAGATATAATTTTCTTCTATTTTGAATCTATTCCTTTCGGAGAAATTAGGAAGTGACAATTTGAAAAACACAGAGTGTTAATGAGGAATATGGCCGCACCTCCCTCCGCTCTACCCATGGTCAGAGTCAGTAAAGGGACCGATTACAAATTTTTCATTGGAAATCATTGTACCTTTATTACTAATAAAGATCCACGCCCGCCTGCTGCCTGCTTTCAGCCGCCGTCTGCCTCCTGAGAGTTGACACGACTTTAGCTTAGAGCTAAATTTCTGAAATATGACCAGTCGGGGTTCGTGTGCACATTCTTGCTCCTGTCCGCTTCAGGTTGTGTAAGTGTAATCGATGGGCACAGTATTTTGGATTTTGTTGAGGTGATCATATAACCCCATGTTTAATGTCAATAAATCCAAACTATCGTGTAGAAGGCTTTTCTACTCTCACAGGTTGAAGTGGACAAGAGGAGCAATGTGCGTTTGCGTTTTGGTGGCGATCGGTTGCCATTTTAGACAACAGAACTGACAAAACAGCCATATATTTTTTTAATGCTTTATTGAACATTTTCAACAGACAATACAACAGCATCACAAATTCAGTTCAATGTCACTATTAAGTAAAAGTCACAACAAAGGAAGATAATAAATGTAAAAAACTAAAATAAAAAAATAAAAATACACAGTAAAACAGGAACATTGTCTTTGGATATATGCAACTAAGGCTTTAAAGGAAAACGGCATTAAAAATGTCAATATCTTGTTGCTTTTTTGTTGTTAATTAATTTAATCGAGTTAAATGTGGATTTCAACTCTAACAGGAAAGGCACAAATCTGGGAGGCGATTTTGAGAAATTCTGTTTGTGAATAAAAAAAATTGCAAAAACAATGATGAAATGACAAAGCAGCAATATTATCTTGCCTGCCTCCTGCTGTGACGTCACCGTTGAAACCGGAACAGAAAAACAAGGCGATCTACATAAGGAGGCGTGCCAATTTGTCGTAAATCTCAAAAACAACTTAAAACACTACAGGCCTTTTTTTGAGCGGGGGGGGGGGGCTTTTTAACATTGATGTCATTTTTATATGCAAATCGATTATACAAGAGCCAACGTTAACGTCAATGGAGCGTCCTTTCAAGGTTGCGATACCGATATGAAGACATGACAGTTGAAGACGATTATTAGCTTGAAAGTCAAGCATGCACTGGAGCAGTAAACCTCCTTTCGCGCTATCAAATGGAGACGACATGCCAGGTCGGCTGAATCATCTCCACGGACTCGTCTTGCGTCTCTTTCATCGCGCTCGAGCCGTGACAGTCGCACGTGCATGACTGACAGTGAGGACGACCAATAACGGATTCAATCGAGTGTCCTCGCGGCCCAATCGCTGCTGCCATTTGAGGCCTACTTCACCAAACCGACCGGGAGCACATCTTGACGATCGAGGAGCTGTCCATTGTGCTCAACAAGCCAACGACTCGTGGTAAGCAGACGACCGCAGAAGCAAGCATTTAGCAGCTGCAAAATCAAAAAGCAACACACACCCAAAAGACAACCGACAAAGGGCGAGTGTGACGTCAGCATGACTCTGATGTGCGACGTGCACGTCAGAGTCGACTCTTTCCTTGGGTATTAAGTTCGCTGCGCCGAAACCTGTTGATGTCATCTATGCACTCTTTAAGAACGACAACCATCATGAATGCAACTCCAAAATGAGTCGGTTCGAACGCGACTTGAACAATTTGGGCTTGAGGTGGCTAACGTTAGGTTTTTACCCCGATTCGTCGTTCAGTGTTGCTCTCATACACATTGGAAACGTATAGCGGCGATAATCCGCATTAAGTCTTGATCATACTTTGCAAGCGCAAAACGAGCCCGTTGAATAAACGTAAGAGCGGAAAACGAGGCCAGCATGTGTCAGGCACATACATGTTGCCAAACAAGCAGCAATCACCTCCTTTGCATTCGCGAGCTCCCACAGGGGACTCGTAAGTGACCGATTGCGGACATTTGACGAACATGCTGCAGCCAGATATTCGAGATTTTCACTTTGAGGGATGTGGATGTCGTTTGGCTCCATTTGTGCTTTTACAGTCCTCACATCGGCGTTTGTCAGCATGACGTTTGCTGTTCTGATAAATAAATGTATGTTGCAATTTCTTCGTGCAACGCGCCCACTGTTGTTTATTACAATAATAAACAATTTCAGGTGGGACAAAGTGAGAAATGGATTCTATGAATAATCAACTTTGAAACTGCTGCTGTCCGGGGTGCTGAAAATTGATCATGAAAAGCATACGTGTGCTTAGAAACAACCCTGCAGAAGTCAATTTCAGCTTTGTATTAGTACTAAAGACTTTACTACAATTCTATGGACAAATAAGGGAGCACAAATGAACTACTAGACCTATAAACGAAACGAAAAAGAAAAAGTGAAGAATTCATCTCAAACCTTGTGTATGTTAATTTTTTTAATTTGAGTGCTAAGTTGTGATTCCTTTTAACATTTAGATAATTCCTTGTTATGTAACTGTAAAAATAACCGGCTACTTAATCTGTCAAATAACTCAATTGAACAAATCATTAATTGTCTTACAAATGTAATATGTTGTCATCAAATTTAGCCATCTGCTTCAAACAAAACTTCAATCATCATCCTTATCAACCATTTCCAGTGGTCGAGTAGCGACGTTGAAATATTCTGGTTACCTATATTTCCGCCACTTTTTTTTGTCCAACTCCCTCATCAAAATATGATTTAATCCGAAGATAAGCAGTCGTTTTAGCCAATCGCTGTTCAGATTAGTGCAATCCTCTTCACATACTGTAGATCTGGCTAATCATCTTGTCCTATTTAAACCGTGACGCTGCAGTAAATATTCAAAAGTTGTGAGTTAGAAGTGGAAGAGAAACACTCGTTTGTACGGCCCGACCAATAAATCGGCCGTCCGATGTTAAATATTGGCCAAACTAATCGGCCAAATGGAGGATGCTTGCTGACCTTTTATGTTCTCGAACCACTTACACAAGTTGTACGCAATTAACGCGGGTTAATTACGCAATAGAAGCAGCGCTGGTGGGCCGGTGTGGTTCGCTTCCATCGCTTTTAAGATGTCCTTTTATATTTTTGATGCCAGGTGAGGATGGCCAAAGTGAAGCAGGTGGGTTTGCTTGCGGCCGGCTGTCAGCCGTGGAATAACGACGTGTGTGCTGCAAGTGGCGACCGCTTTGCCTACTGCGCTACTCTGGCCATTTACATCTACCAGGTAAACTGTGTGCCGATCAACATTTCAACATGTCTCGCTGTGTTAGCTAATTCTCATATTTACATAAAGAGTCATACTGGCAGCCAGCTTTTTAAGTACGTTGCTTTGTCAGTAAATGCCGTAATTGAGGGGTTGCAAATACAAAACTGATTTGAATCATGACGCCTCCAATAATTTATGTTCACCTTCTGGTTTAACAGAATGCCCCCATCTTTCATGAAATATGAATTAGCAACTGTGGATGAATATCTACAGCACTCCATCAAATGTATTTCACCTTTGCAAAAAGTTTGACCGAGGTCTGATTTTTTTTATTTTTCTTACCTTTAATTTGAAAGGAGATATGCAAAGTTCTTGTGTAATTTACCAGCAAATTGCCAATGTTTTTTTTTGTTTTTTTTTAAATCAAGGGGTGTTAAGCACAATTTTGTGTTTTGGGGTTTGTTGTTTGTGTAATTTCACCCATTCCTGATGTGCATTCAGACTTTGCATGTAGTGTTTTTTTTTGGGGGGGAGGGTGTGTTCAAGGTCGAGACAAAACATTAAATATTATGTGTTAACAAATTTACATTAATGACAAATTATTCATTTTCTTGGACAATTAAAAATAAAATTTATATAATAATAGTGCTAATTATTATGATTATTATTATTATTATTATTAAGGATATATTGAGGAAGAGCAGCATAATGATGAGGCGGTGCTGGATTTGGACTTTTTTCTGTCCTTTATTCACGTGCGCAATGTCGGGCCCCTTCGACCTCAAAAGCCACGCCGGAATACAGCCCAGTTACGCCAGCGCCAGAGAGCCTTTGCTCAATACTGAAGTACATTTCACGGCATATTTCACATAGAAAGCAATGTTGATTCAAGTGTCAATATTATTCTCTCGGGTTTTCAAACTTCACCGAAAACCAATGGGACGCCTCGAAACGCTAACTTGTGATGCGTCTCTTGTAGTTGGACCAGCAGTACAATGAATTCAAGTTGAGGTCCATCATGTCCGAACACAAAAAGACGATCACGGCCATCAGCTGGTGTCCCGATAACCCCGATCTGTTTGCGTCGGCTTCTGCCGACAACCTGCTGATTGTGTGGAATGTCGCCGAGCGGAAGGCCGCGGCGCGACTCGACAACACCAAAGGTGAGACGGCCGATCCGAGCGCCGTTTCATTGCCCGAGACTGGCACACCATCGCGGCGCCTCCTTTCTTTCAGGTGTGCCCGCCACAGTGAGTTGGTGCTGGAATTCAGCCGACGGTGTGGCCTTTGTCTCTCAACGTGGCCCGCTGTATATTTGGGTCTACGGGAATTCCGACTCTGGAGTGACAGTGCATAAAGAAGCGCACTCTTTCCTGTCTGACATCTGTCTCTTCAGATGGCACCCGACCAAAAAGGGAAAACTCGTATTTGGACACACAGATGGAAGTTTGTCTATTTTTCAGCCAGGTATGGATGGTTTTCCCCAACATCCTCTTGGACCATTTCCTTTTTTTTTTTTTTGCACCGTTCCTCGCGCCAAACAAACACACACACACGCAGTGTTAACTCGTCTTTCTTGCTGTGTGCACTGTAGGATGTAAAAGTCAAAAGCACGTGTTGCGCCCTGAGTCTTTGGAGGGAACGGATGAAGAGGACCCAGTGAGTGCCCTGGAATGGGACCCTTTGTCAACAGACTACTTATTAGGTTGGAAAAAGGATCACTTCTCACATTTATGCTCATTGTATGCGCAGACCACAACTGGGTCTTAATTTCTGTTTGCTGCCTGTAACCGTAATAAAATACAATACAATGCCATTTATTTATGTAGTGCATTTCACAACAGTTGGAGTTGGAACAAAGCACTTTCCATATCGTCTAATATAGATAGATATAAAGATGCCAGAAGAACAGCGATAGTCTCAGTCTTGAGCCGAAAGCAAAAGAATAAAATTGTGCCCCCAAACGAGTTTTAAAAGTGGACAGAGAGGCTTGCCTAAAACGAACGGAAGCTCATTCTAGAAGGAAGGTGCGATCCCCTCTGACTGAAGTCAGAGTCGTCGGCGGTGGAGGAGCTTGTTTAAAGACTGAAGTATCCTAAAATGAAGCCAAGATTGGGGTGATGTGCTCCGCCTTTCGAGCTGGCTGACTCCAAAATAAAGAGCGCGACAGCCTAGATGTAACCAACGTTTTGAAAAAAAAGGATGACTCGTGAGACAAAGATTCATCTTAACAAAGCGATGGAAAGGTTGAACGTTCGTCGACCCAAACGTACAAGAGAGCCCGCATCAAGGTGGTCGTCCCCCAAAATCAAGCAAGTCATTTCATACTCGGCATGCGCCTCTTCCTCTTTTTCCGCAAGTGTCCAACCTCAATAATGGCATCAGGCTGGTGGACAGCGAGGCCTTGGCTTGTATTACGTCCTTCTGCTTCCCTTCGGCTGCTGCGTCAGTTCAGTGCCTTGCGTGGATCCCGTCTGCGCCAGGCATGTTCATCACTGGAGGTAAACCAACCAAAAAACAAACACTTTTGCTCATGTGCGCTACACGGCAGGAGGTGTAAATAAGAAGAGTTTACGGTTAAAAAGCTCGTCAATGGGCCAACTTATTAAATGGATGGAAAGGCGGCCCAGCGTGCGGCTCAGTCATCGGTTGACATTGTTGCGTTGGTAAATGCGCGGAGAGGTTGCGTGAAGCACATGGAGTTGGAAATGTGTGACCAAGATCGCAATAAAAATGCCAAACTTTGTCTCTTTCAGACTCCCAAGTTGGCGTATTGAGGATATGGAATGTGTCTCGCTCTACTCCTTTGGATAGTTTTCAAGTGAAGAAGACGGGCTTTCATGCTTTGCATGTCCTCAACTCGCCACCTGCAAAGAAAGGTACAATTTGGAAGAAAAAGTTGGGATCTTGACAAACAAATATCCACGTTCGATGCACATTTCAGTTCATTTAGTCCTCATCTGTTCTTGAATTGAATTTTCTCGACATTTTTATTTCTTGATTGAACATGGATGGAGGTCATCTCCTTTCAGTTTGGTCAGTGAAAATGCAAAATGTCAATGGCCACACATTTGAAATCCAGTTTTTTTGGGGTTTGTTTTTATTTATGTATTGATTCACTTTTAAGGCCTCAGACCGATACTGGCGATACACTGGAAATCCTGCACATACAAGTGCCTCTCATCAACAAATATAATCGGAAATTTATATCGCAAATTAGAAGAGAATATTTGTTTATTTCAGTCGTTTTATTCAAAACGTGAGACGCGTACGTAATATGCAATCATTAAACGCTAAAGCCAGATTTCAAGTCTGTAAAATGAAAACAAAGGTAAAGCGCAACGTGACGAGGGATTTTTCCAAATTCTTGAGACGCGCCTGTGGCAAATGCAATCATTGGTTTGATTGCGCCTCCTCCGTCGGTAGCTCAGCGTGGCTGCTCATCCGGAAAAGGTCGGCACACCAGCTCCACGAGTGAGGCCGTGCCCCCCCCGACCTTGTCGCAGAACCAGTCCTTCTCTTTGCCTCCTGGCCATGCCGTTTGCTGTTTTATGGACGGCGGCGTCGGACTCTACGACATGGGCGCTAAGAAGTGGGACTTTCTACGAGACCTGGTATTTTAGTCAAACAAATTGCTTGTCCGAAAAAAAAAAAGCAACTGATTTGCAATTTGCGTTTTCTATTTGCAGGGCCATGTCGAGACCATCTTCGACTGCAAATTTAAGCCTGACGACCCGAATTTGTTGGCCACAGCAAGTTTTGACGGAACCATCAAAATCTGGGACACAAACACACTGACGGCCGTTTATACGTCCCCTGGCAATGAAGGAGTGGTTTACTCCTTGTCCTGGGCTCCAGGTATAAACAAACACACACACACACACACACACACATTTTCCGTTTTAACGAAACAATGCGAACTCTCCGGGTGTGTTTTGAAGGTGACCTCAACTGCATTGCGGGCGCAACATCACGCAACGGAGCGTTCATTTGGGACATCAGGAAAGGAAAAATCATCACACGCTTTAACGAGGTTTCTTGCTTCATTGCTATTGATCCGTTTTTAGAGGAGGAGCTTTTAGAGGCCAGGGCGGAATGCGTCCATTTCAAATGGAAGCTCATTCTTTCCCATTCCATTTTGTCGGATGTTATCCGGTGGATATGAAATGGGACGGCCCTTCTTTTTGGGGTTCAAAAGAAAAATAGAAATAAGAAATTTAACAGGAACCTTTCCCAAGATCAAATCACTTTTCTGATTTCTTTGAAAAATGTGACGCTTTCTTCCTCCAGCATGGTAAAAATGGAATCTTTTGTATTTCCTGGAGTCACAAAGATTCAAAGCGAATTGCAACGTGTAGTGCTGATGGGTTCTGGTAAGAGCTCATTTTACTTTCCAACCACGATGTCATTGGTGTGCCACAATACTGATTTCTTTTTTTTTTTTTAAACAGTATCATTCGGACCATTGATGGTAAAATCCTTCACAAGTACAAACATCCTGCTGCCGTTTTTGGCTGCGACTGGAGTCAAAACAACAAGTATGTTCTACTTTTTTTTTCACATTTATCGTGATCGGGTCATCCATTATTGAATCGATACAGAAGAAACCCAAATGCAAGACATTCCTCGGTGAACAAACATGACGTACCCGCCAGTGATTCTATTATTTTCGACGCGAACATGGCGCTAACTCTTTTCCAATGGCTGACCTCTTCCCCGCAGGGATATGATTGCGACCGGTTGCGAGGATAAAAATGTCCGCGTGTATTACTTGGCCACCAGCTCAGACCAGCCACTCAAAGTCTTCACCGGACACCTCGCTAAAGTATTTCATGTCCGTTGGTCTCCGCTCAGAGAGGGGATACTGTGTTCTGGATCCGATGATGGGTGGGTATAAACACAAAGAAGAGTTGCAAGTCTGTTATGGGATGGAAAGAACAAGAAATTCCTCCAAATGCGAAATGTAAAAGGGATGATTTTTTGTGTTGAAAAAAAACAAAGCGGGTTGCGTGATTGTGTTTGGACAGCACCGTTCGTATTTGGGACTACACACAAGATGCGTGCATCAACGTGTTGAGTGGTCATACAGCACCCGTCAGAGGCCTGATGTGGAACGCAGAAATTCCTTACCTCCTCATTTCAGGTATGTTGACCTCCTTTCTCGTTTTCCATGAAGCCAAATATAACCAAACTTTGAGTCAACGCAGCCGTTTTGCAATGTTTTCTTCACTCGTGACTGCGCCACACATTGGACCGGATGTTATTTCAATGTTTTTTTTTTGCAAGGCTCTTGGGATTACACAATCAGAGTTTGGGACACGAGAGATGGCAAGTGCCTGGACACAGTCTATGACCACGGTGCCGATGTCTACGGTAAACCGAGGCCAGGATGCGAATGACTGGAGAGCAGCTTCACCGACGTGTTGCCCGTCGACATTGGGGTCTTTTGTGTGTGTGTGTGTGTTTAGGTTTGACATGCCATCAGAGTCGTCCGTTCACCATGGCCAGTTGTAGCAGAGACAGCACAGTGAGGCTGTGGTCTTTGACGCCTCTCATCTCGCCTCTGCTGCTGAACATCCTCACCGACCAACCCTGGGAAAAGATCATCGGAAACACGGGTACGATTTTCATTCCGACTTTTGTTTTGCTCGGAATCGTCAACGAGCCCTCACCGGTCACGCGTCTTGCAGATAAAGCAATGGTTCCCGGCTCTCCGCCGTTGTTCTGCGGTAAAGTGTCGAGAGACATCCGGCAGGAGCTGGAGAAACTGAGCTCCGACACGACGGCCAAGAAGCTGCGTTGGTTCTCGGAATGCTGCTCGGTAAATATTAGCCGAGATATATAAATATAAATCATCAATTTGTGACTCGTTTACTTGCGAGTATGTGTTTTTTTTTTTTTCTGCCAGCCACCAGGGGGAAGCAGCAACTTGTGGGACTTGGTATCTGTCATTAATGGCCAGGACGACTCCCTGCTCCCGGGCAGCTACAGCAAAGGTGTCATGCACATGAAGCACCTGCTCAAGTTTAAGACGGTAAGCATCCGCAAGAAGCCGTCACGCTGGAGCGCCGTACGTAGAGCCTCGCGTGTCCACGTTATTCAACAAGGTTCCGTCAATTCCAAACACCGAGAGGCGCTTTGAACATGAACTCAATTTCTATCTTGAATGCGTGTTTTCGCTCTTCTGTAATTCCAAAATGATTGTTGTCTCTTCCATATGTTTCGTATTGCAACTTGCTGCCCTCTTTTTTTTTTGTCCGCCAGTCTGAAGCCCAGGAGTTGACGATCGTGAAGATGTCCAAATTCGGGGGTGGTATTGGTGCGCCCAGTAAAGAAGAACGCCTCAAAGAGGCGGGCGATATCCATCTGAGACTCGGACAGTTTCAGCGATACTGTGAATTGATGGTGGAGCTTGGACAGGTAACGCACGTGACACTTCCACGTCGTTCTGATTTGCTCTGCCATAAATATACATCGCACGCAACAACAAAAAAACATGGAATATTTTCTACTCATGAAGGAACATTTTTATGCAGCGTTCGATGACAAAGAAAAGGGACATGTTGACAATGTTAGGAATTGCTGATTACGTGTCGATATTTCTCTCTGGCAGTGGGAGAAAGCATTAGCTGTCGCGCCAGGAGTATCCATGAAGTATTGGAAAAAACTGATGCAAAGGTAGGTTCTTTATTTTCACCCACTTGTCATTCCGAGCTATTGCTTACTTTTCTGTCCCGAGGATATAAATGTTCATAATTCACGATGAAAAGATTTGCTTGTAGATTGAAGTCGAATGCGCGTGCAAAATGTGTTTGGGTTCCCAGATTGTGTTTTAAAACTCAGTTCGGGGTTTAAGGCGGGTGTAAATCATTAGCCGCAAGTGTCGAGTCCCGGAAGATAAACTGGGGATGAAATCATTTGAGATATTGAAAGGTTGACGGCCAAATACCAAAGACGAGACAAGACGTCCAACAATTCATGCAAAATATTTTGCGTTTGGTCACAGATCTGCCGTCTTCCCAACGGCTCGTTCGCAAGCCATCGTACTTAATCCTTGCAATGGGAACAAACCGTAGTGGAATGTCGCCCCCTTTTAACGGTGCGTTATGCTCGCAACGCAGGAGAGCCGATCAGCTGATGGTGGAAGATAACGATGACGCTATCCCCTACTGCATCGCCACAGGAGACATTGAAAAACTTGTAAGGTTTTTCACGGGTCGGGGACAACTGCTTGAGGCCTTACTAATTGCGCAGGTACAGTGAAAAAAGCGTCAGAATTTGCTGGATTCTAAATTTCCACTCCAGAAATATCATGGAAGCAAGTCTTGTGAATATTTTTCTTTTAGGGGGCATGTGAAGGGAACATCCGTACACCTCAAACCTCCTCTATCAACAACAAGACTAATGATGTGGAGAACAAACATCAGTACCAAAGGTACATTTCCAGGTTTTAGAACATTTTGTTGCTTCGTTCTTCTGACGATTCGAGACATCGGGTGAAGCCTTTTGACTTTTTTTTTTTTTAATCTATCAGAAGCTATAGGGGGGGGGATTTGTATGGCTGCTCAAACTAAAGTTATGAAAACAAGCCTTAAGATGATCCAATACAAATATCTATTGAGAATTTGTAGGACAGCAGAGGAAGTAAACAAATACAATCAGGATATTCCACACACTTGTTTTAAATCGACCGTATGTGGGGAATCTGGAGGAGTAAAAAGGTTTGAGGTAAAAGAGATCATTATTTATAAAAAAAAGTTTTTATTTTTTAAATTAAGATGCAGCTTGTGATTTTATGTTATTGAAATTGCTGAACTGGAGCAGGAAGTTATTTTGTTGTGTGCATTTTCTGGTTACGTTTGCATTTTTGAAAATACAAACTCAATCAAGTTATTGAAAAGCAATTCTTAGCCATCTTCAGTTCCAAATGCACTTTTTTTTTTTCCTTCTTCCCAGTCTCCTTCATAATGTGTGTGAACAGCTGGCTGAGTGGTACTTTCAGGACGGCTGCTCTGTCCTGGCTGCGTGCTGCCACCTAGCGGTCGATAATGTCAAGGTGTGTGTGTGTGTGCATGCCCATCCAAGCGTGTTTATATGCACACTGCATGGACGTTCAAGAAAAAACTAAGGAGATAATACCTCACCATAACTCCTGGAATCATAAAATATGTATGAGTTATTTTTTTTTTTCGGGGGGGGGGACCGTATAAATTGCACATTTTTTTTTAAAATATATCATTTGTTTCGCATAATCCAAACTTTTTCAAATGACATAAAGTTTGTCAATAAGTGAGAAAACCCCTTTTTTTAATGTTATCAATGTGACTCCAGCTAAATCCGACCTGAAAATATCGTATGTCGCGTATTAACACACACGTTGAAGTGCTTGCTTAGTTTCAAGCAACATTCACGGCCCTCAAGTGTTCCTAAATCTCACAAATTCTTTGATGTATGTTCCACATATCTTTGTGAATTTAGTTAGCCATGTCGAGTCTGATCAGAGGGAATGAGCTTGAGTTGGCGGCGTGCGTGGGTTTGGTGCTTGGAGAGACCGCCGCTGCGAGTACAGCCTACTGTCTGGAACTGCTTGCCAGGAAGTACATGACCCCACTCACATGGTGAGGCCCCTCCCTCTGTCACCCTGCGAGAGCAACCCGACGTTTACAGTTTACCCATCGCCAGCAAACATTGCCAACAATGTCGCAATTTGTCGGCATGAATGCAATGTGCGCGGAAAATGAAACTTTGGTTTTAAACAGAAGCCGAGGGGGGAAAAACACGTGTCAAGCTTTCAAGCGGCCACGTCAAGCAACGTGGGGGCCTCGTATTTTGGGCTTGAGCTTGACACTTAGTTTGCTGTCATTAAAGAAAAAAAGCTCATGGCTGACGGATCATTTACTGTGTTTAGGGATCTCGCAGTTGAGCTACTCGGAATGATTCCCGAGAATCCACTTTTGTTAGCGAAGGTCTGTGCATTTTATCCTGGAACGACTGCGGAAATCAACCAGTTACACCAAAGGGTAAGTCACTTTGGATCCTCTCGAAAATACACTAAAACAACAACAACGACGGTTTTGCTCCCATTTTCGTGACCCAAATGAAAAGATGAGCGACTTGCACACATTTTTTGGGAAACCAAATTTTCTGACCATTTTGAAAGCAAACTTGTTTGGCCCATCATAAGCAGCAACGAGCAACCCCGACACAGAATTCTGCACGACTTTCGACATTGGTGACAAGTGCAAAACCCATAAAAATGAGAAATGATCCTTTTTTTTTTTTTTTGCACGTGCACGGATGAAACGACGTGTGTTTGTGTTTTTTGCGGTTGCAGTGTCGTCTGCCCTCGTTAGACGAGTGCAGCGCATCGGCGGAGCAATCCATGTGTGACGGCGATCTGCTCTCAGCTATTAAATTTCACCTTCTGACCTCTGAACCTGAGAACGCACTTAAGATCGCCATCGATCACGTCAAAGGTATCGACAGCTCGCCGTCATTTCTTTTCTCAACATACATGACAACCTATATTTATTTGCTGTTGATTTTGAACATTCTGACAGCGGTCGATAAAGGTTACATCCTGGAAATTCTCTCTTTGAAGAGCTCGCATCTCGTACCGAAGTTGCGTTAGGCGAGATTTGAAATAGGGATTGGCCGAAAAGCATTTCCATTACTTACCGTTAAATACTTACTGATATTGTTTATTTTCATAATTCTCCCGCTGTGTACAGCTCAAAAGTGAAATTGAAAACCCGAGCTGGGCACTTGACCCTTTTTTGCTGGTCAGTCCCCCCCCACCGGCCGCCATCTCTGGACTGTTCCGGCCTCAACACTACGGCCTTATTCATAAAAATTGTCGGCCCCCTTTTTTAAAATTTTCCACCCAATGCCCCGAAATATGCAGGATATCGTTTGACTGTTTACAAATTTGTGTTGGCTTGTTGTCCTCTCTTCTTTTTTTTTTTTTTTTTTTACACATACGCCACATATTTGATCACAGACTGGCTTTAATTTTCATCTCCCTCAGAACAGCTGACTGGATCTGACTGGACAGTTGAGAGTATTCATCCAATCCTTGACCTGTTGAGTTATATCAGAACGGACCGCCTCCTCATGGCCAACTTCACTCAGTAAATCTATTTTTACATTATTTTAATGACACTCATCTCAAATGTCCTGTCACAGTTGACTGCGTGTGCGTGTGTGTGTGTGTGTGTGAAGAGCCCGCAGTGAGCTGTTGATCCTGTGTGGTTACATCGGCGGCCTGCTTGCCATAAAGCGGCAGTACTCCAGCATCGTACCTGCACTCTATGAGTACACCAGGTACCCCAAAATGAATCCATCGCTTTCAGCTTGCTTGATGTCATGCAGTGGATTGCGCAACAACGTCACGTCAAGTTGCTCCGATGTGTTGACTCGCGCGGCCCATCAGGGGTGACCTGCATGATTTGTTGGGCACCTTTTCAGGCTGGATGACATAACTCGCCTTTTTTATCCGGGTTCTAGACGAGCCAAAGCTTGCAATTGGCCACGTATGGAACGTACGCCATTCAGGGTCATCGGAGTTTTGGACTTTTTGTTGAGATTTTTTTTCAATTCAATTAGTTTTCATTATTTTTAAGAGCAGGTTTGTTAATTGATTTTATTTTTTTCTAAAATTGACCACAATGTTTACTCACTCACAGTGTATTGTAGATTTTATACTCTTTTAAAAATAAGACAATTTTGGGTCAAAAATGGACCAATTCACGAATTGGGTTTGCATTTTCTTGGGTTGCTTTTGCAGAAAAAAAAAACAGAAAGTCTGGTCAAATTCACCCAAGTAGTGAATTGGTCCATTTTGGACACAAAATTGTGTTCTTTTTAGAGTGCAGCGTTTTTTTTTGGAAGAATTTTCTGCTCTTAAAAAATAGACGCATTTCCCTCTGTGTGACAGTCAGTTGTTGAAACGGAGAGAAGTGAATGTTCCTCTGAAGATTGAGCGTCTATCAACGGAGCTGGATGCCTGGCGGGCTTGCACTCAGAGTAACGGCAAGTAAGTGACCGCACACTCGTGCACGTCGTCCATCACAAATGCGGAAGTTACAATCGCAGTCGGCCAAAGTGACATGGGACGTTTTCTACAGAAAATAATCAATTAATAGAGCCAGGTAGCTTTGAATTTTTTTTTCTCCCTCAACAAATATAATCGTCGTTAAAATGTTGCATTTTACGTTTACATGGCTAATCGAAGTCAGGGCTGCAAAATTATGAAAATTATTTTCGTAAGAATTGAAATAAAAATTATTCAAATGATTATCATTATTCTTTTTTGTACCAAACAAAAAATGTTTAATTGGAAACAATATTAAGACAAATCAAGTAGATTTAATCCCCAAAAAATGCAAATGTTAAAATTTGAGTTTGAGTTTCCATGTTTGTATCGAACATCTCAAGGATAAAACTCAGTATAGGATTAGACATTGGAAAATAAGAAGTTTTTAACGATGTTGTTTTCAAAAAAAAAAAAAAAGTAAGAATTTGAGAAGAGTGCAAATACTTTTTCACGACACGGTAAATCTGTGGCAAGACTTGAAAATGGCCGTACACGGACGCTCTCCATCCAATCTGGCTGAGCTTGAACATTTTTTCCAAAGAAGAATGGAAAAAGAATCCCAAAAGACTTGCGGTTGTAATTACAGCCAGAGAGAATGCTCCAAAATATTGACGCAGGTGTGAACACAACTGCACATTTCAAAGCATTTTTTCCAGATTTTTATCTGATTGTTGACTTTTGAGGGCACAACATTTTGCACACAATTTAATGTGCTGGTTGATCATGGATACCCTCTCCCCATATTTTGTTTGTTCTTTTTAATAGCCTGCCGTCAGAGAGTCAAAGAGAGGATTTCCGCTGCCTTGAGAAAAGAATCCTGTCCGAGAACTCGGGTAAGAAAAGTCCTTCACATCCAAAAACAATTCTATGGAACACACCCTCTCTCCTTTCTGCGTTTAGTCTCCTGCGGCGCTGATTATGTGACCGGCTCCAATTTGCCAAGTCACTCTGATGTTCAACTTTCCTGTTTTACGGGTCACAGAATACAGGTGGATTGCACTTTTATTCCACACAATTTGTTCTGTACATCAGCATGAAAAAATGCCTTGAAAGCCTCGAAGTAGCAACGTGCCACTACGCTATTTTTTTCCAAGTGTAACTTTTTCTTTTTTTCATGCAGGGTCCAGTATTTTTACTTGAAGATGGCAAATCAGCTATTTCTCTAAATGACGCTCTGATGTGGGCAAAGGTCAACCCGTTCTCCCCACTGGGTACAGGAGTTCGTATGAACCCTTTCTAACATCCCGCTCCACACACAAACATTCTTATATGTGTATGAAAAAAGTGGTCCTGTGAGACAATAATGGTAGAATAAAGTCCATTAAAGAATGCATTTGTGGATCCAAAAGTACAATGTTTTCAAAGTTTTGTACATTTTGTCACTATGTTGGAACATCCTTTGTAAAAAAAAAAAATTCTCTTGAAGGATCGTCTTGCTTGTACATACGCACACGCACAATATGCCTCTGACTTAATTTATTTCATCAGTGTAAAAAGAAAAGCTTGGACAGCAAAATAAAGTGAACATCGCATGGCCTGCGTTGTTTTCTTCCCATAATTGGATCAATAAAAAAAGATCTCGGCTTGTGCTGACGTTTATCACTTTGAAAAGACGCAAGTGATATTTCGCCTGTCCTCGGCGTTTTGGAACATTCATCAAAGAAAAGAAAAAAGTGCGCATAGGGACACCCTCATGCTTTTGAACGTGAGTACAGAAGTCCAGAAAGAGAACTCGATGATCATGTTGGGATCGGGACGGCCAGTCTTCCCAATCGCACTTTTCCAGGTCTCTTTGTCATTGCCCGCGTGAGCGTTGAAGTCCCACAGCAAGCAAAAGGACAAATCGGACTTCTGACGATTGTGAAGGTGAAACTGTGGCAAACGATCATCTGGAAAACACGGCGGGGTCAGTCGAGAACAAACGCAGTCAGGAGATCCGTCGAAGCCCTGCGGGCCGGTGAAGGCAGCTGAGGGGTCCTCACGGGTTCGAGTCAGAAAATGTCTTCCGTGAAACGAGCGCGGTCAGGTCGCCTCTCATGTGAGCGACGACGTTTAATTTTGGACTTTGATGTTTCTTCAGAAAATGCCTTCAGTGTCAGAACGAGTCGCGTGTTTTCTAGTGGAATTTCAAAATCTCTCTCTCTCACAAATATTTGAACTCTGTTTAATTTACTTAAAAAATCATTTGCATACTTTGCAAAGCCAAATTCAAATACTGTGGCAGATTTTCTTCACGTCAAAAAACAACTTGGATACGTTACCTTGCAAAGCAACACTGCTGGAGTTTGGTGCTTGTGGGCCCGACTCAAGACTTGAGAGTCGTTTCAAAGAAAAAGGCCCGCTTAGATGGGATTCAGGGACCAAAGAAAGCGATTACAACAATCTTTCAATTGAAATAGACTTAATATTTGGTGATTTTAGATTACTTCCAAGATATTATTCAAGTAAATACCCGTTACAAACTTTGCCAAAAAAAAATAGCCAGCGTCACGCCAAAATCTCGTACCTCCATGTTCGTCACTTTTGAGAAGATGCCAAAAATGGCAAGTTTGCTCAACCCTTTAAATTGGTCGATGATGTGCACAAAATAACAACTTCGCGTGTGGACTGACCAACAGTACTGATTTTTTTGAACCAATTTTTTGTGACTTATGAGGTTCGATTGCATCAATTCCATTCTTGCGTCACATACTCGACTTTGCTTAATTGTATTTACGTGCTTTGGTTCTGTTCAGGCCGCTCGGTGCCGTCCAATCCAAACAATTGTGGATTGTATTCCGCTTGGACTCGCACCCACGTTGCCCTGAGGTCCGTTTCAGTCTTTGGGGTTGCGGCTGTCCATTCGGCGCTGATCAAGCAGACGTGGGCTCGTATGTGTGGAAGTGGATTCCTTTGGAGCATGTGATCTTCATCACGGCACCGTTCAGGCTGGTGTCTGTGATCAATCTCATCATGCCTTCTGCGATCATCGATGGCCTGGAGAGAGGTCAAAGGGACAAAAAGCACGTCAATTAGCAGACTTTGGAGGCGGCATCTTGCACCACAGCACGAAATAACAATTCTGACTGCACGTCGAGCTCATTGAAACGACGAGGGTTGACCTTCGTGGTGTGTTTGACTTTTTGACTTAATCAAGCCACTGCATCTTCTTTCGTGTGAGCAATTTGGAGAATTCCCTCAAAGGCAAAACATTTTCCTTACTGCAAAGCAAAAAAAAAAAAAGGAGCTTGACTGAATCTGCAATGTGAACAGAATAGAGGCCTCCGTGGTTCCTCGCTTTCTTCCGTGATTGAATTTTTTAAAATTCTTTCTTTAAAAACGAGATCTGGTTGACCTACCGAAGCATTTTTTAAATCTGTTGATTGTTGCGTTTGGTTACAATTTGTGGCTGGGCACCTCATATTCATCACACACCATCAATGACACGACTTTCGGGTCGCGAAATGTCCGAAATATAACCGGCCGGGGTTGGTGTGCGCATTCACGCTCTTTCCTCTGCGCTTCATTCCAGGCGGCAAATGTAGGACTGCAAAGCTCGCTCGTGCGTGTGTGACGGCGGGCTGACTCACTGTAAAACTCCAAACTTGCTCATGCTGCGCTTGAAATCATCCTTGAATTTGACAAATTTCCCCATGTTTTCCTCCTGTTCTACTGAGTGGAGCAGAGGCGTGTCAACAAAAGCCGGACACAGCACATTGATACGCACGCCGTAGTCACTCTGAGAAGATGCATCCTGCAAAAAAAAGAAAGAAATCAATAAATTGACGTCCCACTCCAACGTATACGTTTGCTTTGACGTGTGTCGCGCATGTGCGTGTCTACTTCTTACGGCCATGACCCTGCTGAAACCGATGACGCCGTGTTTCGTGGCCGTGTAGACAGGCTGGTGAGGAGAGTGCAGGAAGGCTGCGGCACAAAAGACACCCACGCGTTAATGATCATTATTCGTATCGAAATAACCTCCAAAGAAAAACCAAGAGCGGACCGCGAGGCGCACCTGTATATAAGCCGAAGCAACTAAAAAATGTTTATTGCATGTACAGAATGATTTTGTACTGTGAATGCACATAAAGGGTACATCAAAAGATTGTTCACAACAACTGAACAGACGCAAGAGGAAAAAAAATGGAGATTTATTTCATGTATTTTCCGAACTCTAGAGCGCCCCTAGTGGTGAAAGAAATATCCACCCAAAAGCCGCAGCGTTGTATTTGCCGCATGGTTCCAAATTGAGGAAAAAAGCTGATCGACCGGAAAATGCGGTACTCCATATTGTGTCGGCGAGGGTTTGTGCATCCCTACAGGCAAGGAACCACGCAAAACACAGCTCAATACGCCACAATAATGAAGAAAAACATTTTTGTGCCAGTTACTCTGCACTTGAGTCGCCTTTTCACTGAATACTTATTTACTCTTCCGCAAGTCATGATTTAGAGGGCTACTTTTTTTTTTTACATTTTTACTACAGTATTATTGTAAAGTAACAGTGCTGGTACTTGAGTACGCGTTTTGGCTTCTCCACCCAACTCGTCTTCCAGTCCTGTCAAAGGTCGTCCATCTAGTCAATGAATCACCAAATACAAAAGCCCGCTTGTGTTTTCCAAAATCCACCGTTCAAAGTGTCAACTCCTCCGATAAAGATTTTCTCCTTTTATATGCTTTAATTTACTTGGGCGTGAAACTCAAAAGGCCCCTTTGTGTAAAACGAGGCTTCGCGTGTCATTTGATCGGAAGTTCAACCAACAAGATTTTCATTCGACCCGTGACGTGCGATTGTGCATCTCTCGTTTCATCGACAGTTCTCAATCGGTCTGCAAAATTGCGTTGTGTAAACGTTACCTGCCATAGAAGAGACATTGATTATGGTGCCTCCTTCCTTGCCGTACTCCTTGCTCATATGTTCCAGCGCCAGGTAAGTCCCGTTTATGACCGACGTCTAGAGGGGGGAAAAACAAAATGTTTCTTTGAAACGATTTAGGCAGGACTTTACTTTCTTCCTGGAAACGTACAACACACACACACACACACAAGGAAAAAAAAACAGATCAGATGAGTCCCTGGAGAACAAGCACCGCTTACGTTTGTTCATGTGGAATTTCCTCCTCTTAATTAGCTCAACAGGCAAGCGATGGCAAAGATAAGCACGCCTGCTCGCCGTGCTCCGCCAGAAAACAGATTCAGTGTCCAGCCAAGCCGAAGTTTCCCCGAGCAACTCCTTGTGTATGTTTCGGCGTGGATCTTCACGCGTCGTATCGAGCGACACCTCATGCGCTTCATTAGCTCGCTCTTCGTTCAGAAAAGACAAACTTTGAAATGGCTTGACTATGAGCCGCCTACTTTTGGGTTGAAACATTGTCATCAAAAAAGTTACATTTCAAATTGGTTGATGTTTGGGAGGAAAAAAAAAAAAGTTGTATTCATTTCTCAGACAACATAATGTAAATTTATTTTTCTTTCTTGTTTGCTCGGCCGAGTTTGTCGCATGCAAAATCCTAATGAAAAAAAAATGAGCGGTCCTACTCTCTCGACTGTTTGAATGAAAAAAAAATGAAAGAGTTGACAGCATTATGCCTCTGGACAAAGAATTAGCAGGAACAGGAAATCAGTCAAACCGCACAAAGGAAATAACTCCAGCACGATAGAAATCATGAGACAAATTTGTCCGCATTCATTGAAATCGTGTTGGAAAGGCTCCAATCCTTCCAAAAATTGTGGCCAACGTACTCAAAACGTGACACAGACAAAAAGCGCCGTGCTGGTTTCGGACCGCACTCGTCGCAGGGTCGGTTGGCTTCATGACTTTGACCTAACAGACCGATTTGAAAATTGGATTTGGGCGGGCTAAAGATCAGAACCGGGCGGTCGTTTCTTAACGTGACACTCTCCCAAGACGTTTGCGGCCGCTGCGTGGCTATTGCTGCTGACTTAAGATCCAGGGGTCAAAGTTCACATCCTGGTCAGGGTGGACAGGCAGAAAATGGGTGTGTTGTGTCAAGAAGATCATCCGATGTAAAAAGTGCGCCCAACAAATCGAGCAAATGAGTCATTTGATTTTCCCTGATAGGGCAAAGCAACGTGTTGTCAATGTTGAATATTTTCCAACTGCAGCTCTCTTGATACGGCGGGAAACCATTTTGTTGTCCACTTGTGGATCTTTAACTCATCTCTATGGGCACTTTTTAGATCCAAATCTTAATCCGATGTACTGGGTGAAATCCTCAACTCAATGCGCTGCGTATACAGAAAATAACCCGGCATAGGCTCGGTTCTTTTGGATCGAGTGCCGGTTTACCTATTTGACCCAAATTGGCTTACTTTCAACACAGCGCTCTCAAGATATCGCAACGGCGCCTTGCAAAAAAAACAAACCATGTGATCGGTTTATGACCTCACCAGATTTACTTGTATGGTCTTCTCCCAGTTCTTTTCATTGTTGATTCCAGCGTTGTTGATGACAATGTCGAGACGACCAAACTGGTCGACTGTGCTCTGGAAGGCGCCTAAACGACAGATTTCAGATGTTGGTATCGCAAGGGTCATGAGAGTTTAACTGTGCTTCCGTTAGTAAATTTCACAGGTTTGCCAGTTCGTCTAACATCAATTCGTCCTAAAAAAAAAAAAAAAAAAGTCTTGTCAAAGCCCAACAGACAACAAATCATTTTTTCTGAAAAAGGCAAATGTCATGCATTAGCATATCTTTTATGCTATGGGGGTTTTTGAAATAAATCGGCAATCAGCGATTTTGAACTTGACGGCGAGTCCTTCAGGTCACATTTTGATTATTTTGTCTGTTGCCGTGTATTCTTGAACATCTTTTTTTCACATTGCCAAACTGTTGAGTATTTAAAGGTTATGCTGCTTCTATGACAACCGCAAAAGTAAATGTTTTATTCGCTCATCGCGACTCCATTCCGAATTGTTCCCAGCTAGCCGAGCAAGCTATTTAAAAAGTGGGATGTTAGAAATTGTGAGGGACTCCACACATTTCTCCAATTTTCTCTCTCGCTCTGGAGAGCCACCAGCTCGTTGTTTATCTCCATATGCGCGCAGACAGATCAGGTTTCATCAACTAGTGACGAAACGCGAGGTGGTAAAACCTGCATGTGTCAATCGCGGCTGCATTCCACACAATTAGAAACAAACACACCTGACTTCAGAAAACTTCTAACAATAATTGACAGCAGTCATACGATCGCACATTTCGAAGCAACATCAAACGGCATTGCACAGGCCTTTGCAGCCTTCGTCGCGAACGGAAAGCTCGTTCCTTGTGCTTGCCGTTTCACTCACTCGTCGCCACGTTTCGCCATTTGCGGTGCACAACGTTCAACGTTCACCGAGCCGCACTGTCGACCCAACAGCAGAAATGCAGCCAAACAAGCAGCCATGTGACTCCGTACAAGACCAGACAAGCTTGATTTTGAGCTCCACTCTGATCGCTGCTTGCATTTCCTATAACGGAATAAGTGTAATAAATGTTTCCTATTCCAATATGTCACTTCCACACATGCTGAGGGACATTGACCTCTTAGCGAGTCTCCATTAGAAACATCACACTGAATAAAAGTGCTGCTGTCATCTCCAAATTCCGCGTCCAATTGTTTCTTGCACTCTTCCCCGCAAGTCTTGTTCAGGTCAACGACAGCCACCTAAAAAGGACACAAAATCGCGGATGTTGTTGCAGATTGAAATCACGCCGGACTCCCAATCAGGCTAAATGGTCAGCGCAAATTGTTTCATCAAAACAGTTGAGTGTCCGAGCAGAAGAATTCTTTGACAGTGATGCGGATTAGCAGACGGAATGTGTGCCGCCAGTTTGCTCCAAACAGGTTGTGCAGCAAAGAGTCAAGTGAGTTGAGCAAGAAAATGAGGACACAAAAGGTGTCACGGCGATTCATGTTACGAAGAGGAAGCAATGGCGGGAGCGCGATCTGGACTGACCTTCGCTGAACTCTGCAGGAGGGACTGGACCACAGCTCGTCCGATTCCTTGAGCTCCACCGGTCACCAGAGCCACTCTCCCATCGAGAGACATGATCCGATACACTTTGGCTCGTCTCTGGCAACCTGTCGCTCACTTACGTTGACCCCCCGCCCCCTTTCCCTTCCCCTTTCCTTTCCTTTTTTTTTTTTGAGGATTCACTCACCTATCTGACGCCTCTCGCTTTTTTTTTTTTTTAACACACTCACTATTCCGTCTGGTTCGACTCTTTTGGTTGGGTTATGTTTTCCCTCCTTCTTTCCCTCTCCCTCTCTTCTTCTGCTTATCAGGCCAAACAAATGCTGTGTGGGTGTATTAACACGCGCGCGTGCGTGCGCGCGCGTGTGTGCGTGTGTGTGAGAGCCTAGATTAAGTAAATTTTTGGATAATAATTCCAGATTTAGTCAACAGCTATACCTGCCCTCCGGACTCCTCCTCTTCCTTTTGTCTCCGCCCCTTTCTCAGCACTCTTTGCTGCCTTCTGGTGTCTTGAAAACATTTGAATTCATAAACTACAGCAGTGCTTCTCAAATGGGGGAACTTGAAGGAACTCCAGAGGGTACGCGAGATTTTAGATAAACCAAACCAACACACAAAAACCCTTTAAAAGTAACTATTGAATTAATCAAATGTCTCGGGGCGATAGAAGTTGATAAAAGACATTTTATATTCAGTAGATTATTCAATTTCATGATTTTAAAAACCCAGACGAGGCCCCAACGAGAATGGCTCGATCAACGGAGTCGTGGTTGGAAAAACTCGAGACACAAGTGCTAAATGAGGCAGTACCAGAATCAGCAAAATTCCCCAGAATTGAACCTCACCAAACTAAACGCCATGTTGGAGTGCACGAGTGAGTTCACGTCGGAGGGATGAGCAAGTGCGTTGTCCTTTGACGCTCTTGAACTCACACAGGTCACGTGACCGAGCAGCAGCGGGTGTCGGATTGGATTTCACGGTCATGTTTGGTAAACTTTGCATTATATCGGGTAACGACACTTGAGCGGCGCCAGTGTAAACATCTCCGACTCCGACGAGGAGGAAAGCGAATGCTCCGGTTACGAAAACGGCAGCAAAGACGAGCTTTGGACGTGCCAGTTGTGACCTCGTTTGATAAACACGACGCGGTTTTAACAGAAAGTCAGACGGAAATGATTCCGTTTGACAACTGATCCTGTTGAAATGTACCCTGTTACTCGCTTGACAATCCGCTCTGCAATTATTTTTACAGCGAAAAAGTATGATGGCATCTTCATGCCTGCTTGGTCATTCAAAACAGCCAATGAAAAACTTTTTTTTTTTAATGATGTCCATCCCTCCCATGGGCGAGTTTGAGTTTCAAACCACATCAGCGGGCTATGCTCAGTTGCGCTTTCGTGACGGGCTTCTTAAATATTTGTGAATTGTTTTGCAAAGGAAAAATAACGCAATTGTGACATTCACGGCTATCATCAGACAGGAAGGATTTATTGATCTGTTCCGTTTTTTTTCCATTGGTTTGGCTCATTTCTTGAAACAGAAATGACATTTGCAAAATAACATGTCCTAAATGCCAAAGCGCCTTGCAAATGTTCACCGCGAAAATGCCATTTCAAATTGATTTCCTCAAAATTGCAAATGTGCCTCACGTGTCTGAGTGCATCTTTGCAAATGGTGGAGGACAACATTCTGCACATTTCCCAAATCTTGCTGATTTATGAGTTACTTCCCCGGCTAATGGGCGTGCTCGCCAACACATTAGCACAATTTCATTATGGAAGTTATTATTACGCACACTAGTCTGTTCAATTGTCAAAATGAGTCAAGAACATGACATAAAAATAGGCAACATTTTTTTTTTAAGGCTTACAGCATCCATGTGAAAATGGCAGAAAATCCCCGATATTAAATGTTCTCCTCTGTAGGGGCGTGGCCAGATGGGTGGTCGCAGAGTGACAAGGGGTGTGGCCTTGGCAATCCCTCTGGCCCCCCTGTAGCACCGCCCCTGGTTTTGGGGAGCGATATGTTCTTTTGCTGTATTGGTTTCGGGGAGCGATATGTTCTTTTGCTGCATTGCGGCGCAGCGCTGCAAGAGTGGCCAAATGACATTTCGGTTTTCAGGATATTAGCGCTGTTTTAACTAGTTGAAACTGTAAATAAATCTTCCTTTTTGCACACGGTCCTCACCAATGATAGTTCTCGTCACAGGAGTAATTTACAATTAAAACCTGCAGGGGGAGCCCGAGATCAAAAATGTGATTGCTCACTCAATTGAGTCACTTTTTGGACAGTGATCGTGTTTTGTATTTGAGCAACTATGTTTCACCAGACAAAACATTATTATTGATCTAAAATACACAAATTGCAATCGGAGTAATTACTTTTTTTTTTTCTAACTGAGGGTAAAATATGTTGTGAATATGGCACCATGAGGACTAGCAGTCAGGCAAGGCCTTGACTTTGCTTGCATGACTCCACTAAGTTGTGTGTTTGTTTATGAAATTGCATGTGTGGATCCCCCAAAAAGACAATGACTGTAATCCTCTTTTTTTTGTAACCTGCCTCAGTAAACTCAAGGCTTTCTTCAAAGAATCCAATGACTTTTTTTGGGCCAGTCGTGCAAAATGGCGATAGATGATCATTTTGACAAGGATGTGATGTGACATTTTATTAAAATCTTTGATCTTATAAAATCACAACCCCTCTGAGATGTGCATTTAGGCGATAGAGTGAAGTCTCCACAAATCCAAACACCCGGACCACATTTCAACCACAATTGAAGAATTCATCCCAAAAAAAACAAAAGAACACCAAATTTCAGTGCTGAAACAATGTCGAGAAACAAAACGCAGTATGTACATACGGTGTCAGAAAAAACATTTCAGTTGAATAAAAAACTACAATGGAAATGTCGATTTTTTTTTTCTTGATTCTGGGCCTCAATATAGGCGAATTAGGCACAAAGATCTAACGGTTATGTCAGTATATAAATAATGATATTAACTTTGTTTGAAAGAATTTATTTAAATCTCAAACTCTCACTCGTCAGGTTACCGCAGATCAAAAAATGCTGTTGACCTCAATTACTTTAGTCGTCATTTGTCTTTTTTTTTTTTTCGTGGGAAATAGAAATTTCTCCCAAATGTATTTTTGCATTTCGGATTCAAAATGACATGCACACAAAAACGATATCTCCACTGCCTCACATCATGGCGCTGCTTTTTGGTCCTACGACACCTTTTCACCTAAATAGTTTTGTGCAGCCTGAAGACAGTGCAATAATTTGGACGACAGTTTGGGATTTCCATGAAAAAAACAACATCTTGAAAATCACACACGAAATCTGGTGGTCAAATTGTCGTTACAGGTGAAGGCACGCATTAGCTAAACTCGCAAAATCTAAGCGTTCCTCTCCAAAGTACCAGACAGTTTGCACATATTTTGCTTTTTCTCGGTATGTTGCGTTTTCCAAACCAAGCACCAGCGTCAAAAAGCGTTTCTACCTTTTGTGTTGTTCATAAAAAGGCGTTGAGCGGAACCAAGAAGCAAAAATTTCATCAAGTCATTCGCATTCATCGTGAAGGACTTGATTGTGCTTTTATTTTTTTGGACGATTAGATCCATGCCCATGATAATCTTCCACAATTACCAATGACGGACCAAACCAACTACTTTTTTTGGGGGGTTATGTAATAGTTTCCGTTTGATTTCACTCAAAAGAGGTAGCTTCTCCTGAAAGTAAGATTTTCGAACGTTTGCCGGCTGGGACTGTCTGTTGATATATATATATATAATCTAATAATAACTTTATGGAAACAGCACATTTAAAAAGACACACATAAGGTGTTTAATACAAAATAACAATTGTCATGCTTGTGTATATATATACAAATATATGTATATATGTAATGTATGTATAAAACAACAACAAAAAAAACCTGGCAATGCAAGAACCCAACAATGACCAGGAGGACATATATGGGAAAAAAATGGCAAAAAATATATTGCTACATTTGAAAAAATACATCAGAATGTTTTTTTTTTTTTTAAATAAAACTAGATAATTCTGAAAAATTCAAACTTCTGATGTGCTTTTACTGCTGCGGGAAGTATAAAGATTGAATGTAATTTGAATTCATTCATCCATCCACTAATATGCGTTCTGCTTTCTTTTTATTTGCGTTTTTCCTGCTCCCGTTCAATTTTGTTTGCTCCTCTGGCACCTTCGGAAGTGTTGGTGGGCGGAGCTTCCTTGATGCACCTGTTTGCAATCATTAGCCATAAAAACATTTTGAAGAGGAAGGAAGGTGCCGTTTTTTTTTTTTCCCCAAGTGCTGGTGTCCACTCGTCTTTGTCGTTGTTGAGCTGTTTCGTTCATTCGTGCGAGTTTGAGTTCTGTGCTGCTGCCGCCCGTTTCGAGTTGTGTTGGTTACTTAGCAATTGCTCATTTGGTAAATCCACGTGCAAGTCAGCGTAATTAAAAAGTCTTTTTCACCATTCTGGGCGTCAACAGAGCCAACATAATCAATCAACGCAATCAAAGTGTCCGCTCTCATTCCCTCTAGATGAGCACGCTCACATCTCGCATGAAAAAAAAAAAAACGGAGGCATCCACGCATGACGGGAGGATCTTCACTGCTCTTCGTCGGCCTGGAAAAAAGACAATGTCAGCGGCGACTAGCATTAAATTCAGACTGAGCTTGCGATAACCGCAAATTAAATCGAATGAAATATGATGAAGTGGCTTTGATGCTCGTTGTCAAAACTATGAAAAGAAACTCCAACGCGTCTGACGTCCGCTCACACAAATCGAGCCAAATCGCATTCGACTTTCCGTGCCACTATTTGGACGAGGTCCGAGCGGGCGTATCCGTTCGACTGATTTTCCGCCGCCAATTTTGTCATCCAAGCGGTCCAGGCCCGGACAAAGTAAAGCCGGCCCATTCCAAGATCGTGGCTTCACCGCTTCATTTGGATATTGGTGCGCTGTTGTGAGTTCCTCCTGAACGATGCGATTTTGGCCGAAAATGTTGCCGGAAGTGCTGAGAAGCATCCCCTTTGCTCCTTAAGTTCAATAATGCCCAGCTTCCCTGGCGTTAGAACCCGACCTGAGACGAGAAGGCCTTTGCAGGCCAAACTAAGCAAAGTCACGTTTAACATTTTGTTTATTGTGGCTTTCATTTTTTGTGGTTGCTTGCCAGATTTTGTGTCATTTCTTTTGTTTTAGGTGTACACTTCATATAAGCACAAGTGAGTTGAACGTTCTGGAGATGGAACAATATAAATCCCAGAAACGACGTCGGCGCTACTTTGGGAGCGGCATTGAAAATTCCACCACGGATCTCGATTTCTTCCTTCTAAACGCGTCGTGGTCTGAGTCATGCCAAATTGTCTTCAACACGACCAAATCAGTGTGTACTTGTTTCTTCGTGTACGTCTACAAAATACGTCGGTGGCGACTTTGGGGCGATGTGAGGTCACAAGTGGCAGGTCATAATAAACAAAGTTAACGTGACAAAACATGTCCTCTCATGTGTGTTTGCATCTCTTTTGTGTGAGCGCGCGGGCGATCCAAGAACGCACACACGGCGGGTCCTCCTCTATGGTTGATGGAAATCTTCATGGCGAAGTATTTTGTAAAGAACCCAGTAGAAGATATTGAAAAACAGGAAGGCCAGAGGGAAACCGGCCCTGGACACCGTGTCAATCTTTTTGGCCCGATCGATAAATAACTTCCTCATCTCCTCGGTGCTTTTTCCTCCTCCCGACGGGACGGCCGGCGGATTCGGGGCAGTGTTTGCCGGGCCTCCTTGAGTGTTCGGTGCAGTGACGGTATTGTTCGTGGTGGCCTTGGAGTCTTTGCTGTTGCTCGGCGTGGAGGTGACGGCGGCGGGCGACGTCACTTCCCCTTCCTGGTGGGCAGAAGGCGGCAGCACAAATTTCATGAGACTTCTTTCGGGAGCTGCCTGCACTTAGAAATTGCGGTAAGCGACATATTAGGCAAATATCAAAATAATTGACTGAAAATGTTTCCAATAAAAGGGCAATGCGGCGCAACCTTCAAAGTCAAACACGATCCGTTGCGTTTTGCCGGACGACTTTTGGATTTTCCAATTCCAAAGACAAGGCCATAAATAATTAACGGAAATTCATCAACGTTAAGAGTCACAACTTATTTCGTATTTCATCCAAACAGCAACAATTCACATTTGATTGATGGAGAAAAAAAAATACATTTAACAATTAAAACGTACGTAAGAAAAGTTATATAATCAAAGTTTTACCCCGAAAATAATCAATTATTTTTTCAATATTTTAGCATGTTTTTTTTTCTCGATCCAAAACAAATTGAAGCTTCTCGAAACAAGCCTGCTTGCATTCCTGATGAGGAAACGCGTCAATCGTAGAACCTAACGCGACATTCGCAACTTTTCTTAAAAGAACACGTTTCAAAAGATTGAAGATTGTAAAAATGTCGGGAAGCCCCGCTTTATTTTTCACTTTCATTTATCGAATCAGGGCAAATTCAAAGCGTTTGTATTCTTGCTTTTTACGCAGCAGTCAGCAGTCATTTTTCCTGACTCTTCGGGCGCACTTGAATGAATCATCACGCAAAACGGACGTGAAATCTGATTTGCTCAGCGTGCACACGTCGTTGTTTCTGCCAAAAAGGGCAAAATTCCCACGCACTTGATTTTCTAGGCTTTGGGAAGACGATATGCAACTAGATTCATTTCGCTCACACGCGACTTCTCAACGTCGCTGACTTGAAGTGAGTCACAAGAAGGTGTCATGCCGCATCACCTGCGACGAACCTCCTCTCAACTCTGCAATTTTCTTAGATTGGGAGCTTGGTGTTTCGGCATATAGGCTTGTATATCATTTTTTCCCCCAAAAAAGGAGTTGCAGGTTCACCTTATAGTCCGTAAATTATGGTATTTATAGAAATACACGACCAAAAAAGATGAAGTGCAGCATTTCAAATATTTGAAACATACTGTAGAAAATCTGACAGCCTTCATATTTTTTCTGTCCCAAACACCTTCCTCTGACTGCGCCCAGTCCACGTCTCCTCTTATTGACGGGCAGAATGGTGGTGAAGACACGCACAAGACAAAGTTTGCATTTTGCTCCATGCACATGCAGCGACATGCCGACACACTTGTGCCATTCATTACCCGGTAGTTGCCGCTGAAGATGTTGCTCATTGATCCATAGAGCGGGTCGGATGCCTTGAGGCCGTTGTCAATGTTAACACGATGGAGGGATTCAGCTAGCTCATCGGCATCAACTGCACCTCCACCGTTCTACCGGTCGACAGCATGCGCACCAGTCATCAACGGAGAGAAACCAAAAGGGCAAAAACATCCAAAACAAACACCAACTTTGGGCGACTCACTCGTTCAGTCAACGTGCAGAACATTACGGGAATTTTTGAGTGATATTTTATTGGAGTGGGAATAGTTGCAAACAAAATGTTGGAAAAATTGGGAACTAAAAGTTGATCAAATTTCAATTGTAATCTTTTGCATATTTTATACTTTTCAGAGATGGGCCAGTCGGTCCTCAGGCCTCGACTTGGGCACGCTTCGGTCATCGTCCCTCCATCCTTAATCATAAGAATAATTGTCCTCCGTCCTTCTTCGTTTAAAGCGTCTTTTGCATTTTAGCAAAAAAAAAAAAAACACTTGAGACTTGTCCTGCTCGCTTGCTTTGTCCGTCCTTTTTTAAAAAGTTCTCGTCCTCCGTCCTAAAAATGGTCGTCTGTTCGTGACGGACATAAAATGAAGAAATTGAAGAAGACAACGAGGTCTGGTATTTTTTTTGTGGTTTTTGTGTTCTTCCTCGCTTCAAATCATTTTCGTCAAGGCATCTAACGAGCAGTTCATCATTTCGTGTTGTTAATTTTAAACGATATTTTCGCAAAGAAATATTAAAAAAAATGCTTGAAAAAATTCATTTTCTTGCTGTTAGATTCAACTTTCTAAGCTTTTTTTTGTTCAGCACGAAAAAGTGGTTTTATCGAAAATGGAATAGCTTTTGTATTTCTGATTCCAGTGTGGGGGGGGGGATAAATATATTTTTCAGCACTTTTTCAATACATTGAAAAGAAGTAAACATGTTAACAGCAGTAAATGCGAAATAAATCTGCATGTTGACTGAATGCTGAATGCTCTCGGCATACAAAAGATTCACATCATGCACCAATATCAAGCTCATCTTGTATAGACAAAAAAAAACAACAACAAAAAAACACAATTACAGTGATGAAGCCATGCAAAGCCGTGCACTAACACAGAAATTTAAACATGCTCCGTCACAAGACCAGACACATCCCATCCCATCCCATCTTGCTGCAGTACTCGCATATCACCACAAGGGGGTAGCCTCAAAATCTCAAATCATCGTCCATTGAAAAATCCTCCATTTATTTTTTTTATCCCACAAGTATCTCCGAGTACCTTGCTCTTCTTGGGATGTCGCCTGAATCTCAGCAGCTCTTTATGTTGCCTTGAAACAAAATTGACGGCAGCATATTCCAAGAGTGCAGAGAAGACAAACAGAAGACACACCGCCATCCAGATGTCGATGGCCTTCACATAGGAGACCTGCCAGACAAGAAATCAAGGAATTTGTGGACACTCAAATTCATTCAAAAGCTCACGTGAGCCTTTGTTGTCAAACGTCAAATTCTGGCGCGCAAAGCTTTTCATAGGTTATTTGAAGGTGGGAGGGACTTTTTTTGTGCAACGAATGACTGCGGTGTCACAGCATGTGACCTCATTTTGAATGAAAAGATGCCATATTCAGACATGCATAACATAGTGGAGTGCAAAGCTCTGTTTGGCACCGAGAACACGAGCAACCTCCTTCCGCCGAAACACACACACGTACTTTTATGGAAATGGGCGTGTTAAGGCTTACGTAACAAAGTGCTCCATGTCTGATTTTTCCTCATGCATGCAAGATACCAGAAGATGACCGAAGGGCTCTTTCTCTCGCACACAACACATGCACAAGTGCGCTTCATCAACGCATGCTCGACATCGGACTCCATTCTTTGAAAAGACAACGGCAACTCAATCTACAACCATGACAGTCTTCATTTTCACCGCAAGCGGGCACAAAACAAACAAACAAAAAATGCAAACTGTCATATAATTTGAGGGCCCGGCTCTTTCCAAAGAGAAAGCCATTACGCGTCATGACAATGGGCCGAATGATCTCATTTTCCCGTGCGCTCAAATCTGTCATTTAGGCTCTCTCGTGCCAGGAACGCGATGTGGGTGGAGCACCCCGAAACTGTGGCTGTTCCCGTGCGCATGCTGCACAGGCTCAAGTCAAGGAGGAGACACACTACAGAGCGCATTTTGTCGGCCCGTGGCGACGTGGTGGAACCCCCTCTCTCGCCATCTCACCGTCGAAAGTGGAAAGAAAGTTCAAATGAAATCAATCCTCGATGATTTCTGCGTACGTAATTCTATTCCCGATTGAGCGGTGGCTTTTGCAGCGTTGTCAGTGTTGGTGCAGCAATCCAAGTGAATAAATCAACACTCCTGTGGTGTCATCGCGTTGAGCGGCTCACGCACGGCAACGAGAGTCGTTGCCTTTAATAATTGATTTGCGTACATTTGTTCATCTGAGCTGACTGACGACATCATCGCATGCGCTTGCTCCGAGGAAGGCAAATTGTTTTTTGGGCTGTTAAGAGGAGCGTGACGCACCTGAACCAAAAGGCAAGCAAAAGAAAAGCGGGAAGCCCAAATTGCTCCCCAACCGACCTTTGGCAGCGAAGTTCTGGAGCCCGAGCTCTGCGTTGTCATTGTGAGGACAGTGGTGATGCCGAGTGCCACTCTGGCCGGGGCCGCATCCATGTTAATCCAAAAGGACACCCAGGACAGAATAACAATCAGCAGGGACGGGATGTACATTTGGATCAGGTAGTAGCCCATCTGACGCTCCAAGTGGAACCGCACTTCAATGCAAGTAAATTTACCTGCAACATCGCAAAACCACAGCAAAGCACGGCCATCAACATTTGGTGTCCAACACGAGAGATAAATGTAGCCATAAAAACAAATTTGTACAAACATCAGCAGCTTTGGACCATTAGCCCACGTTATTCAAATAAATCTTTTATCGATATTCTGTACATCGGGAGACGTGCTTCACAGGAAGTGTGTTTTAATAAGCACAGCTATTGAAATAATATTGAAATGATCTTTCTCATGTTCTTTCTATTTAGCAGGCGGGTCTTGAAAGTATGTCCCGCAAGAAGGTTACTTTGTGACTTTTTCACGATTCCCACCCCAACCAGGTGAGATGACAAAACACATTTTGTGTGTGTGTGTGTGTGTGTGTGTGTGTTACCCGTGTTATAGTGCTTGGTACAGTATCTGAGGTCGGATTCATCTTTAAGGATGAACTGCGGGAGCGTCAATCCTTCGGCCACTTGGACCGGTCCATTCTCCTGCCACTCAAAGATCAGGTCGTTCATGGTGTAACCGACTGTAAAAGGCAACGCGTAAAACACATGGCAAATTATTTTGATTCAAAGGAGCTCGCCCATCACTCCGTTTTTATATCTGCATGCGTGTGATCCGCTTCTCTTGTGTGCAGCAAAAAAAATGTCAAAATGGAGTTCCATTCAAAATCATTTCATCCATTATTATTCTTCATATAACAGCGTCAATTTGAAAATAGGGATAAATTACAGATATCCTTTATGATGAAATTATATTTGATTTTAGCGGCATTGTGGTTGTCTACGGGCAAAATCACCATCTTTGGAGATTAACATTTTTTTTCTTACATTAGTGCAGGCTTGAAAAATTCATGACCAAAAGGATCATGTTCTTGATCAACAACAAAAAAAAAAAATCACACATACATGCACCAAAAGTATTCAACATTTTTTGGATTTTTTTTTTAAAGCATTGGATTAAGATGTGTGTGCAGTTTGAACGTAAATCGGATAATAAAAGTGTTTGATTAAAAACAAAGTTGAAAAAACTGATTCTGATCAAGGAGAACGTTCACAAAAAAAAGCAAAGGTTTGCAACGTTTCGTTTTTAGTTGAGGTCCGGCTGCTCATCGAAAGCGAAAGAAAAATCCCTCATTCCCTCACTAAGCTAAACATGGAGTCTCCGTCAACATGTACGTTGAATGTCGTGCTTACAGCGATGAGCAAAGTCATTCTTTTCATTCCGTTGACAGCCGCAGATGAAACACGACGGGCTGTTTATACGGAGATAATCATTTAAATGATGATGCGCTGACCACGATGACCCTGCTTGAGAAAGATTAAAAATGGTAAAGAGCCGGAAAAGAAACCACCGAGCTCTGCAAAAGGTGAAAGCTTTAAAAAAAACAAACTGCGGTGAGCCGGTGCTCGATGGCACATTTTTTTTAAAAAGCGGAACAGCTGGTAAAAGCTGCTACATGCCTAAAGCAATTACACAAAAAGATGTCGTTGGTCTTGTTTCTTAAGGTTCTATCGCGCGCGTGTGTGCAAATAAGTCCATTAAAAGAGTCTGTGCACTGACAGCCTCCCACGACCAAAACGGAAAAAGAAAAGAAAATCCAAAAGACGGCGGAGGCCGAGGTCACGACAGGGAACACAAAGCCCTTCCGAGTCATCCCAAAAAGTCGCGTACGATTGCGATGACTTGCAATTGGCGTCTTTGTGTTTGCATGGACTACTTACAGCTTTCTAACTGCATAATGCACGTCTGAACATCCATGGGGAAGTTTTTCAGATCCATGGGACACGAGAGCGTTAAGGTCAGTCTGAAAGCGCACAAGAAAGTGGTGAAGTGAAAAACATGAACCGGATTTATTCAACTGCAAAACAAAAATAAGAATAAATTATATTTCGTATTTATATTTTTTTCCTAAAGAAAATCAACACTAAGTTAGCCCGTCAATCACAGTAGCATGCTAACACCTGCATTCTTGTACTTTTTTGAGGTTTTCAAGAATAACGCTCTTTCTATCAATTATAAAAACTCGGAAAAAATCCTGTTCAAGTTTTAGCCTCGTATCTTAGTTTCTACGTCGTGCACTTTCTTAGCTGGAACCGCGAGGTTCTTGAGGGTCTGCCTGAGCTTTTCTCCGATCTTCTGGGACCCACCTTATCGAGTATAAAACGTTTCCGTTCTTGAAAATGCGCAGCAACTTGTTGTCCGTCGTAACCTCATGGAAGTGTGCACCCTTTTCGTTAGCGAAGAACAGATCTGGTTTCCAAATGGAGTCTAACATGGAGGGGTCCAAGTCCAAAGAGTCATCGGGATATTCGGCATAGGCAAGCCTGGGATCATTCCACTGTTGACGAAGGAAGATGTTCACGCGATAGTCCTAAGACACAAAGGAGCGATTATGGAGACAATGCCACAACTTTTTAAAATGTCCATCCATATATTTGATTTGAATACTTTTCTTCATGTCTTTGACATGAAATTGCATTTAATTCGATTTACTCACGTTAATTTCAGTGAGATTTTCATGGGTGGACTTTTATGAGATAGAAGCTAGAATTGTTTTTCAGCTCATGTAAAAAAATTTTTAAAAAAAACAAACACATATTACTTCGATGTGACCAAACGCCATCGCAAATTGGCTTCCAAAATTTAAAAATATTAATGAATCGAGCAACTCCCTCTCAGCAATTCTCACTTGGATGTTGACATAAAAATGACTTTGATTGCGATGTAACTCAAGACGATGGAATACAAATGATTGACTAATGAGCTTTTGAGAGCCCCAAACTCTTGGTGGCTCCCACGGCAACGACAAAGCCAGGTTGACTCGCCCGGTGGCGAAACACAAGCCAAAAAATCAAAAATGACTCGGCATGAAAAGTAGCAGCTCGTTTTCTCATTCACTTATCTTGAGTTTCTGCTGTCAGACAATGGAGGACGAAATGCCGCCCAGCAAGACTGCCTGTCACCTGTCGCTATCGTAAAGCTGTCGTCATGGTCGCAAACGGCTCGAGCGTAACCCGAGATGCATTTCATCTCATTGTGTGTTGGCACTAACGGAAGGCGTAAGGTGTAAAAGTGCTTCAAGGTGCAGTGTGTTGAATGTAGTGCCATCTGCTGGTGAACTATTAGAATGCAACGACCTAAGCTTGAAAAGAACACACACTCACGACTCAGAGAGACCGCACCTCGCAAGCCGACCAGCAATTTCGTCAGCGGAGGTGCAAGCAAAATGCCATCACAAAGACGGGCGTTGTGTCGATTAAACTTTCCAAAAATCGATTCGATTCGATTTCGTTAAACTGACCTTCATGCTTATTGGCGCTATTGACTTCACTGCTCCCGCCATTTTGTTTTGATAAGCAACTTTTGCGTCGTGACAAGATCTCATGAAGTCAAGTCAGCCACCTTATTTAAAAGAGCGTTTTTAGAGAACTTTTGTGAGCGCATGTGAGCTCAAACAAACAGATGACTGAGTTACGTCAAAGAAATATAGCGCTCCAATAATTTGAGTGAAGCCAACGACGGCAGAAGAACCGCGTTTTGTCTGATTGAACTCGTCCTCGTACTCGGCCAGCCTGCACGATATTGAATTTCAAACTTGGAATAGCGCACCCGAAAAACTGCTTTGGGGAAAAAAACAAGGCCAGCAGCAGTCGAGCGTCACAATGGACTGAAATGGCGGAGACAAAAGGAAATGCAGATTGGGAAGAAGTGACTGGCTCCAAATCAGCCCTTACATTTTCCAGAAGCTCCAAAATTGCATGCTGAATTTCACGTCATTTCATGTAAGGACATAAAATCCCGATTTGACAAATTGAGTGCTAAATGCATCTTTTTGCACGCGGTCCTCACAGAACGCACAAAATAAATTCAGGGCGCAATCCTGAGCGTGCCCCGTTCGAAGATCATCAACTTTCACATCGCAATTAAGTTCGTAGCCAATTTTGGGCTCACTTTTTATTCATTTGACGTTAAGTGGAATCACTTCTATGGATACAATTTGAACAATTAGATCTTAACGATGACGCCACGTCAATTCCGTTTACTGAGCTGCACTTCTCTGATGTGCCTCATTAAAAGAAAAAAACCTTCACTCTCTGTCATTGAATTTCTTCGATTCCTCTCGTGGCTTTTGATGTGAACGTCGTAAGGCGATTCCTTCACAATGGAATCGTTTCTTAATTATCGCTGCTGCAGAAAGTTGGATTTGATCTTTGAGGACACGTGGTACACGACGCGCATCGCCGAGGAATGATCGGAATGGTCATGATCCTCAATTTGGCCGATTTTGGGCAGCGAGAGCGAGAGAGGTGCAGAAACAAGCATTTTGTTTTTTTAGCAAAGAGAAGAGTTACAATGTGGTCACGTGACTTTTTTTTAATGATCTTGATCCTAATAAAATGTGGGGGCAACAAGAACACAAGTTATCCAAATATAATCTTCAAAATCTAAATTTGAGTGCTTAAACTGCAGACAGCTGACATTGACATTATTTTCCGGCGCGTCAAAATATTTAGTTTATTTTTTTTGTCATACAGACTTCCTGCTACTAACTTCAGTTATTCACGCGCAGTTATCGTGAGCAACAAATCAACAAACGTGTACGTGTTTTTACTTGAACTGTTCTGCTCTTCAGACAAAAGCCGCGGCATTGTAATTTCGCCCTTTGTGCTCCGCTCACACACACACGCGCACAGACACACGCGCGCGCGCACACACACACACACAGAGGATGGATTAAGAGGGATTGCGTGAGCGATTGAATAAAAGCGAGTCTAACAGCAGCAAATCTGTTTAACATGGATAGCGTGTGCAGACTACAGTGAGTCAACCTGGCTCTAAGCCTTCTGTGTGTGCGCGCGTGTGTGCGTGCGCGCGCGTGTGTGATTTACATTCCATATTTAATATTTACCTTTAATCTCTTGACCTCCACAAAAAGTATCCCAAAACAAGGCACTGTTTTATTTTGTACACTTTTGGTCAGTTAATATTGACTTTATTGAAAAAGTCCAATTGCAAATGTGATGATGCTCGCAAAAGTTGCTTCTCGCGCAACAGTAAATCATAACTGAACGTGTCAGCGATGTGTTGAGGTCACGTCCGGTTTGGTCGTGAGAAAACGAAGAGTGGGCGGATCATAAGACAGAAGGTGAAGAGGAGACCAAGAACTTCATCCCAAAGTAACATACGGACTGCGTATGTTACTCGGCGTTGCGCTCGCCGGAACGCTTTCAAGTATGAACTGTCGATCAAAAGCTCGCCGTGTTTGCCTTGACCCTTTTACTTCCCCTCATAAGCGGTTCTCCTTTGATTGGCCATATGCCGCTCACAACTTTTCAAATCACTCCACAGCTTCGAGATCTAGTCGGACACATCGACTCAAATTTCCCCATTGTGGGACTAATAAAGGACATCTTTATCTTTGGACTCTTGTGCGTTGACAAGGCCAAGAAAGACTCTCCCCAAAAACAAAAGAAAGAAAAACAGCTTCTTCAACAAATGCCGTTGACGACACATGACAAAGAGAAAGTGGAGAGCCTCTTGCAAAACCCCCTGAAAGGAGCTGTCATTAAGACAAAAATAAATAAATCAAACGTTTGTGGCGGACGGTCAAGGCCTTCTCTGCTTGGCCTGACACACTCCACCCTAACCCTAAACATAAACTCTCTCTCTCTCTCTCTCTCTCTCTAGTCATGTACGTCTGAATGTGTTTTTATTGTACTTATATTGAATGAAATGAACAATGTAATGATGACATTCATTTCCTCTTCCTACTGTTCCTTATTGCGTACATACCATGGTGGTTTCAGCAATGGAACCAAAGCTGTTGATGAAAATGTTACAGGAGACATTGACCGGAGGACCTGCAAAGGGAGAATCGGAAATATGAGATGGCCGTGTTGTAATATTCATGGTCGAAACATTTTGGCCCTTCTGGAGCTGCACCGGAGAATCCTTTGAGTTCTTACGTCATGGCCTTCTCCACATTTTGGACTGTTGGGTGCATGGCCGCCACGCATTCGCTGCCCTTTTTATTTCAAAAGGAATGACCTGCAAGCCGCTGCGATTCTGATGAATGAGCGCGACTTCATCTGTAGACACGTCATTCGGGTGCAATTATTTCAAAAAGGATACGGGAGCGACAGGCTAAGATGGCACCGATGAAAATGATTCAATTTGTAAGCAAATTGCGTGTTGGTCATATTTTGGGTCCTCAGGATTGAGAAGTTCTTTTCACTCCTCTTCATTGACTTCAGTTTGTGTGCACCTTCTTGTTGATTCCAAAAGGGGCTTTTTAATGAGAATTGCAATCAAATATTTGAATCTAGAAACAAAGACACTTTGTTCCTTTGCACGGAAGCAGCTTATTTTTGCAAAGATAACAAATAAAAACAAAAAACATCAGCTTTGTGAGGTGATACCTTTAAAGTTTGGTCTTATTCTGGCATCATATCCCGAAGTCCTCCCCATCAGTTTGTCCAGAAAGTCCGATGGAGACATTGGGACCTGTCGTGTTCTTGCAGCGAGGTCGACCTCCTTACACCGGCCGACGCTGTTGAAGCGACCAAACGTATGCAAAAAAAAAAAAAAAGTCAACAATTGGCTTTTTACATCCAAAATAAGCAACTTTAAAACACTGCAGTGATCACCAAAAAGCTGACAATTGAATATGAAGGAATATTATTGTAAGTCACTGTCAAATGGAATTGTGCACGATTTGAACATGAAGACTTTGATGAAAAGAAGAGAAGAAAAAAAAAATGAAGAAATGCAAGGTTGGCTTCCTGTGTGGAGTTTGCATGTTCTTCACGTGCCTGCGTGGCTTTTCTCCGGGTACTCCGGTTTCCTCCCACATTCCAAAAGCACGCACGGCAGGTTGATGGGACACTCGAAATTGTCCCGAGGTGTGAGCGCGTTCGTCTTTGCGTGCCGTGCGATTGGCCGGCAACCAGTTCGGGGTTCGACTGCCCGAAGACAGCTGGCAAAGGTTCCGCCCCCCCCCCCCCGCGACCTTCGTGAGGAGAAGCGGCTCAGATCAGGCAAGTCATTTTCTGTCGATATCCATCACTTGTGGATCACGATACACATTGATCTTGAGTCTTTGCCCCGACGTAACGTCTTGTTCATTTTGCACCCCAGGCTGCCGTTTGGCGTTTTTCTGCATGAAAGCTGAGTGGAGGAAGAGGAGAAGGGAGCAGATTGTGGGCGGCTCATGCAAATCAGCACGGTGGCAGACGGGGGTCATATTTCTTTTTTCAAATTTGGATGGAAAAAAAAGTTTTCCAATTTCCTCCTGGCGGGCAAAAGGGGTGCTTGAGCACCACGAGGGCTCCATCTCCGCACGGGCCGACGCCAGACTAGATTGCTGTGTTGCTTTGCTCGTCGGATGTGACGAGAGAGAACATTTCCAAAAATATCTCTGCTTACAGCAAAGAGTGGCCTGATAAACAAACAAACACACACACACACACACACACACACACACACACGACAAGTCTTTTCAGGATCATCAGCCTTTACTTTGGCATTTTGGAGGTACTCGCGTTCCCTCTGACGGAGCATAACCTTGATGAATTTGCGTAGGAGGACTCATTTAAGCTCTTCATAACGTAAATTTGAAGGAAACAAGACTCGGGAAGTGAGACATTCTGGAACATCCGCAAGGAACAAGATCTCAGCATTTTAGGGCTTTAAATTACACCTCATGGGATTTGTCTTTTCCTCGTCATATTCTTTCGCAGCACAATGGTTGACTTTGCGCTCTCTTCGTCTTGCTTTGAGGTGACACGACCGGACAGCTGTTGTTGAATTTAAGAACAGCTGTGCGGTGGAGAGGAGCGCCATCTCAGAGGGCGCTACAATGACCTGTCCAATAATTACGAACCTTTGGAGATTTTTGTGAAGTCATGAAAACCACGCGAGATAAAATAGCTTTTGTCATTGAGGAAGAAAGTCATGTCGTTTAAATACGCAGCCAAATGTGTTCTCAATGTCATTCATGTCTTCAGCAGCATCAAGCCGAGGAGTGAGACAAGCACTCACCCTGCCCCCAGCCAAAAAGCGCACTGACACAGAAACGCTTCCTGGATGGATCCCATGTCGGCGCACACACATGCGCGCAAACGCACATACGGACGAGTGTGTGAGTCACGCGCCGCATCATGTTTATTTTGGTCTCGTTCGGACGGCACGAAAACCTGAAATTTCGACCTGCTGGGCTTGCAGGTGGCAAATTTGCTTTGATACACGTTTGGGAAACTTAGAAAACTGAAAGCAGACGCTTTCAAACATTAAAGTATAAATTCACAAAAAATATTTCTCAATGAGGTGGACGAAAAAAATGGAACAATAAAGTCGCCATTCTATTGAATCATTTTGATTGTCATGATTAGTATATGGGGGCCGATAACGCAACATGGCTCACGGTGATTAACGTGTTTATCTGTCAAGTTTGACATACATCAGTTTTGAGGAAAAGGAAAAGTAAAAGGAAAATCCTCAAGAATGTAATAATGGATTACGTCATCTCAGCGCTTCTCAATTATTTTCGGTTACGAACCCCCAGCAAGAAGAAAACAAGTTTGTTGCAAAACAAAGCGACTTTGTAGAGTTAATACTCGCTGCGCCAAATAATTCAAAGAAAGCGCCACTGCCAACTACTGGAGTGGAGGTGCAATTACACTTTATTGGAGAACGGTGGGGGGAAAAAAAGGCATGTTTCTCCAGGGTCACACGCGCCCCCCTCAGCATCGCACCCCGCCCCTCCCCCCCTTATTACATTTTTATGTTCGACACGCAATACCTTTTTGGGTTTATTTGTTTAATAAAAGCCTTTATTCGGGTCCCTGCAAAAATGGCTTCACAAAATTTGTAATTTGCTACTCAAATGAAGTCAGTGATGAGCAAAATTGCTCCGATTTTTCTGATGACTTCATTGGCATATTGTCCAGAAAAAAAAAAAAGAAGTCCCCTGACAGGAAGACCTGAAAATGTTGCTAGCGGCTTACAAGAGCTTATGGTGGACAAAGGCAGCAGACGCCATTACTAAAACATTCAAGAGAGACACGACTCAATGTGTGCACGCATGCAATGCAAAAACGTCTCTTGTCACACACCTCTTTTGCACTTCACTAATAGCTTTTATGGAAATCTAGAATGGTGTTATTAACTAGCAAGTAGTCAGTCGACTTGGCAAACGGGAAATAATGCCGCTCGGTTCATTTTGTGCAATCCGGGAGGAGAAGATGCAAATGCTTGCTCTTAACAAACCCGCAAAAAAAAAAAAATTACAAAGGCTGATTTTGTTCTGATTTTTGATTTGTTCCGAAAGGCACGGAACCATAAGGCAGACAAAATTAAAGGCGGCGGGCAGGCGTTTCTGCTTTTGAAAACATTTAAACCAAAAATGAGCGCAACATATTCTTCGTGGAGGGTTGAGTTAATTTTGGAGCTTCTGACGAATCGCGCCAGTCACAAGAATTTTACTCGTCAAAAGTCCTTGCTGGACGATTATGGCCAAAATAATATTCTCGATGATTTTTTATTGAGTTTTAAATCACAATTATTTAAACGACTATGCATTGAAATTCAAAACTTTGTATTTATTCGGCTACTAAAACTCACACACAAAATTTCATCTCTCTATTTTTGCCAGATATTTCGAAGGATACAATAATGATATTATGACAGGTTCAAGGAAAACTTTTTTTTTTTTTTTTTTTTTAAAAAGCAAAATATGAATCCAAAAACAGGAGAAAATGCTGTTTAGAACTTGCCGACGGACGAAATCGGCCCAAGGTTTGAGCAAAAACACAAAGCAACATTCTTATTGTTTCACTTACGTCATTATTACGCATGAGAGGGAAAAAAAAATGATTCTGATTTGATCATTCATTGATTCTCTCCCGGTTTAAGCAGGAATGCCCAGATTGCCCTCTTCCAACTGAGAATCTTCCGCCAGGAAGTCTTGCTGACCTGGCGCTCTTTTTGGTTCACCTGACAAAAAGCGTCGCAACAATCTCGCCGCACACGAAAGCAACATCAACATCTTCTCCAGAAATCACTCTCTTTGAGCCAAGTTTGGTTGATTGACAAAGCGTACATAAAACGAAGAGCAGACTAACCGAAGTGAACAATTTCAAAGCCAAAATAGTGGCGAGAAGCGGCTTATGCGGACCGAGAAGAAAAGACGACTCAACACTAGAGCGCCATACAAGAACAACAAACTTGAGGCAGATTCGGTCGAATGACAATAAGTCTGTGAAACTGCGCCTTTGTGTCCATCCATGACCTTCCAAGATTTTCAGCCTCTCTTTTTAGCTTCTTTCAATGGTAAAACTTTGTCGAGATCACATTTGTTTGTGTTTAGAAAAGCTGAACTCAAGAAACAATACAACTGCATCCGTCGCATGTCATACATAATATTCATCAAATATTGGATCATAAAAATAAATAAATGTTTTGAAATAAGAGCAAGGTCACGGAACAAATGAAACTCATATCATAAAGCTCCAATGAACTTCCCTGCCATTACACACCTTTCAAATTCGGCCGAGGTATATAAATTTAAGAGGACAATCGTATTTTAAAACCATTTGAAATTGACCGCAACTTCAGTAACCGGTCAATTATTTGGGCTGACGTCTCACCTGAGAAACAGCGAAAATCTCCAGACGAGTAAGAAGACTCCAGCCGAGTAGTTGTTCCTCCTCATCGCTCCAGCGACGTTCGGACGGACCCGTCCCGTCTCCTCGCGGCCTTTTGGACCTTTCAGCACCGCAAACACAGCTCGTGCGTCTGCTGTAATGTCAACAGCGCTCAAAACATGCTACACTAACCACCGAACACTCCCAACAATGACATGATTCTGTTCATTCCCATGAGTGGACGACACAACAGAAAAGTTGCGCATGACGCAAAAATATAGCGGCTTACAAGAAAAAATAATAAAAATGCTTGACTCGGAAAAAGAAGGAGCAGTGCGCGCGTTGCGCGTGCCAGCTGTTCCAGCTCAGTTCGAGGTTCGTGCGCTCGTGCAGTGGCCCAACGAAAGCTCAGGAAAAGAGAGAGAGAACCGCCTACCTCATCGGAGGATGATTGACTCTGCGCGGGACCAATCATCTTGGCTCGTTTCTTCCCCAAACCGAAGAGCAGCTGAAATTAGAAGCCCGGCCAAGTGGAGTTAATTCAGCACACACCGATGCATCGTCTCTTCACGATGCGTCCCTGTAGCTCTCCATCCGGCTGTCCTGACATCTTCCTCCTGTTCTTTCCATTTGTTCCTTCAAGCACACTTTCTCATTCTGCTCTGCTGGCCACAATTACATTGAGACGCATGTGGTGCATATTCCCTGTCGGAAAGTAAAGCAAGTTGATGCAAGTTTGCCATATGTGACCAAAGTGGGCGTGGGCGTTGATTGAAATGACTTTAGTGCAGGGGTGGGCAAACTTTTTGATAGGCGGGCCACAATGGGTTCTAAAATTTGTCAGAGGGGCCGGACTAGGAGCAGATGGATGGAGTGTGATGGTCACCATCGCAGCATTTTAAATGAAAGTGAACAAAAGCATGACAACAATTTATATGTCTTTGAAAAACCACAGCATTTAGAAAATAAAACATGAACAGGGTTTATTCATTTCACTTTTTTTTTAACCTGGGGAACATGCTTGTTTTGCCACCATACAACAATACAGTGTAATTGCACATCGACTTCAGTAGGTGGCAGTGGCGCTCTCCTTGCCCAATATGCGCAGCGAGTATTAACTCGACGGTGTCGGTTTGTTTTGTAACGAAAATGCGATTATTTATAGTTGTGACGCAGAGTGGGTGGGGGGGGGCGAATTGTTTTCTTCTTGTTAGGGGGGGGGGGTGTATCAGCAGTAATCGCACAACTGCACGATCATTAATTTCAACCCGAAGCGTTCTATGAATTTGTTTCATAGTGTAATAAACAATTCTAATTGTTTGTTGTGCAAAATGTGCACGTATTGTAAAACACAACTTTGATGATCCTCCCACAATACTGTCTGTGGGTTTTTTTTGTGGGGGGGGGGTGTAGGGGGGATTTTTTGAGTGTTAATAATATAAGCGTTACCATTTATAACAATCTTATACGCTACAATAGCGCGCTTGTCAGACGCAAATTGTAAAAGCATTGAATCCAAAAGAATTCTTCCTCTTCTGAAAATAATCAGTGATCGTGAGTTTTGGTAAAAGTGATTTTCGTGATCATCTCACAGAGGGCCGCGGAGAAAGAAGTGAGGGAAGCGTCGCATGGATGCAGGCAAGGAAGAGTGACAGAGTGGCATGTTAAAGATGACAAGGAACATCGCAGACGGCCGTCCCGTTCATCCAGACATCCTCATCATCCTAATGTGAAAGATATGAATTAGACATTAGGTGCTGGGTATTTCCGAGTGGCATGGTGAAACTTTTAACATTTTCTGGCAGATGCCTAGCGCCCCATGCACCTGTTCTGAAACAGCGAGCCAAATTCTGGAAGGTCACCTTCAACATGAAATATGTTTAAATTAGAAGGTTGCATTTAGAAATGAAGAAAATAACATTTTGAATTCCAGATTAAATTGGTGCGCCGACTTTTTATGTGTTACGTAACACGCTAGACGGTCGGAGCTTTCTGAATGATGCTTGAAATGTGATCAAAGTCACGTTTGTCGTCACAAATAGGCCAGAGGCCCCCCGGCCTTCCCTCATCGGACGCATCCTTCATGTCAGCCATTTCATTCCAATCTAATGTCACTTTGCCTCTGCCACTTCCAAGGATGAAGTCTCAGACAAGCCCTTCTTTTTTTTTTTGCTCAGAAAATCTGCAGATAATGTGAGCACAAAACTCCTTTGCATATTTGCATGCTGACATTAGCATTTCCCTCAAAGCACTGCTGTGCTCAGTCTGGCGCAGCCTCCAGCATGACTGTTGACTCTTCCAAAGTCCTTTTAAAGCACTAAACAGTCAGATTATATTTTTTCATCTCGCTGTGCCAAAATCCTGCAGCTGAACGGATGCAAAACTGCATGTTTTGTTTTTTGCTAAAGTGCAATTTCATGTGTCATAAATGCAACCAAAATAGGATTTGGGCGGTGGGATTAAATGTGACAAATGTGAATGTTAATTTGCCCCATTGCAATTTTGCGCATTAATGTAGCGCCATGAATAAAGAGAAGAGACATTTGTGCCAACTTGTGTGAGAGCATGCTTAACTAGTGGACATAAATAGCATGAGAGGCTAAGGAGAGAGAAAATGCATTATTAACGTACCTCATTACAGCTCACGGTGAAGCACAAGAGTACAAGGCGCAAAGCAAACAGACTTTTTCGCATGATATATATATATATATTAGTGCTGTCAAAGTTAAAGCATCACCTATGGAGATGAATTAAAATTCTATAAAATTAGAAGAGAGTTGATGTCGCAAAAGAAACAAATCATAAATATGATCCTGATTTCTTGATTTTTGGTTGTTAGGCCAGCAGAGAAGGCCTTGACCGCCCACCACCGCTGTATCCCCGCGACTGGTACTGCCTGGTCCACAAAGCAGTGCTGGGTCGCAGACCAACGTAGCCTTTGCAGTGCCCCTCGGCTTATGCGCTGCTAGCTAATATCGTACCCTTCTTATGTTGTTTCGACAACAATCAGCGTCAGTGCAAAGATGCATACCACGACATCTGACATGGCACTTTCGATTTTTTATCTATTTGTTTAACCTATAAAATAATAACACGTCACATAGCGCCGGCGTTTGACAAATGATCGGCTCCGACAACGCGGCACGTACCCCGAACAGCGAGCCTTCCACGCACGCGGCGTAGCGCAAGTGGATCTTGAAAGGTGACCTTGCTCCGAGGGGACGATGATCCTCATTGGAGCCATTCGGCAACTGACAGTGAAATGCTCAACATGTTACATATGATGTCGTTCACACGCGTACGCACGCGTTCATCGACCACACAGCCTTCCTTCGCTCATGACCTCATTTTACGCTCCACATAAGAAAACGGTACTTCGTCCGCCGGTCTACCAGATTTTTGGGGTCATTTTTTCCCAAAGAAGCCTCCAGCTGCTACTTTGTCACGTGTGATTTAGTTCCACCCAAAGCTATAACTACGTCAACGATAAAGAGATGCGCTCGTAATTGTCGCTCGGCCAATCCGGAGCACTTCCAAGAATGATTTGGTGGAGGTGAAATCGCAATCGAACATCCGCCGTGCATTTTTAGGAAAACGTGGAGCCGAAAACGGTTGCGCTCGGAGCTTCATTTATTTAGTGAAGACATGCTTTCTCACTTACACTCCTTTTCCAAGAATATATTTATTCCCGCCGTTTCAGAGAGGACAACACACGAACGGAGGCAATAAAAAGATTGTGTGATGAACTTTCAAACGCTCGGTGAGCTTTACATATCTTGTCTTTGAACCGTCACTCCTTTTTTTCGCCGGCATCCATGCAGAAGAATTATTCAGGAATTATGCAGGCTGGTATCCTCCTCCGACTTGGTATCGCAATTCACCGATGCGCTTCCGATGGAATGAAGAATGATAAAAATGTATTTAAAGCGGGACGAATAGATCAGTGGAAGAACGTCAGCAAGGATGTCATAAGGTCGAATGACCTCAATCGCTGGATGAAAAGATGCTTCATAATCACGTTTGTTAATTAAGATGCCATGACGCAGAAAAAGCCAATCTGTCCACAAGACAAGATCCGGGGGCAATTTATGGCAAATGAGTCTTTCTGGTGGAAAGAGCGACGACGGAAACAAATGTTCACACGGTCTCGCGTGTGGAACGTAGGACAATGAAATGGTCTGAACGTTGCCGCGCGTTTCGGTCACGATGGACACGCTCGGCCGTGATTCGCTCGTCTTTGTGCTTCTGCATCCGCTGCTCCGTTCAACATTTTCAAAACGCTTTCTTGAAACACACCTTCCGTCTACAAACGTCGTTATCGGCGTTGTCGTCGCGCCACTAATAATGGCCTTGCATTTCCAGGTTTCAGAACTTCCCCATATTTTTGTACATTTGTTTTAACCGGAGCTGGGCAGTCCGTGCTGGGAGCGAAACGGTCTGGCCCAAATCTCAACCATAGGACGGGTTACTGACTGGCAAAAAATGGTCACGTTTCCAGCCCCGGTATTAACTTTTGGCAATGTGCATTCTTTGAGATCGTTTGGTGCGACATTTTGTTATATTTGTTTGCCTTTATATAAAGTATAAAGCACCTTTTACAGAATGAAAAAGGTCTTTTATACTTTTCATTAAAAAAAACAAAACAATCCCAACAAATGACTTTGATCTTCCCCAAGTCAGGCTCCGATAGAAAGCACAATAAGGAAGAGAAAAATACATTTTGTAAAACGCAACATTTGATGATGAATAATAGAAACATTTGTAGTGTGTGTATATATTGTGGATCTTAAGTACTCTTGAACGAGTTCCATTTCCTCAACACACTTCCAGGTGAGGCTCATATTACAAGCATTCCTGGATATCGACACGCCCTTCCGTGACAGGGAAAAACAAAAAAGAAAAAGGCCAACATGAGCTGCTCACGTCTTTATTGAATCCAAAGATCCGTAATAATGTTCGTGCTTCCTTGATGGACTCTCACACGAAAACCGGAGAGGTTTACTTACAACCTCGCAAAGCGGGCAAAGTAAGTGTGTGGCGTCGTTTATTGACCTTCAAATGAAATTGATGAAGTCATTTTGACAAAGTTTGCCTGGAAATACTCTGGCGTTACGTTTGTATTTGATTATTGAAACGATTGGGCAGGATCATTGGAACGGCACATTTCATTCGAAAGCTCACTTCACAAGCAGAGTAATTACATTGTAATAACTTGAAAAGGCGACTTTGTCAGTTTCATTATGATCCATTCCTTTATTGAGCAACAGAACAGTTTCCTTCTTTCCTTTTTATTCCCCTGTCAAACGTGCACAAACGTGTTGTGCAATTGAGCCGAGTCCGAATGAACATGTTGGAACACAACCAGTTTCTGTGATACCGATTCCTGCACAGACAGCAGATTCTTAAGACACCACAGGGAGGGAAAAACCTCATCTGTCCTTTAATTGAAGAGAAATTCTAAATAAAGTACTACAACTAAGTCAAATCATCTCATCAAATGTGTCCTCTCTCTTGTTGACAACATTGTTAATATGGATTTTTCTCTTTTCTTTTAGAAATGGAAGCCAGTGTTGTTGTCACTGGTGCCGCCCAGCAACAACGGAGTTGGTCGATTGGAGATTCAGTTTATTGGAGGTACATTGATTCAACTTTTTTTTTTTTTTTTTAAATCTATCTTTCGAGCACCAAAATGTGCCCTGCGATGGGTTGGCGACCAATTCAGGGTGTACCCCGCCTCTCGCCCAATGACAGCGGGGATGGGCTCCAGCAGGCCCCCGAACCTCGCCAGAAGATGCGGTTCAGGAATGAGCATTGATACTTTTTATTTGGAGTGCATTTATCCTCTATAGCACAGGTGTCAAACCCAAGGCCCGGGGGCCATATCTGGCCCGCCACCTCATTGTATGAGGCCCGCAAAGGGCAAATCCTGTGCGTCAACTTCCCGTTTCGAGCACATTTTTTCTTCACGTTTAACAACATTGAGATATATGATATTGCCATTTATTAATCCTAACCTTTTAAAATAAATTGAAAAATTGTTGAACAAATAATTACTTAGGAGCTTCTGATTTCCAAACTGGCTTTTCATTAATTAGTTGTGTGTATGTGATAACGTACGGTGATCATCATACATTTATATGGGTTGACAGTCATAACAGCCCTCCAAAAGAAACCAGAACTATGATGTGGTCCGTCCACAAAAATGAGTTGGACACCCCTGCTCTCTAGCGTTCGTACAAACTTGTGTCCTGGCATCTGAGAAGATCTAAAGGGAAAAACATTTTGTGGCTATTAAAGTTCACACCCTGATCCCGGCTTCTAGCAATCCTATTGCTTAACACACACACACACATGTGGCTTTTCAATCGGAATGGTGACGTGAGAAAAAGCTGGAGAAAAGCGGACTTTGACGTGCCGTGTTTAAAATTTAACAAGCAGTTTGAGCCATAATTCAAAGTTTTTTGCAGCATGTGGCCCATTTTGTAGCTCAGATAATCCAGATCATTCGGCTGTGGGCCGGCCAAAGCGATAAGTTCTGAGCACAGTTGTGACACCAATTGGCTTATTTTTGGGCCCACAGTTGGCCCAAAATGTTTTAAGAGTGGCCAATGAGTGAAACAATGGCAGGTGGCCGTTTTTACCCAACAGGAAAAGACTCAACACGATAATGACTAACTGGAATTGCCCACAAATCAGTACTTTTTATTTGATTTCTTTCTTTAGCAAGACGGACAACGCCTTGAACTGACCAGCAGTCAGACACGGGGCAAGTATGGGAGAGACAGACAATCCTTCACATTCACACGGTGACTGAGTGGGAAGTGAGACGGCCCTCAACCACCACACTGTCGGTTACGGCTGCATTATTAGGTCATGGTTGGATATTCTTTGAGGTTTCGTATACAAGTCATTTGCCTCAGTACATATACAGACGTAGGTGGCTACTGGCTGCTGATTAAGAGTGTGTGTGTGTGTGAGCCACAAAAACATGCACGCAGCAGCAGGGTGAGCAGTAGAAGATGAAAAGTAAATTTGACAGCTTAAATAGACCCCAGGATTGTGGGGATGGAGTTATGTAAGCTCACCGGATGCACATTTTCTCTTGTTATCTCTTTGTACTTGCATGCATGAATTGTTGCTGTCCACGTTACATACGATGAGTCCAATAATCCTGCAAACAATCACATATACAAATTAAAACGTGACTTGCAACATTTGTGGGCAAAGAGGAAAGAATGCTCCCCCCTTGCAGAAAATGTAGTCGGCTGTGCATGTGACCTTGGCAATTAGAGACAACCTCACTTTGCCGATCGTGCGTCGGAGTGTGACCCCTCCCCCAGGAGTGACGGGGTACTATTCATGTTTACAATTCGAATAATTATACCGGATTTTCCGTACTATAAACCGCTACTTTTTTCCTTGATTTTGAACCGTTTCGATAATACAACGGTGCGGCTTTTTGGGGCGCTCTGTAGTTCAGAAAATACAATAAATTTAAAAAAAATTTTTCCTGGGTCTGTCTGTTGTAAGGAGCAAAGTTGTTGCCGTGTTAAAAGGCACAATCTGTTAATATAGCTTTATGTGCATTCACAGGACAAAAATCATTCTGCACATGCAGTCAACAACACATTTTTGAAAACTGCGGCTTATAGCTTAGTGCGGATTGCATATTGTTTTTTTTCCCCCCAAAAGAGTTGCTGCGGCTCTTATATATCTAACGACTACTGCAGAGAACACCCATGCGGAACTCCAAAGTTGTCTGCATGTCTTAATTCAAATTTGTCATTTGCTAGCAATGCATATGAATTATGAAAATGAAATGTGCATTATTGAGTCAACTTTAGATACATAAATGAAAACATTCTCACTCCAGGACACAAAATAATACGTTGTGTTGAAAGCATCTGAAGACAAGTCGTCCTTGCACCGTAAAAATCAACACAGACTGCAAAATATGTTCATCGTTGTGATCGTTGCAGTTGCTTGGAATGGGCGTTGTTCACACAATTCCCACCAGATTTTCACTTTGTTTTCACCCACTTACATGTGTAAGTACAGTACGTATGTGCCAGAGGAACCTGGAAATGTATAAGCCGTATTCAGCACAGACGTTCCAGTACACAAACGCACATGCTTGGTTGGTCTTTCCTAGCTTCCATTTTGCATCCTCCAATCAAAAGTCGTTCTTTGTGTTGTCATGAGCTCTGAGATGCAATTTCCTCTCTTCATTCTCGTACATCTTCTTCATGTATCCATGCACACGGATCGATGCTGTGACGCCCTTTTAATCCTCTCTCCCTCTTGTCTTTGAGTTTCGCCATGCTGGACTTTGAATGAGAACCTGCATTGTCAAAAGCTTTTTGTGTCTTGACATCAGTGGTATCGATCTTGGTTGACGAGCTGGCTTTTGGGATTTCTAAGAGAGTCTGAATATTAATTGCGTCCTTCCATTCTGAGACTTCTTTTCATGGCTTTGTGAATACAAACAACAGTTTGAGCCGGTTTGGTACGTTGGTAATCAAGACACCACCAAGTGCAAGTGCAGCTTTTCTTTTTGTTTTTCTAACTGAACTGCAAATAGTACTCGGCATCAATTTGAAGGAACTTGCGGAAAGGAGGAGCTCTACATGCTTCGTGTTTTATTCTTCCCATCGATAATGCACTGAAGTTAGAGTCTCGCCGTTCCCAACTAGTTTTCACGTTGAGTCTCACTTCTGATCGATGCATCTGCCCGCTGGCTTTAGTCATGATAGAAAGATTTTGTCCTCTAACTTCTCAGGCAGTCCTATAAAGGCATAACATCCATTTGTAGAGCACAATTAATATTTAAGGCATTGACGAATGCTTTACAACTGCATCAAATGACAATCAGGTCGCTAAAATGTTCCATGAATAAAAAGAAAATACAAATGAATTCATTGAAAAGCAAAGAGTGCAGATGAAACCGGCTCCGTCGGGTGCTTTGCGTTTAAACAGTGTCAGAGTTGAGGCCTGTGTCGCATCCTCTGGAAGAATGTTCCATATTTTAGCAGCATCAACTGAAAAGCAGCCTCACTGCGCTTCGTCCCGACTCTCGCGACTCCCCACGTTCTCAGTGCCAGAGAGTGTTCATATGGCTCTTCCATGTCCGAGATGTACTTTGGCGCCACACCCTGAAGACGCGTGCGCACCGTGCAACCGTGAGTCTGAAATCATTGTATTTGTCTTACCTTGCAGGTGGCAGTGTCGGAAGAGATCACGTTGCAGGGTTGAAGAAACATCACCAGCCTCAAGAAAGCAAGATCAAAGTGGTCAGACTCTCCGAGCTCATAAGTGTCCTGAGACTCCCACCAAATGCTGAAGCCTGTCCGATGGTGCTCGTCATTATTGTGTAGCATTTCCAAATCGTGTACTATGAAGGAGCAATAGCTGATTAAAAATGCTGAGTCTGCTTTCAGGAAAACATGTCAGCTTTTTGTGTGGAGTCACAGGAGAGAACAATGGTATTCGCCACGCAAAAAGATGACTGTATGGACTGGGTAGAGAAACTTTGTCAAAGAAGCTTTCAGGTTCGACCATAAATTTGATTATGTTTGATTGCTGTCAATGCTTTTCGTTTTCATACTCAGTTTCCTCTATAAACAAAAACGTTTCAGGTTATATGATGCTTCTCTCTCCTCAGAAGCGCGCTGGATCAGACGTGAATCGGCTTCATATGGAGGAAAATCAGATATATGCAACAACAAATGACGAAAACAACGACTGTAGGGTTTTTATCTGCACCAATGACACATTTTTGTTTCAACGCTATGTCCCCAGCAGGAACTTTGCTGACAACATCAAATAGTCTTTGGGTTTTTGTACACATCTTGTTGTGCCCTGTTTCCAGCTTCCGATTTCTGTGTGGCGGTGCAACGGACGGAGGCAGCAATGCGTTGTGGACTGCAGGGATCATACTGGCTAGAAGTTGGACAAAAGGCTCTGCTTCTGAAAGACACCCAGAAGGTCAACGTTGTTAGACAGTGGCCCTACGAACTGCTGAGGCGATATGGTAAAGATAAGGTAAGGGCTTTCAAATGTCGACAGGATTCCGAGGAAATTACACATTTAATTGATATTGTTGGAGAGCCTAGGGCTGACTGTATAGGTGACTCGGCTCAAATGTGATATGCTCTTTTCACCCCCGGGTGTCAGTTAGAACACAAGGATGCATTCAAGATCCACGTGGGTTGGCAGTTTAATGGTTTCTCATCAACCAGCATGTAACAGCACAGGCAACAGGCGGACAAATATGGGCACAGGTAGAAATGATGTTAGGATATAGATGGAGAGTGCATGGCTGTGTAGGTAAATGTATGCATGTAGGAATGTATGTGAGTCTTCGTGGGTATGTGTGGAGGTGTGTACGTGTGAGCGTGTGGTTCTATGACAGAAGAGAAAACGACACATGAGTGCATGGCTCAATAGTAACTGAAGAACGGCAATGAGACATGCATTGACTTTGCGACACTCAATAATGGCCGATTACGGCAGTGGACGGCGCGCAATGGCGGCAGCAATAAGGAATGCGCACTGCCCCGTAACGGCAGACTTGACGTACATAGATGTACAAAACTAAACAAAGGAGTGCGCCGTAGTGGAGGACAACTTCCTTTATGCAACACTATAAAGGATACAAATACACAAGTGTACTTACTTGAGGTCAGGAACGCACACGAACATTGAGGCATCGAACACGTCTCATGCTCGTGGCTGTCAGCTAACAACTGCTACGCAGTAACCCGTATGCAGGTACTTCTCGCGAGAGCTCGGCACTAACGCGATTCTAATCGTACGATAAGAACGCAAACCACGACGACATCCAACCTTTCTAACAGATATGTTTTACATGACATGAACATGGACAGTAATATTCAAGCTTCACGCCTATGCTCTTGAGAAAAATAAAGAGCTGTAAAAGTCAGAATCACTTGTCGCTAGATTTTTCTCACCGAATGTACTGACTCAATAAAATGGGTCTGCAGCGCCCTCTAGAGGAATTTAATGGCCCACTGTCTCAGTACGTTTGATGTAGGGCTACAGAAACTGGGAGGCATGTGCAGCAACTCGAGATGTACAATAAAGACTTGGTAGCTAGTCCCTAAAACTGGAATCAAGTGTGTTGTAGCGGGGAGGCGTGGAAAACAAGCAGGACAGCGGCCCTCGAAGAACAGGTTTGAAGACCCCCTGCCCTAAAATGTACAGGAAGTGATCTTTTTAGCATGGCCCTAAACCTCATTTGAAATGATCAAGTAACGTGAATTTATTTTTATTTAATTTTTTACCAGGTGACCTTAACCATTGAAGCAGGAAGACGATGTGACAGCGGTCCTGGAACATTCACCTTTAAAACAGGACAATCTGAGAAAATCTTCAACCTGATTCAGAGTACAATCAAACAAAAGACTTTAGCGGTCACATCAGGGAATCTTCACCAGGAAGACGACAAAACTTTAGTAGCCAACATACAAGCGCATTCCCCTCTGCCCGAAATACCGGATCTGACCAGTATGGCCTCCATTCTGGAAAAGACAAGTTTACAACTAAAGACATCTGCCTCCCCAGAAAACAATACGAGATGTCGAGATGATTCCGCTCATTCACCGGCTCCAATCACTCTCATGCCTCTCCCAATGGTCCCAGTACTTGACAAACCCTCTGGAGATCTTCAAGTTTGTCAATCTGAAGCGGAATACGCCAACCCAGCTGACTGCATCCGAAATGTACCAAAAACTCAAGTTACCGTCTCTCACGTATATGTCGACCCCGCAAGTATTCTTCCCCTTCATCCTCCAAGTTCACAAGAAATTAAGAACGCCGTTTCAGACTCATTCACCAAACACCCTTCCTTCGTTGTCAGTCACCCAGACTCTGTGTATTCGGAGGTATATGATAAAGTCAAGAATGAGCCAAATAGCAATTGGCGTGAACAACAAGCAGACGACGAACCGATTTATACTGTGCCTGTACGCAAGGAAGATCAAATTTCTGCTCAAGTTGAACCCAAAGCAGACCAATTTGCCCACCTCTATGCTCAAGTGAATAAAACACCTCCATCATCGAGTCCCTCTTCAACGCCACCTCCCCCCTCTTCTTCATCCTTAGGCAGCAGCATCGCTGCTACCGAAATCTCCAACACCTCTCTTGATGACGTCATTTATGAAAACCTGGGCTTCATTTAGCTCACTTGTTTGTTGCTCATTGCAAAACTCTGACAGCGGACTGTCCAAAATGTTCAATGCATGTGTAAAAATGTAGATTGTCTGGTCAAAATTTTCACGTTCAGATGTGTCTACTATTGTATGTATTCAATCTGTTTTAAGCCTTTTTAAATAAAAATGTTAATTAAAAAAATATATCGTGTCGACCAAGAATGTTCCAGTTCGGGGGGCAGTCTGCTTTCCACCCGATATCTGCTGGGATAGGTTCCTGCATCCTCCACAACTATTTGCATGATATACGGCGTTGAAAACGACGCGACAAATGACAATAAATTATTACAAAATAAAAAAAAACACAAAGCGACCCCCAACGCCACCATCCCTTCTTAAAAAAAAGTTCATCTAACTTTAAATGAGAAAGACTTGGGCCCAAGTATTTCATGCTTTTATGTCGAGAAAGAGATAATAATTATGAATATTAAATATTACTTTTGTTTGTTGGTTATCAACTGTTTTGTGAGAGAATGCAAGAAGTGACGAGAAGGCCTGGTCAAAGCGAATGGTCTTTTGTAAGCAGTTGTCGCCTCCTGCTGGCCATGGAGGGAAATCACAGGCTACTCAAAATACTGTACGTGAAGTTGCTCTTCACAATATACGGTTAGTGACTTGTTTTACACAATTCAGGATCATGTTTGTTATATCACAGAATTACGATAAATACATTGAAAAAAAAAACAGCAATATTAAATGGACGGTTTTGCTTTCTCTTTGGTATATTAAAATTCCAGTTAAATTAATACAAACGTGGTGATGTGTGTCTGGATTTTTTCTTCAAATAAAATAAAGTCAAATAATATAGGAGAGCTCAAGATTTAGGTAAGGACATTGGAGTTCAGCTCCTATAAAGAGAGTTAGTGACAATTACATTGATGGACGAAAACCCACTTCTGTCAGTGCTTAGGCGATCTTTTTTTTTTTTTTTTTAATGCTTCTGGATGATTAATTCGTAGCAGTCGTAGTTACGATAATACATAAACATGTTTTCCACGGAATTCCTATTTGTCCTTATCCACATCACGTTGAAGCAGTTTCCACATTTCTGTTTTGAAATTAAGACACAAACGCAATGGTTTACTTATTAACAAGTACACAAGTGTAATATTTCATTTTATTTATATATGCAAGCAAGTTGATGTCTTTACAAATAAAAAAGCCACTGTCTGCCCAAGCTGTTGGCACAGATATGTACAAAAATGGGGGAGTGAATCAAAGAAAGCCTGCTACTAAGCAACTAGAGTGGAGTACAAAAAGTCTACTACGGAAACAAAGAAAAAAAAAACATCTCCCAACGTCCAAAATGTCTAACCTTGATGTTTGCGGAAATAGCTGCTAATCATTTTAAGGTTGCAGACTCATATCAGTTTGTAGCTCAGTTGTAAAGATTTGAATAAATTCAGGAATAGAGGTGCAGATTGTCCTTCCAGTAATTCCGAGTTGCCGATTAGAGCTGCAGAACTCACACTGTCAAATGACAACTCGAACGGTTGAAATGAAAATAACATCTCACAGAATGATAGAAATCACATTTGTGTTTTTTGAAGGTCTGCTTCAAGCTGAAATCAATCATAGACAACAAAAGCCGAGGTTGCGGAAAGGTGGTATTGCGAGTCCAATAAAGCACCGGGCAGCGGGTAGACAAGAAGGACGCAGGATGTGTCAAAAGAAAAACATTTTCACAGGGAGATTCAAACAAACGGGGAGAACAAGCAGCTCACATCCGCTTCCACTTTGTAACACCGTTGGTGACATTCCTGATTCACACAGAAGATTTCCACTTCAACAAATATGTCATTGGATCTTTACATCATTTTGGACCACGTTGGCATCCCAGCCCAAAACAATTGTGTCCCATTTTCGACTGTTACTCACGTCGATTTTCACGTTTCTAGCCGCCGTTGTCGACTTCGTTGCTATGGCGACGTGAGCTGTGCAGCTTAAGCTTGTTGCTAGGCAACGTGCCGATTTCATTGACAACAAAGTTTCAAGAACCAATTCTAAGAATGTCTCCGGTGTGATTTCAAGATTGCCATAAGCTCATCGACAACTACACGTGAGAGAAAGAGGCAAAGGATGTGAGCTGAAGTGCATAATGGATGGCCAGAGCAATACATTACAGCTTAGCTGCAAATCTCTTGGAAAAAAACAAAAAAAAAACAAGAACTATCACTTAAGACTTGCAGTTGAATCATGCACTTATATGCCAGAAATTGAAGGTTAATCGTTCTTTTGGTGAAACTGGAACAATATATTGCTCTGGTGGTAAACAACTAAACAAGCTAGCTAGCTTAGCAACACCATTAGCAACTAGGACTTCAATACTGCCAGCTAAAAAGTGAAAAACAAAAACAAAAAAATTGCAGAACAGCGCTAGTGGGAATTATTTTTTTTGTACTGTTTAATCATTAAAATTATGACCATTGAATGCATAACCGTGCCACAAACAACAACTAGATTCACTGTCTTTTTTTTTATTAACCTAGAATAAGATTTTCTTCATTTTTATGAATGAATTCATTTTTCTCATTGTTACGTCTTCATGTTATACCAATGCTGCAAGACTATACACAGGTCCCACAAAGGGGACATCAATGCACATACACACCAAGAATAAGAGATAGAGAGCTCACAATGGTCAATAAGTGCACAAAACATTTTTTTTTGTATCTGAGGTTAAAAACACTGACAAGACATCCATTGTCAGGCAATGAAATGATATGAAATGAATGCTGTTAATGCAAAAACTAGACCCTTAAAAATACCGCCTGTTTTCAGCCAAGACACACCTGAACGCAGTCACAGTCTGGTGAAGGTTTGCCTATTGTGCCGCCGCCAGCCTGCATTTACACACGGTGAGGATATCGTCCAAACTGGTGGAACTTAGATTTCAATCGGATCGCGACGGTTTGCCACATCTTTCCAAAGCTCTTAAAACTTGGGGAAAATACCTTGGTGTTCGTTTTCAATTGGTGGTCAAATACGATGCCGAAAATGTCGCATCCCTTTTATGTCAAATGGTACTTTTATTTTCACCAAATCAGAAAATGTGAAAATATGAACAGCATTTGTTTTATTAACCAGCTTCACGGCTGCTGAGATATATTTGACGTCATTTTGTCTTCTTCCATCAGTATAATGCGTGTGTGTGTGTGTGTGTGTGTAAATGCAGTTGAAATGGTGAGAAGCTGGACAATGAGACTAAACTTCACCCTTCAGACTTTGTCACTATCCGAAATCATTTTCTCGGCTGTTCACCCCAACTGTTTGACATATATGTATCTTTATACAGAATATATTTGTAAGTGCAGCGCATGTTGCTGCTGAGAAAAAAAACAAAACCAAAAGACATGAATTCACCTTTTTAGACACCCTTCTGTTATTATGATTTGACAAAAATAGGATTAAAAGTTCTTAATAAAATAGTGAAATGTTACTGTGAACAGTACAAGAGCAGAGTTATGGCTCAGAGTGATGGCAAGAGTGGACATTGTGTGCGTGTGTGTGTGTGCGTGTGTGTGTGTGTGTTTCTCTGCTGGTTGTCTCATCATCAATCTATGAAGTATTCAATCATCCTCATCTCAACAATATAGCTATTACTCTTTCAACCATCTCTACTGGCAGATAGAGACTCACATTCCCTCAGAGCTTCTTCTTGGTCATACAATCATTTGAACTAATCATTTTCCGAACTTTTCGTACGAACAAAACAGGCCTTGTGAAAGAATTCGAAGAAAGCTGCAAAGTAGCTCTTAATCCAAATGAGCACCGAACTCCGACAAAAAATGATTGCTGTTAAAGCTAACAAGAGTTTGCTGTGATGCCTTTCCACCACACGTCTCGTCAAGGCTGTCAAAAGGTGCGAGTCCGACACCTCCAGAACAAATTCACCCTTGAAAAGATCCAGTTAGGACCGCAATAAGAACATGCTCGAGGTTACCCAGAAAGTCGCAAGAACGTAATTTAGGAATCAGATGAGACAGCATTCGCAGTTATCTCTTCTTGATACCATTGACGTGTTGTCCCGTTCTAGTGAGGATTCGAATCCAACTCATGACAAAAAGAGCCATTTTGGTATAATTACACTTTGATACACAAAGACGTCAAACGACTGAACATGATAGCAAAAGCATAGATTCAAAGTCTCACAATGACTGGTGGAGTTTTTGTGTTGTTTTTTTCTTTTTTGTGCAGAATCACATGAAATTGTGAATGTGATGATCAACGATCCCCCCCCCCCCACACGCTGCCCTTTGCATGTATCCCAATATTAAAATTACACATGAACGATGCTGGTAAAAATGTGGCAAAAATTCGAAAAAGGTGAGAAAAATGTCTTAACAGACTTGAAGACAATAAAACGTTGACATGACATTTTAAAAGACTTTGTGCTGCTAAGATGTGCTGTTTCTGGAGTACAAATCACAAGTTTACACAAACATTGTCAGAGAGGGAGGGGGGGGGGAGAGCCCAATTTCAAAGTTGTTTCAAATGATCAGACAGTTTTAAGTGCTAATTGTGAACCTAATTCGTCAGATATGAGGTTTAGAGCCCAAATTTACCATCACCTTACTAGCGTCTGTGGCCACCTTATAGGGGAAGTCAACCCCCCTAAAAAATCATTTGCAATAATATGTTTGATGTGCCTTTACTGGTCCAAACACGGCATTCTGATTAATATTGCGTTTGTAGAAAATGAGTTAAGCAGGGAAATCCACGTGTTTTTAGACATCTCAGACGGCGGCCATTTTGTCCCCGCTAACTACTGAAAATGACATCACAGGTTGCTCAGGGCCCAGGTACACCAACTTGAGCCATGATTGGTCGTTTGCTGAGCAACTGTGATGTCATTTTGAGTTGCTAGACGTGACAAAATGGCCGCCGCCTGCGATGGCTTAAAACGGGTGGATTTTGCCGCTGAACTCATTTCCCGCAAACACAATATTAATCCGAATGCCGTCTTTCAACTGCATAGAACATATTCTTCAGATTTTTTGGAGGGTGGTCTTCCCCTTTAAGTGAACAATTCATATTCATTATTCAACTACAGAATTAAACACCATTAAGTGCATCTTGCTTACTTAAAGAAAAAAAGCCTCAGCCTGCTAAGCACGTGACCATTTCTGAAATGCGCTTGTATTTCCTTTCCTAGGACGCCCGTTCTGTCTTGGAAACAACCAATGAAACTGGGCTCGGGATGAGAGTTAGGAAAAGATTTGGTCAGGGTTGAAGTGAGTCAAGCTACACTTTTGTACCCATTGAAGTACAAAGTTCCCCGGAAACCATTTTTCTTTGCAAAAGCATCATCCGAATGTGGGTAAATGACAGAGCACAGCATGACGCCACCGTACAACACCGCCTGCACAACACTGACCATTCAGCCGCATAATGAACGTGTGTGTGTGTGTGTGTGTGTGTGTTTGCGCATTGTAGGTGTCGAGGTTTTGATGGTGGTGCCACCATGAAAAGATGAGCTTTACAAACAATGACGTCTTCCGTGTGTCTTCGGCTGACTGTTGCTTTAGCGTGTCATGCTAGCAGCGGACGTTTCCTATTTTTATTGAGTTCATGTACAGTGCCTAACATTTCTATTCGACCTCCACCCACGTGTATGATTTATGCTGACTTTTTTTTTTTGGGAATCAGTTAAATCACCGGTATCTCGAAGCCCTTAAAAATAAATAAATATTTTTAATGCTAACCTATCGTACTGTTTTACAAAGAAAAATGTTTGAGTACTTTATAAACTATTAATATTTTGATATATTTACTTGTTCCAAATGTTGAATGTTATTGTTGATGAATTATCGGCCCGGTAGGTTAATCGTTCTTTTGGTGAAACTGGAACAATATATTGCTCTGGTGGTAAACAACTAAACAAGCTAGCTAGCTTAGCAACACCATTAGCAACTAGGACTTCAATACTGCCAGCTAAAAAGTGAAAAACAAAAACAAAAAAATTGCAGAACAGCGCTAGTGGGAATTATTTTTTTTGTACTGTTTAATCATTAAAATTATGACCATTGAATGCATAACCATGCCACAAACAACAACTAGATTCACTGTCTTTTTTTTTTATTAACCTAGAATAAGATTTTCTTCATTTTTATGAATGAATTCATTTTTCTCATTGTTACGTCTTCATGTTATACCAATGCTGCAAGACTATACACAGGTCCCACAAAGGGGACATCAATGCACATACACACCAAGAATAAGAGATAGAGAGCTCACAATGGTCAATAAGTGCACAAAACATTTTTTTTGTATCTGAGGTTAAAAACACTGACAAGACATCCATTGTCAGGCAATGAAATGATATGAAATGAATACTGTTAATGCAAAAACTAGACCCTTAAAAATACCGCCTGTTTTCAGCCAAGACACACCTGAACGCAGTCACAGTCTGGTGAAGGTTTGCCTATTGTGCCGCCGCCAGCCTGCATTTACACACGGTGAGGATATCGTCCAAACTGGTGGAACTTAGATTTCAATCGGATCGCGACGGTTTGCCACATCTTTCCAAAGCTCTTAAAACTTGGGGAAAATACCTTGGTGTTCGTTTTCAATTGGTGGTCAAATACGATGCCGAAAATGTCGCATCCCTTTTATGTCAAATGGTACTTTTATTTTCACCAAATCAGAAAATGTGAAAATATGAACAGCATTTGTTTTATTAACCAGCTTAACGGCTGCTGAGATATATTTGACGTCATTTTGTCTTCTTCCATCAGTATAATGCGTGTGTGTGCGTGTGTGTGTGTAAATGCAGTTGAAACGGTGAGAAGCTGGACAATGAGACTAAACTTCACCCTTCAGACTATGTCACTATCCGAAATCATTTTCTCGGCTGTTCACCCCAACTGTTTGACATATATGTATCTTTATACAGAATATATTTGTAAGTGCAGCGCATGTTGCTGCTGAGAAAAAAAACAAAACCAAAAGACATGAATTCACCTTTTTAGACACCCTTCTGTTATTATGATTTGACAAAAATAGGATTAAAAGTTCTTAATAAAATAGTGAAATGTTACTGTGAACAGTACAAGAGCAGAGTTATGGCTCAGAGTGATGGCAAGAGTGGACATTGTGTGCGTGTGCGTGTGTGCGTGTGTGTGTGTGTTTCTCTGCTGGTTGTCTCATCATCAATCTATGAAGTATTCAATCATCCTCATCTCAACAATATAGCTATTACTCTTTCAACCATCTCTACTGGCAGATAGAGACTCACATTCCCTCAGAGCTTCTTCTTGGTCATACAATCATTTGAACTAATCATTTTCCGAACTTTTCGTACGAACAAAACAGGCCTTGTGAAAGAATTCGAAGAAAGCTGCAAAGTAGCTCTTAATCCAAATGAGCACTGAACTCCGACAAAAAAATGATTGCTGTTAAAGCTAACAAGAGTTTGCTGTGATGCCTTTCCACCACACGTCTCGTCAAGGCTGTCAAAAGGTGCGAGTCCGACACCTCCAGAACAAATTCACCCTTGAAAAGATCCAGTTAGGACCGCAATAAGAACATGCTCGAGGTTACCCAGAAAGTCGCAAGAACGTAATTTAGGAATCAGCTGAGACAGCATTCGCAGTTATCTCTTCTTGATACCATTGACGTGTTGTCCCGTTCTAGTGAGGATTCGAATCCAACTCATGACAAAAAGAGCCATTTTGGTATAATTACACTTTGATACACAAAGACGTCAAACGACTGAACATGATAGCAAAAGCATAGATTCAAAGTCTCACAAGGACTGGTGGAGTTTTTGTGTTGGTTTTTTCTTTTTTGTGCAGAATCACATGAAATTGTGAATGTGATGATCAACGACCCCCCCCCCCCCCCCACACGCTGCCCTTTGCATGTATCCCAATATTAAAATTACACATGAACGATGCTGGTAAAAATGTGGCAAAAATTCGAAAAAGGTGAGAAAAATGTCTTAACAGACTTGAAGACAATAAAACGTTGACATGACATTTTAAAAGACTTTGTGCTGCTAAGATGTGCTGTTTCTGGAGTACAAATCACAAGTTTACACAAACATTGTCAGAGAGGGAGGGGGGGGGGAGAGCCCAATTTCAAAGTTGTTTCAAATGATCAGACAGTTTTAAGTGCTAATTGTGAACCTAATTCGTCAGATATGAGGTTTAGAGCCCAAATTTACCATCACCTTACTAGCGTCTGTGGCCACCTTATAGGGGAAGTCAACCCCCCTAAAAAATCATTTGCAATAATATGTTTGATGTGCCTTTACTGGTCCAAACACGGCATTCTGATTAATATTGCGTTTGTAGAAAATGAGTTAAGCAGGGAAATCCACGTGTTTTTAGACATCTCAGACGGCGGCCATTTTGTCCCCGCTAACTACTGAAAATGACATCGCAGGTTGCTCAGGGCCCAGGTACACCAACTTGAGCCATGATTGGTCGTTTGCTGAGCAACTGTGATGTCATTTTGAGTTGCTAGACGTGACAAAATGGCCGCCGCCTGCGATGGCTTAAAACGGGTGGATTTTGCCGCTGAACTCATTTCCCGCAAACACAATATTAATCCGAATGCCGTCTTTCACCTGCATCGAACATATTCTTCAGATTTTTTGGAGGGTGGTCTTCCTCTTTAAGTGAACAATTCATATTCATTATTCAACTACAGAATTAAACACCATTAAGTGCATCTTGCTTACTTAAAGAAAAAAAGCCTCAGCCTGCTAAGCACGTGACCATTTCTGAAATGCGCTTGTATTTCCTTTCCTAGGACGCGCGTTCTGTCTTGGAAACAACCAATGAAACTGGGCTCGGGATGAGAGTTAGGAAAAGATTTGGTCAGGGTTGAAGTGAGTCAAGCTACCCTTTTGTACCCATTGAAGTACAAAGTTCCCCGGAAACCATTTTTCTTTGCAAAAGCATCATCCGAATGTGGGTAAATGACAGAGCACAGCATGACGCCACCGTACAACACCGCCTGCACAACACTGACCATTCAGCCGCATAATGAACGTGTGTGTGTGTGTGTGTGTGTGTGTTTGCGCATTGTAGGTGTCGAGGTTTTGATGGTGGTGCCACCATGAAAAGATGAGCTTTACAAACAATGACGTCTTCCGTGTGTCTTCGGCTGACTGTTGCTTTAGCGTGTCATGCTAGCAGCGGACGTTTCCTATTTTTATTGAGTTCATGTACAGTGCCTAACATTTCTATTCGACCTCCACCCACGTGTATGATTTATGCTGACTTTTTTTTTGGGGGAATCAGTTAAATCACCAGTATCTCGAAGCCCTTAAAAATAAATAAATAAATATTTTTAATGCTAACCTATCGTACTGTTTTACAAAGAAAAATGTTTGAGTACTTTATAAACTATTAATATTTTGATATATTTACTTGTTCCAAATGTTGAATGTTATTGTTGATGAATTATCGGCCCGGTAGGCCAGTCGAGAGCTCGATAAAATTGAAAAGAGTCTAAAAAGTCTTCATTTGAAGCATTTTGCGATGTTGAATGCGATTTGCTGCTGGGCTAATAAAATTGTTATGCACCGCATCGTCATTCAAAGTCACTTTTCAACGGCAGCAAAAACTACAAAGGAAAAGTCTTCATCAATTTTTACGTCTTCAATTTCTTTTCTTTTGAGTTGTTACTTAATAAAGGTAATGAACGACTTTTTATTGAATTTGAGATTGCTTCCTGTCATTCATGCACAGTCACTAATTCAATATCCTTCAACAACATCCGTTTTCTTTTTTTTTTCATGAAATATTTTGTCTCTGTGAGCAAAGTGCTGAGGGCTCCTCATCTTAACGAAGGTCTGATTTCATTCCAAGATGCCAAACGTTTGGATAATCTCTCATGTGCTCCTTGGCGTTGCCAAAGTCGTATTTGTAATCGTGACGATCCGCTTTCACTCAACGTGACGGATGTTTGGCACGTTGGCGTAGATCACCAAGGCACAAGATCAACTGGAAGCACACGCAGGAAGTCAACGTTTTCCTTTCATCATTTAGGCGGCGTTATTATTTTACCGATGTGGATTGTTTCATATGTGACGCGAGATAGATGTGCTGCAAGTTTGTGTGTGCGAATAAATTGTTTTGTGTGTCTGTTTGGCAAGTGCATGCGATGTTTGCCATGACGTGTGTTTATGTGTAGGCATTGAGGCGTTCTTTGGAGCGTGTAGAGTGGATGTCATGCAGCTCCTGCTCCTCCTTGGACTTGATATCTTCATATTTCTGCATCCGACTGGCGTCCTTCAGGTATCCCCAGTTGGCGGCTAAGGCCATCAGGAAATGGACCTGCAGGGATGAGAAGAAAGCAGGAAAAGGCCCACTTTTACTTCTGGACATTCAGCAGAACCTCGTTTTTCTTGTTCGTCGGCTTGATTTCAATAAATATCTTTGTTCAGTGGAGTTATATATTCGAACGTCTCCCCGTTCTCTAGAAGTGGTTAGAAATGATGATGATCATATTGATACACAAACAGATGATTTCCATCCCAACTAAAAATGATTGACGATCGTTTTGACTTGGTGGGCGGGGTTTGGACGGACGGCCGTGGGAGAGAAAAGCCAAGATGTGAAAACCTCACATAGGACGGCTTGAGCCCCGATTTGAACTCGTGAACCTCTTGACTGTGAGGGAGACGCGTTCACCGCAACACTTGTTAAATACCGGTCGACATAAACAATTTCGTCTCATCGTGAAAGCATAAACTGAATCAGTGGCGGGGCGTGCATTTCACACCCGGGGGCCTTTAGTGAACTCCTATTTAGTCCGACTTGAAATCAATCCCCTTCTCATATTGGCATCATTTATGACACCACGGCTGGACAAACAAGATCCAGAAACACGTGCACAGTACTAAGCCAGTGTTGGACGAGCTAGCTTCTCTTGAAAATGGCCTGGCAAGTGAATCTGGGTTTAAAAAAGCAAACATTGATTTGAAATTTTCAAACGGTCGCCAGTTACGACTTTCGAGTGTGTTGATTTCCCATAGCGCTGCCCCCTCACAAAACGCGTTCATCGCCTTCAGCGTAAAGCCAACGAGAAGGCCTTACCGCCATCAACTCGTGATCGCAATTTTCTATCAAGGCTAAAAGTCCCCTTGAGACACAATACTGACGCCCGTACGATTGTACCTGAAGGCCTCGGACGAATCGTGCGTGCTACTGCTATTATGAAATCTGCCCGGCAACATGAGCTCGCTGAATTTTCATTGGATAAAATCTCCCCCCTAAAAATACAAGACTAGGATATAATATGACATCAATGAGGAGAATATGATGATGATTTCTTGATTTTATGTTAGGCCAGCAGGGAAGGCCTTGACCGCCCGCCACTGCTAATTACAGAAATCATTGCATTAATATCAATTTAGATTTTGAGCAGAATCTTGAGCGAGAAAAATAACCTAATTTTACCGACATGATATATTTCTGCAGATTAGATGTGCAACACAGAGCTGGTAATTTTTTACACATGGAAATTTTGGTCCTCTGAAATCAGCATGCGAGTGGGTGGAGTGTTTTTCTGGGATGAATGCCAACCCCCCGTGAATCGAAGGAACGATGAACAAGTGCAGAAATAGAAGGATGTGTGTGTGTGAGAGAGAGATAAAGCTTTGCTTTGTCCGACAAGGGCCACGAGATAACGCGATTAACAGCAATGATGTCGCTAGGAGCCTTCCGATTGCATTCAGCGTGGAGCCGGATCTCCGAAGAACTCAACGATAAGCATCGGTTCAGATATTTGCACAGCTTGGTGACTCGCTCGCACTGCAGACATCTTGCCAAGCACGCCTCATGCTGGTTTCAAAAGGGAGCGAGATTTCGTCATCTGCACAATTGGCAGTGGACCTCCCTGACAAAAAGTCACATTTTTGAAACAACCAAATCTTCAACCAGTTTCTGTTTTGTTTATCTTCGCCATCCCAGCGGACTTTGCACGAGAGGTGCGGTACCGGTCGAAATGAAATATCGTTTTTCTTTGGGATTTTGTCATGAGATGCGTGCTCACCATTGCGATCACAGCCGCTCCCGCTCCAGCCAATGCACACACGAACAGATGGAAGGTCAAGTCCAGCTGCAAGAGTCGCCATCAGATAAGGCAATCGTTCATGTCGACGCTTTACGCTTGTTTTCCGATCACTTCTAAAAATCCCGCAGCAGTTCTTACCTCATTGGATTCGCACATCTTGAAGAACTTTTCCGATCCCGTGCAAACCTTCCTCTCCTCAGAAATGGTCACAGCACCTGATGAGCACGAGACGAACTGATAATCTGATTTTTGTCCTATGGAGCCTTCAAGGTTACCGCTTTGTTGTCATTTGAAAACAAATGTAAACCATTACCATAAAAATAGAAACAAAAAAAAAACATGAATTTTGCAGGCATGGGGATTGGTTTGTGTGTCCAAATAATCCAGGTCTGAAGTGAGGGACCAGATAAAATACATGTGTCCAACTCAAGGCCCGGGGGCCAGATCTGGCCCGCAGCCTTATTTTATATGGCCCACAAAGGGCAAATCTTGCGCGTCAACTTTTTGTTTGGAGCAAAAATGTTTTTCACGTTTAAGATATGAGATGTTGCCATTTATTTGTGATCAATCCTCCACTTTTGAAATAAATTGAAGACGTTTTGAACAAACAATGATTTGAGCTGTGAGCTAAGCGTCGGTCAAACTTTCAAGACATGGATGCTTGTCATCGATCCAAGCACCGGCGATGGTTCGTGTTGCATACCAAACTGGCGGAGATCCAGACAGAGGTTGGCTCCCTCAACCACGCTGGTGTTCTTGCACATGGACCAAACGTTGAAGTACATGAAAACCGGCAGGCTGGTGAGCGCTGTCACACCCAGCCACACCAGGAAAAACAGGTAGGCCAGGAACATCAGCTGAACACACAGAAGGCAATCAGTAACCCAAAAAAAAAAGATTGATTGATTTGCAATCAACCAGCACGCCGGGTGAAAAACAACCAATCAGAGACAAGGCGTGACCGATGAATTTTCGTTAATTTGCAGCGCACTCGATGGCACACTCTTCGTGAGTACATGCACGCGTGTGGCCCCCTGCTGATTGGTTCAGTTTTATCCAGGCGTTAGAAAGGCTGTTCTCTGGAGGATCATCAAAAAACAAAAGTAGTTGTCTATTATTTTTCTTTTCAAGCCTGAATTGCCTTGAGTTGCCGACACAGTTAAAAATTTCCCGTCATTGCTACTTACTATTCAATGTCAAATCTGATTAAAACAAACTGAATATGGTTCCGGGTGACTAACGTGAAGTTTCTTATTAGGAAAGAAATAAATGCAAAGTCCGATCATGTGACTTTCGTACAAATGCAGTCAGGCAGCGTCCACAAGCGGTGATCTTGAACTCTCCATACAGATCCCGAATTGCTCCAGTGGTGAAAAACGCCTCCACCAGCAACAGCACTCCGAAGACAAAGAATCCAGCGGCAAGGCCATAGATGATGTACTTGAGGATGTCAATGCTGTCGGCAAAATAAACAACACACTTCATTCGAGCTTGATGTATTCTTCATCATGTCATCAGGTCATTATATAATTATGGAGGATTTCTTTTTGCTGACTTGTCCCAAAAAATAAAAACAATTAAAAAATGCAGCCAAATCGGCAGCCATATTGCGGAACGACGCGTCGTTCCAAAGAGGCGTCATACATAACCGCGGGCACTCATACAAGGCGAGTGATTGTTTCCCGGCCGCGAGATCGACCAATGAGAGCACGGGTGGATTTATTCCCGTGACATTTAAAAGGTTGGGAAGCATGTCTTTGTCGTTGCAATGGTGTGATAGAGGCGTAAATCCAATAAAAAAAATAAATAATAATAATAAGTCGACCTCCACTTTGCAGCATCACACTGAAAAACAGCCAGCGTTGTAATTCTGCTTTGAGCACAACTTCATTTTATTTATTTAATCGTACGACATGCTGCTCATTGTACATATTCTAACTTATTTCATAGAAATTGTGAGCTTAAACAAAATGAAATGTTTATATTTTCATTCCGGGATTTTTGTTTCTTTCTCCTTTTTTTTCCCAGATTTGGGAGCTTTAGACATTTGAACGCTGCTGTAGAAAAGGCTGCTCAGAGACTGTGACAGCGGCTCCTTTAAGAGGGCGGAGTTTAGTGCTCCAACTCACGTGCGTGGGCGTGCGTGTATATAAGAAGGAGGAAGAGGGGAGAATCGTGTCAGTCTGTCTATCGAGCTAAGTTTGAGTTGTAGTCCACATTTATCCTGCTTTGAGTTGTGCGTGAGACAAATAAGTTACAGCTTTAATAACACTGTTTGTTTGTCTGTACAATCCACGATTCACTGCTAATTAGTAACATGCAATGTTCAATTTTTATTATTTTCCTTTTAGAACCACACGAATAGAGCATCAAGAAATGTGTACTTTGACTGCAACTTTATTAAAAGACCTGAACCACAAGACCATATCCTCATTATTGGAGTTCTAACCGGACTCTCAACAGCGATTTGCATTCTCCTCCCAGCACTAGTCAGTTACATATTTTTCAGCTGCAATCATCCATTCAACGACCAAATCGTTAAGTTGAAGTCAGATGGTCTTAAAAATGAGTATTAGAACCACAAAATAAATATCATCTTATTTCTGGTGAATAAAGAAAAACTACATTATGATTCAAACTGTCGTGGAAGCCTGGAAAAATAATATTGGGGCATTGATGAAATAAAACACAATGACATTGTTATAAAGTTGTAAACTCAAGTTTTTGAAAAGCAATCTTGATCACATAACCAGATACGGTTTGAGTTCTTGTAATCACTCACATGGTAAACACATCCAGTGTTGCTCCAGGGGCTCGGATGACCTCAAAGTAGTTCTGGAGGATGGTGACGGTGCCGCTCAAAGCTTCGTGGCCACACCCACAGAACAAGGCCACGCCCATGTAGAGGAGGATGGTGGCGATGAGGGATGCCCACGGCAGACTGCCCACACATCGCTCACAACACTCCTTACAACCTAGACGGACACGGAAAACATTAATAGGACAACGCGGTCCAAATAGGAAAATAAATAAATACAATCAAATAAATTTGAATCAGATAACATGACATTCGGACCGCAAAGACTCAATGTGTTGCACGAATCAAAATTTCACTTCCCACAAATGAAAATGCCACGTGATTCCCAGCATGCTCGTCAACAGTCACGTGCACTTAAAAGACGATCGTCATTTGCGCCGTCATGAGGAAATAATTCAAGGAGCATCGTGGATGAAAGGGTGGGCGTGGCCTCTAAATTGAAGGTCGGCTTAAGCAAGTTCAGTGAGCAGCGACCGAAAGCAGATCCTGAATAAAAGTGCATTCAGTGGACGTCGAGCAGGAAACACAAACGAGGGCGTTACCGTAACGTGAATGACTTTTTAGGTGAGAGCTTTTATCCAATCCAAATTCATCTATTTTGTGTTGCCAGGCAGATTTCATAGTATGCCTTCTGACTGAAGCCGGATTCTGATTGGATAAAAACTGTCACCTAAAAATTTGACATCAATGTGAAGAATGTGATCCTGATTTCTTGATGATGTGAGGCCAGCAGAGAAGGCCTTGATGGCCTTGACCGCCCGCCACTGAATTTAGGTAAGATGTGTAATAGGTCCAGAAAGACTTTTATCGTATTTTGTCAAACTTGTAGCTTAATCCTCTACACAAAAAGATGTTCCACTTGGTCCCACCCAAGCGTCCGATGACATTGGCCGTTAAACGACAAGCTCCACCCCCTGATGGATGATGCGTACGACGTGGGAAATTGGATGACGAGTGTAATTGGATGTGGCCTCAACAGCTGTCCTGGCAACTGTGAGTGTGAGCGTGAAGGCGGCGGCGGCGGCGATCTCGCTTCCGCTCAGTGACATACAACGGCTTGTCCTGAACTCAGCGTTCTCGTGATATAGAACAAAATGTATTGAATAGAATCGTGAGCCAGGATTGAGGTCACGGAGTTTATTGGAGTGGCAAGCGCAGCGTCGGAAATTACAGCCTCCAAAATAGCTTTGGATGGTTTTAGAGCTCCGATTGCTCCATGTGCGCTCTTCTGCTGCGATGACTTTTATTTCAAATTTGTTTCTTTCAAACCATCGCAGCTGTTTTCCTTCAAATGTTTCCGTCATGGGTTTTTTGATGTTGTGAACGACGGATTCTCTTTCCTGCAATATTTTTTTTTCATTCAGACTAATTGGCTCGACAGACATTTAAGAATCCACTGAGGTGTTGGCTCTTTATTAATATGACCATTTAGTCATGTTCGTTTCAAAATGTGAAGCTGGAGGATCATGCACACGCACGCAGAAAGAGAAAATGTATGGAAAACAATCGAATGGTCTCTCTGGTTCTTGGAGGAGCGCTTGTGTGTTTTCATTTTTGTGAGTCATCCCACCGCTCATGTTTAATTGACCAGCCATGTTGCCATGCCAGCAGGGGTGTGGCAGGAGCCCGCTGACCCACTTTGCCTGTAGCGTTGTTATGGCAACAGTGCAGCTCGGCAAGCATCACACAGCCGTGCGAATACACATTTTCCTGCACAGACTCGCGGCCGCAAAACATGTCAGTTTGCTCAGCGCTCGATTTTGCAGAGCTCAATCCACAGATTACATTTTTCGAATATTGCGCAACTGAATAGCTGAATTTATAAATCTGCAATTGTATTTATATATACATAAACGGCCATTCAGTCATTATTTGAATGAAGACTATGATTATTTGTCACAATAGTCAGGCAGTTCTGCGTCAGATGGCGAAGATGTCTTATAAATGCGTTCTGAGCGTGTATGGAGATGGAGTGATTTTTTTATTTTTTTTCCCAAGCATTTCGTCACTACCTAAATATGTCATGACTTGAAATTTCGATGCATATTAAAGCAGTTTTATCAGCCACAGAATGTGTTTGTCATTGTGTGTTTTATAGTTGAGCCATGTCATAATCCTTCTCATATTTCCATATTTGGTTTTGATAAGCCGGCAAGACCCAGTGACCCGGTAAAAACTGGGGCACGCGAAGCACAAACGGCTGCAGACGCTCCATAAACATGAGGTTGCTTCCTTGATTTTTGACAAAGTTCAGCAATGGTAGGAAAGACATTTTTTTTTCTCCTTCATTTTTGGTGACCCGTCAGTCACGAATAAAGGTAAGACTCGCTCAACGTCGGGAAGTGGACTCGGAAGCATTTGGACTTTTTGGGACGGAATAAGTAGGAGGCTGCCGCTGTATTCTACGGGACTTGTTGTGGACAATACAGATGAGGGAAGCGTCCCGACATCTTGGCAACACGCACAAAAAGGACTTTGCACGCTCTGCCGCCGCTCGTTGCTCCCATGAAATCGGGCTCAGTGAATGCATCTCGGAGGATACGCTTCAGCAACGCGGTTTTTCAGGAAAAACGACATTTGGAGGAACACGCTTGTACGTGAATCAAAGTGGGTGAAACAACGACACAGCACTCAACAAACGCCAGTCCGGGAGTTTTCATCCTCGCCTGAGTTGACGGTGCACCCCAAACTTTGGATTGCTGCTACATCACCCTGAAAGACGAACACTGCTCTTTTTTCTGTGCAACTTTGGTTTTGCCTGAGCTCTCTCGAATCCAAATACCGTATTTTCCAGATCATAAGGCGCACCTGCATATAAGCTGCAGGAACTCCCCCACCCCCAAAATAAAAAAATTTAAAAATATATATATATATCCACACACACACAAATATACACTTATATTTTGAGTTTTAATCCAATTGGAATTCTGCTAGCTTGTGTTGCCAGGCAGATTTCATAATACTTATCGATTCTTCCTTGAGGGCGTCTGTTCTGTGTGACACAGTTGATAAACAGTTGCGATAGCCAATCAGATCACAAGTTGGTTGCAGTGAGCCTTCTCACAGGCCTCACGTTGAAAGTGCCAACGTGTGTGCGATTGGATAATCATTTGTGGGCAGGGCCAGGCCAGACATTCTTACCTGACGATCGTTTTTTTGTTTTGTTTTATGCGCTAATATTGAACCCACAGGCTTGTGAAATGAGTAAAAATGCAACCACATTATGATTTCAATTTCAAATCGACACCAATCAGAGTTGAATCCAGGTGACATCCCATTTTAACAACATCTTGGTGTTACACGCTAGGCTTTTTTTTATTACAGAGTGGTGATCATGCAACACCGACATTCATTTTAGAACGCTGTCACATAACATTTACATTTGTTTATTTTTGACTGCAGATCATTTCTTCCATTTTGAACAAAATATTAACTTTCAAGAATTTTTTTTCATTTAAGCGAAGTGACTTTGCAGTTTCTGTCCAGCATCGGAGCGGCCGGGCGGTTGCCCAGATCGGCAAAATAATTCCAGATGACACCGTGTGCGTGGTGTTGCTCTGCAAGTTGAACGTGTGCACGAGTGCTGAGCTAGCATTTCCCGACTCGCGATACACACTTTGCTCAGTACCTTTGTTTTTTTTTGTTTTTAGGTTTAGTTTACCGCTAACTTTTTTAAAAATTTTTTTATAAATTTTTGTTTTATATATATTTTTTTAATCATAATTATTTATTTAATTTGAAGTAGACCAGTCTGTAATCATGTCCCAAACTGATCTAATGCCATCGGACTACCGTAGTTGGACCTTAGCCCCCATTCTTGGCAAAACTTTGAATTGTAGGTTTTAAAACCTTTTTTATTATTACTGCTGTCATTTTTAATCACAATTTTCATATTTGGTGTGCTTGTTGCGGCATAAATGGTCTAACATCTTATGACATGGCTCAGTTGCGCTACTGTTATTTTCATGGACTAGTTTACTCGGTCAATAAAAAATTGGGCATCATTGCTAACCGCAAAGCCAAAAGCAAAATGAACGGTTGGGGAAGCCCGGCAGCGGTAAAGCCAAATGTCCCATGCAGATCCTTGAAATCGTCCTCGCGTATGCGCTCACACGCATGCACGCGTGCTCCTCGGCTGCTCAGATGATTCTGTGTGTCACTCAAAGAGTTCGTTCACCCTTAAATTCCTCCTCGCCTCACCATCACTGTCCACGGCTCACGCTGCAAATCCGTCAGTGTTAAAAGTTTGGGGACGGTGTTAAAAACAATTGCACTCAGTAATAAAAGAGCCTCTGTAACACGCAAATGTTGTTCAAATGTTGAAATTGAAATCACACCCTGACGTAAAAGATTGAAGTTGACCGGTTTGTCGAGACAATTTTCTTTGGTGTCGTTTTCCTCCTCATTTGCGAGATGGAAGCAAAGTTGTCAAGGGAGAATAACATCAATTCAGAACCTGGTTGCAAGACTGGACATGAATGAATGAATGAATGATGAATGCAGCCAGTTTTCAATGTGTCAAAATGAAAGCAACAGTCACGCATATCAGCTTGATCACGTTTTAGCATCTTGTCTCGCTGAAAAAAACGATTAAAATGAATGCCAGAAATGTGTGGGTACTGAAAATGAGAGGAAAATTCTTAATATCTTCATGTGGATTTGGCATTTCTTTTGACCCCGACTATTATTCCAACGAGTTTTGATGAATACATGAATGCATTTGGTAGTGAGGAGGAATCGTTCGGTTATTGGTGCGTCCGAGCTGATTTTATTCGTGGCAAGATGGGCAGAAATGATGAAAGAACATAAATTGACCCCTTTTCCGGCTAAAATCGATTCGGTCAAACAAATTTGTTTAAAATTGAAATTTTGCAATGTGTTTTATTTTCAAGTTGTTTGCCCACACTCGTATGGTGTTGGCATGAGCACTGAGTAGCGTTAATCAAAGCATTCAACAGTGTCATTATTGTCGCACTGTCAACACTACATTTTGTCTATTGGGTGTCGATCATTTTTAACACTTAAGTAAATGTTACCTTAACACTGGAGAGTGTGGATGCCTACAGACACTTTGCTGGTGTTCAAATTAACACCCGGTGGCAGGGGTACTCAAGTCCAGTCCTCGTGAGCCTAAATCCAGCCTGTTTGACATGTTTCCCATCCCCAACAAACTGTTCAAATGTTCAGGATGGTGATCAGGCGTCTGCAAACTTTACGGAAGACGACTGACTCGGCAAGATGTTTCATCAACTGTCTGTATTTTATTCAATGACTCTGAGTGTAAAAATCCATGATGAGAAGCGGTGCAGAGAAAGGATAGAAGGACAGTTGCAAGTGTGTTGTGTTGGGACACAACAGTAAAATAATAACAAATAAATAAATAATAAGATGAAACTTTATTTTACAGTCAGAATTGAATAAATTGATACTAAAAAATGTAATACAGTGCAATGAAATTTGTTGGCCGGTGCAATATGTTCTTTTATCTCCAATCCTTCATTTTCATAAAATCTATAATACTCGTGCTAATCCCTGAATGCAAATTACATGTTGTCTGTTGTACATTTTGTGTCACATGACACAGAACCCGAACCACTCAAATGCAGAGATGGAAACACTGAGCGGAGTTTGGTCCTTTGCCAGCTTCTCTCCTGCAACCAGTTGCAAGGATTCATAGCAAGCGTTGCGATTTTATGAGGCGATATCAATTAGAAATATTGTATAGCCAATCAAGTCCATTTTTTGGTGGCACTTTTGTCATTTTTGCCCAGAAACAACTGATCTGGGATTTGAATTTCAAATTTACGCTTATTCAGCCAGTTGAAACGCTTTCACCCACTGCTGTTTACTTTTCATGTCAAGTCATAAAACCATTTTCAAACCGCGCCCCACATTTCTCCTGTGTGGTTTTCCTTTCCAGTATTTGGTTGTCACTCTTACGCCACCCTGCAAAAGCTCTCCCGCTATGAGTGTGCTAAATTGATTTGTATTGACGACTTCATCCCTCCATTAAGTTCTTCTTCATTTCATAATAATGAAATGGAGACGAGGCTTATGAACAAGGCCCACGTCCATTTGCGCGTCTCTTTCAGCCTTCCTTCAGACTTAATTGAGCACTTATGCAAACTGAAGCCGTCACAGAATTACTTTTCACAAACGGTTTCCTGTGAAGCGCATCAGCCTAAATCACCATCAATCCTTGATTGGCCCGAAAATCATTTGTCTTCATTGTCTTACACATTTTTTGATATTTTCAATATCTTCTCCGCATGCAAGCTAACTGATCACAGAAGCAACAGCAATTATTAAATAGTCTCACCTCTCAACATTTATTGCCACGTTTGAAAATATATCGCGATGACAGGATGGGAATAACGATGACGCAATTTGTTCACCGCCATATTGCGATTCACAATTCGAATCGCGGAAAAAGTCCACTTTCACCGCCGTTGACGGATATAGAAGTTAAAAAGTACATTCATTCGAGCAGGATGGCAGCGAATGAGTTCATGTATTTAGAATTACGAATCTTATTTTTCGCCTTATTTCTTGTGTTGAGACAAACATGAGATGACCGAATAGTCCGTCCATGGACAGAAAACAAAATGGTGGAGAGATGAAAGGAATAATAAACAAGGGAGCATTCAAACTTGCAGTATGGCAAAGGCCAGATGGGCTGAAAAGATGTAAAGGGAGGTTGAGGGGGGGGGCTTGTGGGGGGGGGGGGGGGTGGTTGGCTTGTGAAGGTGGGGTGGGCGTAATTCTTGCGCCTCCCATTAGAACAAGGAGACAAGCTACTGTAAATTGTTGTAGAAGGTGCGGGCGGCAATGATTGTACATTCTCCTCCCAACAGCTTCGACGCCAAGACCGTGATCAAGAAAAAGTGGAGACGCAATGAAAATGGTAAACTGGTGGCGCAAGAAATGTGTGAGGAAAAACAAACATGACGAGGCCGCAGCCACAAACGATTGAAACGCTCATTCAATTCTAATTCCTCCCCAATTAGTACCAAATCATGGTGATGCTGTAAAATGTACTGATTATGCTGTTGAATATGATTTAGGCTGCTTGGCTGGGGGGGGGGGGGGGGGGGCAGGGAGGGTGAGGGGGCTCTCATGTGGGCGTAGGCCAAGCAAGATATTCATTGTCAGGCTTGAATCTCGGTCCTATTTCAACCCAAATGAAAAATATCAAGAACGAGGGGGGGGGGGGGCAAAAGAAAATTACGATGAAAAACATGTTTACATCAAATGCCAAACACAAATCGGATTGGCCAAAAAAGATTCCTTCCAGAAAAAAAAAAAATCAAAAAAAGCATGTCACAAAAGACGACAATATTTCTCTGGATTCAGAAGTCAATCATTTCAATAGAATTGTAATGATACGAATTGAAGATTTGAGTCTTTGGTTTCACCCGTGCGAGAGGAAGATGTGATGTTTCAAGCTCGGGATGCAAAGAAGAAAACGGACACGCCCATTTTGTCAAACGACAACAAGTCATCGAACGCGCTAAAAACACAAAGATGGTCTCAAAAAAATGATCGCTATCGTCAGAGGAACAAAGCATGAGCATAATCAACCATGCCATAAAGTCCAAATAAGAAAACAAAATGGATGATAGCTTGGAGAATGGGAGGGCAAGATGCTCAGGAGCAGCCAAAGCAAAAAAAAAAAAAAAACAGACAGTAAAAACGCAGCAACATTTGGATGGACAGTCAATCCCGACAAATGCCGTTGCAAAGTGCAAAACTGTCGCACGTACGGGACCAAGCCAGTGAGGGTCTCTCACAGGACACACAGAAAATGGAGGAAAGGCAGAGGAGAGGGACACAGACGGCCCCAAAACGGGAGACGAGGAGAGAGAGGAGAGGAAAAGGCGCTCAGACAAGCGTGAAGCGGCAACAATAGAGGCTAACAAAGAAAATCCCGACAGAGCCATCAATCACTGCTCCACTTTTGTTTTAACGTATATCCCCCCCCCCCCCCGTCTTCTTCCACTCATCCATTCATCCAACAATTTCTTCCATCCATCCGAAGCAAAACAACATCATCCGTCCGCTGTCTGCCATTTCATCTCATCCTCAATCTGCTTCATTATCCATTCATCAAAAAGACAGAATATGGCCGTATCTTCTGCAGGATTATCAAGACGGCTATCACGGCCCCCGTGGTAAATAAAGACAAAGGTAAAAATCATTTGCACCAGATAGTGAAGAGGATGCAGTACATGCCGTGCGTGTCTCTGCCGTGTCTGCCCACAACGCGAAAAGCGACTTGGGAGGATGTAGGAAGAGAACAATGAAACGATGCACGCATTTGATGAGGTGAAAAATAAAAAAATTAAATTTAAAAATCCATTTCAATCATGTCCTACCTTTCTGGCTTTGGGATTCATCCATGTTTTCCTCCATTGTTGCGGGTTAGAATCCTTTTGTGTGAGTATCGGGTGAAAGGCTTGAAAGCTCCTTGCTAGCGCTCAGCACGGTGCGCTTGTGCGTGTGCGTGTGCGTGTGCGTGTGTGTGTGGGAGGCTGTTTGTGCACGCGCGGATGTGTTTTTCTCCTCCTGCAGATGATGGAGGATCAGGGAAGTCCTGCTTTCAGCGCCGTCCCTCCTCATTTGGGCTTCTCTCGCATCTTATTTTAGGACCGAGCGCCAGACACACCTCTCGGTATACCAGTGTTTTATACACGGGAGGGTCAAATAAATAGCAAATTGTTGTCTTCTCAAATCTTAGGAGCCATTTTTAAAGACAAAGCAAATTGCAGGTGAAACCTTTTCATCCAATGCCCACAAATTGACCATTAAAAATGCCTTCTCGTCATTTCAATGGCAATATAATTTGCAAACCTCACGTAAGATAAATAACAAGGCTTTCGTAACACGACGACACCAACAACAATAAACATTTGCGATATCTCATTTATTGCTTCGGAAACTGAAATACGTAAGAAAAATTGCTATGTTCAATCTCCAGCACAATTACATTCATTTATTTATTTTTTTTTAATGGCAACATTTTGTTACACTGTCGTTGGTTGGCGTGCAGTTCTGGGCATACACTGCCTCTCGACCAGTAACGGCTGAGGTGCGGTTACGGTTTGCGTGGGGTAGAGGAACCAAACGCTGGGAAGCAAGGCAAAAGTCGGGGAATGTCTCAAAAAACAAAATGTATTGACCAAAGATAAAACAAAAAGACAAACGAGACTAGTGGAATCCAAATAGTAGATAAAATGTCAGTCATGTCATGTGGTGGCCGCAGGACAGACACCGCCGGAGCAAGGTTGGGTGGCGGCCGCAGGATGCGCGCCGCCGGAGCAAGGTCGAGTAGCGACTGCAAGAAGTGCGCCACCGCAGGCAAGGTCGGGAGGCGGCCGCAGGATGTCCACTGCCGCGAGCAAGGTCGGCGGGAGCCGTAGGATGTGAGCCGCTGGAGCAAGGTCGGGTAGCGACTGCAGGACATGCAGTGCCAGAGCAGGGTCAGATGGTGGCCGTAGAACTTGTTCCACCGCAGCAAGGTCGGTAGCGGCCGCAAGACGTGCGATGCCAGAGCAAGGTTAGGTGGCAGCCAGGACTTGCACCGCAAGAAATCATCCAAGGGTCCGAAGCAAGAACAGCCCAGTAACTGAGCTACCGACGGGGACCTGGAGGAACGAGATGCAGGACCCTTAGATCCTCGCACGAACACGAAAGTTGACAAACAAAATGTGGTCAATTTGGAACAGTTGGGAGCTCTGACATACATTTCTCTATATCGGTTCAATTAAAAACAGATATATGTACATATTTTATCCTTATTGAAGATGTAATTTTTTGATTTTTAGTCATATATGTGGCTAGGAAATGCGCAAGTGTAAGTACGCCCTGTGATTGGCAAGTTTTTACACACACACACACGCATGGTTGTGTTTGTTTCTGTTTTGGAAAGATTTTCTAATTAAGCATGATTTTTGGCCCTGAAATTTGTGATTTGGCTGAAACTTGAAGGTTTAGCGTTTCGACTTCTTTGTGTGTCTCACGTCGTCACTTGACCTTCTTTGCCGGTCCTTTCCAGCAGAGGGTGGCAGAGAACTGAAAACAGGGGGCAACATACACAGCTCATAAGGGCAACTGAACCTAGGGATATCCCCAAAAGTCGCTTTTGTAGACTCTGAGAAAGTCAGAGCAAGTAAAATCTGACTTAGTCACCATAGTAACAGCCTGTGTCAATCAAAGATGTTTTTTTATGCAAAATCCTGACGTCGCACCGGAGACTCTTGCCTTGCTGGTGGCTGGTGACGCCAGGAAGACACAATCTGGGGTCACAAGTGATCAAAGTCAGTCCTGATGGACGCCCGTTTCAATGACGATTGACGAATGACAGGATCGGAGTTGATGAAAATGGGTTTTCTAGCATCCTCACTAATCCTCACAAACCGTGTCAAGTAGCGACGGACCTCTCAGTCCGTCACTGACGGACGATCTTTATACAAACTTTTTGGTGTTTTTCGGTGTCCGTACGAGCTTTGAGATCGCCGACCAGCACTTTTATTCGACGTTGAAATATATCGGCGTGAGCTTCGTAGCGTTTGCGCCACGTGTGCGTTGCTACTCACAATTTGATAATCCCGTACACTCGTACAATTTGAAACCAACGAAGGACTGTCCCGCTTTACTTTAAATGTTGATTGCCAGCTTTTCTATTTTTCAACTGCAAGCATTGAAATGCAGCAATTCTACAATGAAATGCAGGCCTGACGTGCGGATGGAACGATCCCAAACGGATTTTCCCTTCCGCGAGCGTGACCATCCAATATCGGACGATTTGGACGTGCATCGAAACCGTTTGAGTTTTATCGCCGCTTTTCAGGGACTGGAACCTCGATGCCCGTCGAACGAGACGGGCAAAGTGATGAACTCCATATATTGTCATCAGAGAAGAACATCTGAGCCGTGCTTTTTCTGGTCCCTCGCCCTGGGTGACCCGCCAGGATGACAAAGTCCCAGACAAGAATTGAAAGGCAAAAAAACCCCCCCAAAAAATCCCCCTCCTCATCAAGATAAATCATCAGAAAAAAAACAAATCAACTCAACTAGACATTTTCCTTTCGCAAATGTGGTCGACGTTATTGAACAAGGACGATTTTCGCAGAAGATATTTGAACATTCAGCTGCTCTGCGTGCACCAGTTGAATTTATAGACCAGTTCCTGGTGTCCCCCACGTTTCTCCCCATCCAAACACACAACCCCCGCCCCCCCCCCCCCCCCCCGGCTGTGTGTGCCCCCATCAGTCAGCCCATTAGTTCACATCATGTCGTACACAGCTCTAATGGTGTTAGAGTCTCTCTCTCACACGCACACACACACACACACACACACACCCCCACACACCCACATCTCCTCAGCACACTCACAAGTCAGTCATAAGAAAAAACATAAAAACCAGGACTCCATTAGTGGCCATGTGTGTGACTGTGTGTCTCTCGGTGTGTGACAGTATTATAGCTTTGCATATGTGTGTGTGTTGGGCCAACTTGTAGCAGGTTTTATGTGTGTTCCCAGACCTGCTGATCAAAAACATGCCCCCGTGTAGTGGACAGGCTGGTGGTCTGCGCGGTCCCGGGTGGTCTCAGGATTTACAACATGCATTCATATGTGTGTGTTCTGTTGCGGGTGGGGGATTGACGTGAGTTACCTGCGCGCTTGGACGACTTGGATCTTTACAGCCATTTTTTTAAAAAAGTGGACAAAACAGGTTTGCGCTGCCGATCAAACTTTCCCTTTGCAAAGGAATGCGTGGGATTATTTGTAGGACAGCCACGATCGCTCGCCAGTAGAGTTGATAGCAGGCGTGGGCAAACTACGGTTATTGGTTTGTCGCTTGTAGAAAACAATGAAAATGTATCGTGATGTTGAAGAACCCGACAACATTCAAGTGAAAAAAAAAATATTTGGAAAGATTCGAGTGCCTTAATCACGAACCTCGGTTTCTCTTCTTTCTCTTTTGCTACTTCTACAAAATATATTTTCTTACATGGCTGATCACACTCTCAGCAGCTACGCCTGAAGTTTTTTTTTTTGAATAGATGTCATATTCGGAGATAGCTTAGGAAACTGTCTTGCAACTCCCCCAAGGTTCGTGTGGTTGATGAGCTTGTGAACTCGAGCCATGCCGGCAGGACCACAAGTCTAACGGTTGAGGGCCAGATGAAGGCCATTAACTGGCCCGCCGGGTTTGGCGCTGCAATGCCGGTCTCGTAAAATCGACTGTGTTCCAAAAGAGAAAAAGAAAGAAGGAACTCATCATAAGTGGGTGTGACTGTCTTGTCTCTGCTCTCAAACATTGGGAGCGTGTCTGCTGACGTGCTGCAGTTGAAGTGTAAATAAATAAATACATTTAGATTAGATATTTTTTGACAATTTTATCACAAAATTTTCTGTAATCGATCACAATCAATCGCATTTTTCAACTCAGTTTTCTTTGAGGAGTGTATGGATATTCACGTGAGTAAAATCTTGCAGTTGGTGTGACCTTAAAATATGGAAAGTATATTTTTAGTCAAAGACTAATGACTTTGACTATGATTATTTTCCTGTAAAATACTGAAAGTGTTGAATGACACGCCAGACACACCACTAATATGATGTTTGTGCAAATTATTTTGGATTGCTCCAATGGCCAATCGAGTAACTCATCATGTCATGTCACCATTCACGCTGCTTATCCTGTACAGGATTTCAGAAGTCTATCCCAGCTGACGATGAGCGAAAGGCACGCTACACCCTGAACCGGTCGCCAGCGCACACAGCGATCCCACGCTGCCTGCACACAAGTCAGGCGAGTGGACCACTAGACCATCGGAGACCCTAACGAGTAACTTTTTAAAGTAAAACGACGGAAGAGTCCATCTTTTGACTGTGCCAGTGACTCCTCTAAGTTTGGCTGAAACATGAGCTGAGGTTTACTGCCGCAGGAAGGAAATAAAACAGAGTTAACTGTGTTCATTTTTTTAAGGCTTCATAAAATTTTAATTACTCTTCAAAGTTAATGCTTTAATTTTGACAGCCCTAATATATATATATATATATATATATATATACACACATATTTATACATTGAAGAATTGCAATACTTTGGCTGTTTCCTTTAAAATGTTTTTTTTTTGTTGTTTTTTTACAAAACCAACTTTTACGTGGTTGCGTTTCCTCAGTCTCTTTATTTTGCGTCAGTGCGATAAATATATTTTAAATTTAAAGGAACTAAAAAGGGTCGAAATGGCGCCCCCTAACGAAGAAAATGGTGCCACAAAAGGCGGGAGAGGAAGCAGGGGTGGGAACTCTGTGTCTGCCCAAAGTAATGGCTGCCAGATGTTTTGGGATTGGAAGAAGAAATTCTATTGCCGCTTTAGTCATCGAACAGGATCGCCAGTCGAGTGCCGAGAAAGAGGAAAAGGTGTTGTGATTTGTATGTCTCGGATGATGATGATGATGATGATGTGAGGAAGGTGCGCAAATGCCTGTGACAGAGTCGAATAAAATGTGATTGATAATGTGTTTGCAAAGTCTGTTTTGGTGAACAAACATTGAAACTTTCTTGAATGAGACACACGTCAACATCCACAACATAATATATCACTTGCTGACTCGTATTTGACTTTTTTTTTACCATTTCTTGTATTTGTATTAATTTAAAAAAGGACAGCGTATAAAAGTGTTTGTGTATGTATGTATGAAAATTCTTGTACCGTCATATTTTTAAGTAAATAATGGCTACATTTTCTGTTTGATCGCAATTAATCACAATTTTCAACAACAATTTTCTGTGGGGATTGTATAAATATTTACTTGACTAAAATCTTGCAGCTGGAGTGAAATGAAAATATACAAAGTATATGTAAGGTCAAAGACCGTTTTAAAAACGTTCTTTGATCTTTGAAAACGGTTCTTTTCCTGTAAACTACTGAAGCTTGAACGATACGCCAGACACACAACTAATATGCTATTTGAATTTGGCTTTGCAAATTGCACAAATTCTTTTTTTATCTCCTCAATGACCTATCGAGTATATTTTTTTAAAAAAAAGTAAAACTAGAAAATGTCAGGATTTGTGATGCCGTGGAGGTTGAGGAGGACCCAAACGCAGGGAAGCCAGAAATGGGAAACTTAAAGGGTATTTAATTAACAAAAAATAAAGGCAAACAAGATACTTGGAAAAACAAACATTCAAAGCGCAAAAAAAAAACCCAGAGAGGAACAAAACACGACTGGACTTCACTAAACTTGACTACAAGACAGATATGACGACATGAACATTTGACAGCAACAATGGACCAACAAGAACCGAAAGCAACCAGGCAACTAAATACAAACACGATAACGAGACAACGAGGAGCACCTGGACAAGACAGGCGGCTTGGAGGGAGCTGATTGGTTCACACGACAAGCACAGGTGAACACGATCAGAGGACACGACAAAACCTAAACAAGGAAAAACTTGAAACGGAATACGAAATCAAAAACAACAAATACACATCATGACACAAAATCCATCTTTGCGCCAATGAGTCTCCTCAACATTTGGCAGCAAAATGAGCTCAGGTCAACTCCCACAGGAACTCAATAAAAGTAACTGAGATCATTAACTATTAACAACACTTTAATGTAAATTAATCTCCAAAATTAGATAGCCTCTCATATATATATATATATATATATATATTGGAAATGTAATCAGTTATATTACCAGGAAAGAAGATCTCGCCACAAAATCTCGTCTTATCAATTTCGTCTTTTCTTCTGGACTATGAATGCCTCCAGCAAAAACCAGCCTCATCTGACCAACAGATTTCTCTGTGGTGTTTTCGCATCATTTTCAGTCTCAACGGCAAAAATGCCACATCTAACCTCGGTCAGTCATGAATCGTGATATAATCTGAATGGGCGACACAAACAGTCAAGTTAGTTCTTTGATATGTTCTTATTTCTCCACAAAATGATCCTTGCCTAAACTGTTTTTTTAAGAGAAAAAAATAACAGAAGTCATCAGTAACAGTGGCAACAAAAAAAAAATGGCTGCCGCCGCGCATCAAATTGACAGACAAAAAGATAAGAGCCAGAAAACATGGGTGGCAGGGGGTGTTTCCCTTCGATTTTGTTTTGCCTAAAGCTGTCATGAGCCAGACAAGAAGCCCATTAGTCATTAAAAAGAAAAAAAGAACACCAGCCCCAACCAGAACACTTTGATACTTTCATTTTTTTTTTGCGAAGAAACTGAATAAAAAAAATTCCCCAATAAAACAAAACACGATGGCAAACGTTTGATTTCCACATCAACGATAAAAATGAGGGCAAACGCAACAAATGCAAAACATAAACGGCCAAAGTGGGTCATGAAAAGGTCAAAAGAGTCTGACGGCAGTTTTCGCCAATTTCTGCCGTCTAACTTGAGCCATTATGTCCCGCGTCCGTCTTTGTCGAGACGTGAAAAAGCCTCTCAAGCGCTCCTCTTTTGCTTTTTTTTTTTTTCTTGTCTCTCTCCATCAACACAACAATTTGGTTGCCAGATAAGAGCTTATCAATCGACCGCTGATTGACAGCTCCATCAGATACAACGACAAGGAGACAACCCGCAAGCCCATCACGGTCCTCGAGGACCAGCGACTTGTCTTATGTGCGACTCCCGCTCAGTCTTGTGATTGTTTTGAGATTGCGTAGGTCATATTTGTGAGCCAATCATCAAGTATATCCCGCAGCTGCTCTCACAATTCCTGTCCTTGATTGAGAGGCCTTCCAGTCGCGCCAGTCCAAGTCAACGCAGCAGTCAAGTTGAAATAACACGTTCGTAAAAGAAGGGACACGTACGATGAGAAAATTCTGAGGAGAGGGAAACAATCACTGAATAAACTTCACACACAAAAATGATGATGGCATAATTTGCAAGGAAACAAAGAAAGCCGTTTAGTCCCGAGACTGATGACAGCATCAGTTGCAAAATTCAAGAATTGAACAGCAAAATGTAAGCAATGATGGCACAGTACCACCGGAGCTGGGTCAGCATTTTATATATATATTTTTTGGATTGTATATTTTTTTTTCTATTTTGACTGTAAAAAATCAGAAATCATATGGTGTTGCTACCAGATATTTACACCCCATAAAATGTATCCGGTTTCCATTTTCATCCAATAATCTGCTCAAAGATTTGCTCCTGACGCACCATTATTTATGTTGATACCAAGTTGGGGAATATACTTTTTTTTTCCCAACACATTTTCTGACATAAGATGAAAAGTGAAAACTGAAGACAGCGCTTAACAACATGATCATAAAACTGCTGCCAAGGGCACCTTCTGGTGGATATATTAAAAAAATGATGTGAATTCATTTTTTTTAAATGAAAGAGTTTCATGGAAAACCCCACCACTGTTTTCAGGTTAGCGATATTCATATAAGTATCAAAATCTTTGAACTGCAGTGGCTAAAGGGGCTCCCAAAGCAAGCAAACTTTGTAACAGATGTCATTAAAACTGATTTTTTTTTTTCATTTGGGCTGCATATTTTGAAATTGAAAACAGATCAAGTGTTTCCCAAGATTAACACAAAATGTGAATTATGTTCTTAATAATGGTGAGCCATGGAAACGCTTCGCTTGTGTTGCTCAATGGCAGTGTAATGTGAGCGCAGGATGACAAAAAGAACTTTGAAATTGAACTCAGTCATATTATACTGATTTCTGCAGTTCCCACAGACTAATATTTGCAATCACTTTAATAAAAAAATATATTCTTTCGTGGCCTTGGCTCAAATATGACTAGTTGCCATTGTATGCAACGAGCATTCTTTAAAACAGAGCTTTAATAATCATTTCAACTGTTTATATTTCTTACAATTCTGTTGTCTTAAATATGAATTTGTGACAGGCTTTTTATTTAAGAAAATCAATACATGCAGAGGGTCAAATAATGCCGTCAAGTATGACTCTAGTATGAATCCAACTTTAAAGAAACGGTCAGATTGCGGTCTTATAAATGCAAAAAAGAACAAAAAATATGCCTTGAAACAGATGGCACTGCGGAGGGGTGGGGGGTGTTCCCCCCTCCCCCCTCTGATTCATCATGACCACGAACCGTCACCAAAACTTTCGCAGACCGACAAAAAAACACAAGAACGTCTGAATTTGCATTTTTAAATCATAATTTGAATCATTCAGAATTTAGAATATATCGAATTCATATATTTATATATTATATATACAGAATTTAAGCTATGAGCTGCTCACGCCAACTGTATTTACATGTTTTATTGTACGTTTGTAAGGTTGGGAAGCCCTTACGCGTTGTCGTGATTTCTAAATTCAGACTCTCTTTGCAATTTGAACACAAACCAGCCACAGGCACGAGTAAGAAATGCGCTCTTTGCTCAAATTAAAAGATAAAGGGAACAATTTTCTAGGGATATATATATATATATATATATATATATATATATATATATATATACACATATGTGTGTGTGTGTGTGTTTTTAAAAAGCTCGGCTTGAGTTCCAATGTGCCAGCTGCGCCCCCCCCCTCGATTTGATGTAACGGTACGGTGTAATTTATTGGTTATTCATTTTCTTTTTTAGTCGTTGTTTTTGTTTTGTTTTTTTATACCTGTCTCATTAAACTGAAATGCTCTAATCAAAACAAACCCATTTGTCAAATTTCTCCCTACAATATATTTGTATTTGTGCGAGGGGATCTTCCGGTTTCCGTGTTTTATTATTATAATCTTATTTCTTATTAAAATACAATTACGACACATTACGTTCCAGGGTCTTCTAAAAAAAACCTTGTTATAGTTTGCGCAGGAATATATATATATATATATTATTTGAGTAAGAAGTCAATTTTGAAGTATTATAGATTATTTCTAAATTCTAATACTTTTTTCACACCCAAATCACCGCTAAGAAAAAAAGGCTCCGTTTTCATCACTTTCCATGTCAACAGGTGGTGGTTTATTAAATTCATAACACAGATTACAGTCTATATTTAGCATTATTTACACTCCCACCACATTTTTCACATCACAATACGGACACTTTGTCATCACAGTGACGTCACAACATGTGTGCCCCAGCACGGAGAGAACCAAAAAGACAAAAATAATTGCAGGTAGACAACTTGACAAACACTTTGTAGTGTGCTCATGCGAACTATTCGACGTCTTTTGGCATTCAGTGGAGTGGCACTTTGGCTCGTCCAAACGGCCCCATTGCACATAAATACATCGAGTTAAATAAAAGTTGAGAGCAAACTGAAATTCCATTTTGTACAGAATGCGTGCAGGATGAGATCTGTGACCCAGAGGATGAGTGGCTCGGATATCTTCAGGTAGCCTTTGAATTCTTAAAAGAGAACAACACTCAAGAGCTTTTTTTTTATCCCGTGACGCGATTTATTTATTTCAAGTCAGGAAAATGGATCGACGCATCTAACACGGTCCAATGTTTTATTTGAAACTAAGACGCGCGAACAATTTACTGACGCTGCAAACGCATGCCTTCCCCCCTCCCCCTCCCATTTCTATAACTAGTCAATATGTAAATTTCCAATTGCATTTTCTCATTGTTAACCGAGGTCACAATTTAAGAATTTTGCAGATCGAAAATGTCTGGAGAGCAAACAGTAACAACCCCCGCCGGGGAATAATACACCTCCGCGGTCTTTGACTTCATTTTCCTTGAAGGGAAGGCGTGCGTGCGTGTGTTTATGCGCGCGCGTGTGTGTATGGAACGAGCTCCATATACCAGACAAAAGAAGATGACTTGCTCTAAGTTCATCCAAGCGCGCCAAGATCGTCCCGCTGGCGAAGATTTTGCAGGGGGCAAGGGGGGGGGGGGGGGGGCAGTCGACCTGCAGGATGGACGTTACTGTTTGAGTTCGAGAGCCCAGACGTGCTGGGGCCATCCCGTCCGTCCTTTCGTCTTCTTGTCGCCAAGTGACGACGAGGTAGACGAGGAGCAAGATGACGATGTCGCAGTCTTGGGGGGGATATCCACCTGCAAACATCCGTGGCTGTCAGATGGAGCGTTTGTTGTTACGCAATAGTTTGAAGGTCACGTGTTGTTACTAAACTTGGAAATTATACGGAATAAGAAAAATGCGAATTAACATATTTTACTGTATACTGTCCAAACTGTTAAACATCACGACGAAATGTACAAAAATCTAAACACATACATATTTTACACGGTCAAAGTTTTTGGTGTGTGTTAACGTGCGTGTCAAGGAGAAACGCAAAACAGCAAAAATACGCTATGCGTTTACATGGTATTTTCTGGAACATAAAAAATATTTCTGAAAAAAATAATATTACATAATATTTGTTTCACTGCCGTAAAACGACTACAAAACAATTCACTTAGTATATTTAAATTAACAAATGAATTTACTCTCTCACAGTAGATAACTCGTGCCTGTATTAAAATAGTAATTTTAATTCGTTATATTAATGTCTTTGTCACAAAAAACATTGAAAATAATAGTTCTCTATACACAAAAGTTATATCCACAATTCACACGTGTTGGCACGTGCAATACCTTTATTTTTTTCGGCTTATGTGGCCCCATCTCACTTTGTCCGTCCATAACAAGCATAAAATAAGAATTTAAAAAAATCAGGATTTCAATTTTTAAATATAAAGCTACTTGACTGAGGTTATTTGCTCTCAAAAATGTTATTTTTATACTTTGAAGAATGAAGCTCCAGCACCTCCACTGTCATATTTTTATGTTTTACATTCCCTGTGATGGCGCTACTTTAAATGTTCCAAACATTCAACAACAAAATACATTTTACAAATGCAATAATAAATCGACAGTGTCGCTGCATTTTGATTTGAGCTCTGCTAACAAGAAAGGGATCAGTTTCGATATTTTTAACCTGGCTGCACATTCTATTCCCGTTTAACAAAAACACTTTTTTTTAGCGTTCGTCTTTTTTCATTTCAACAATTTCCATGACATTCATTAAGTTTCGGGAAAACTGCTGCTGAACATGTAAACGCCTTCTCTCCAAAGTCAAACCACTCCAAGCAAGATAACAATTTGCAGGCGATTTGTTTACATCATGTATTTACAAAAAATATCGTCACTTTTGGATGTAACTGACGTCACACTGGTCTTAAATTTAAATCACTATTCCCTCCATAACACAAACCATGAACAAATTGTTTCAATTGAAACTCAAAACTCAAACACCCATTGCGCGCACACACAATTATATATATAATATATATATATATATATATGTGTGTGTGTGTGGGTGTGTGTGTGTGTGTGTGTGTGTGGGTGGGTGACTTAATGTGCGGCTATATAATTACATAGTGCCTCGATTTCCCCCTTATTGACAAGCTTAAAGGATCGGCCATTTCGTCTGGCTCTGAATTGACTCAAGTGCCCCCCCCCCCCCTTAATTGTTAATGGAGCCGCAGAGTGGAGCATTTTTGCTGCTGATCACTTTCAAATCCACTTCAAGTATGTGAGGTATTTGTTTTCCACCCTACGAATCGCCCTTATATGATTTTTTTTTTTTTTGCGGGGATGGGGGGGGGGGGGTACTAGAAGGAATGTGTGTTTGTTTGCAGAGCTGCAGTTTCGCAACATGTATCGTCAGTCGTTCACATGCATGACAACCTCCCTCTCCCGACGATTCTAATTCGGAAATGGGGAAAACTTGTCTGCCCGACTTCAATAATTTGGCGCCTCAAGTTCCAATTGTTGTGCGTCAAGGACACGGGAAATAATCAATTCCATACTGTCGTGTTTTTCTGGTTCTTTTTTCTAAGCCGTTTGCGTCTCCGCATATTGTGGCTGTAATCAGACTTCCGCGTATTAAAGCGTATTAATTTATAACACCTCACACGCAATCCATTTTCTGCATGTATTTTTGAAGCACCAAAAATGTTTCGGATGAACGGCTTGTAAAAAGCGAAGTGGCGCAATCGTGGAAAATGTTGATAATAAATCGGCAGTATAAAGCAGAAGCAGGCCGAATGGAAGTGAAAATGGTGAGGACAAAATGATGGAAAAACCTTGTTGGGATTGAGATGAAGAATAGACTCGCTTGGCTCCAAGCTGTCTGTGAATGAAGAGCAATTTTCTGGCACTACTCCTCCTATAGGCGTGATCATTTCGACCAATTTTTATTGTGAACAACATTTTTGGGTTTGGCTCTGCTCAGTCGGATTTGTTTGTTGCCCCGAATCATTTTCTGTTCGGGTTTCTTGTTTTCTTCCGTCAATCTGATTCCTTTAAATTTTATTTAGTTATGCTGCTCACACACCAAGAGGCAAATTTACTATTTAAGGAACGTGTCTGATCAGTATTTACAAGTAGCAGTTTAGTGCTATTGTACATCGTGTATTTTTTTTCCACTTGCGTCTGTGTCAGAACTTGGAATTTGCATCTGCTATCGCTAATACAATTATATATATATATATATATATATATATATATATATATATATATATATATATATTTATATATCACATGACACAAAACAGAGTTTGAGTCTGCTTTAAGAGACGACTTACTTCTTTATAGTAGTTCCCCCCTCAATTCTAACTAAAACGTGACATTATGTTTTTATACGAGGTGCCAAAATCATGCAATTGATACTTTTGAGGCCTGCATTTTTTTTAGCAGTTCTTCCTGCTTCATCTTACCGTGTCCCTCTTCCTCCGCTCCTCTCGCGCTTCTGTCTTCTTCAGCTCGGCCTTGAACGCCTGCGTGTCTCCGTGCTGTCCGTCCTTGTCCAGGATGTCCATCAAGTAGGAGATGTAGCTCGTGGCCAGCCGAAGCGTCTTGATCTTGGACAACTTAGTGTCGGCGGGGACATTGGGGATACACTCCCTCAGCTCCGCGAAGGCCGAGTTGATACTTTGGGTCCGCCGCCTCTCTTTCCGGTTTGCAGTCGGTCTCCGTTTCACAGTCCGAGGATGTGCGTGGAGATGATGATGGTGATGATGATGCATACCCACCTGGGCTCCGTTCACCGAGATGGCGCCAGCACCGGGAACCAACGCGCCGTGTCCGTAGTGGTGATGGTGATGAGGATCCAGGCCACTGACGGTCCCGGTGCCATTGTTGCCGTGGTAATCGGGACTGTAGCCCGGCGCGAGGCCGTACTCGGTGGGCGACATATCCGCGTGACTAATAAGCCAGCTGGTGAAATAGGGAGGCGCTCCCGTGTCCTCGTGACACCGACCGGCTGCGGCCGCGTGCAGGGAGTAGTGGTGGCTGTCGTGGTGGTGCATGACCGGGTGGTGAGGAAAGCCTGATACCAGACTCATCGTGACACACGGTACGCGCGCGCAAACACGCACACGCACACGCTGGGTGTCTCGCGCGCACGCACAACGACAAAACACGCGAGCTCACCGAACCTTCAGGGATGCTGCTGAGTCGCTATTTAACGACCGTCCAGAGCAGATGTTGGCATCCTGAATAATCTCCACATCGCAACAGGAAATGTCCGCCGAGTCCAAAAGTGCGAAAGGCAGTACTCCGAATAGAAAAAAGCCGGGCTAGTCCAGTTTACAGCTGGCCGAAGGCCGCCCAACTCTCGACATGGCTCCTCGGATTTTCTGGCCTAACAATCCAATCCGAATTCCAGTAGCTCTGCACCTCTTCTCTTTCTTCTTTTGTTCTCCACTTTAAGCTCCTCTCACCGAGTCATCATGTTCTACAAGTCTCGGTCGCTGCCAGCAGAGCTGTTCGGCAAGGCAGGGTCAGTCTGTGCAGCAACCGGCGCAACACTTCTGCCTATAGTTGATACTGAGACGACAGAAAGACAGAGAGAGAGAGAGAGAGACAGAGAGAGAGAGAGAGAGAGAGAGCGAGGAACAACGTCATCTCTACTTTTCCCGGGGTGGGGGTGACTTCGCAGACTTTTCGGACCAATGGCGCACCTTCCACCGTCCACTGGTCTCGACTGCAGGCTCTGTTTACTTGTCTTTAATGTCAATGGGCCTGCTAAGTAGGTCTCGCTGGCACGCGCGCACGCGCGCACGCACGCGCGGCGCCCAACGTCACCATACGAGCTGCTGGGTCAACAGTAAGAGATATGTTCTTGGCTTTGGAATCAGTATACAATTTACAATCATTACGCGGCCAACTTGTTTCGCATCCGTGAGGTCTTTGTGGAAAATATTTGTTTTAAAAATATTTGAAGAGCAAGTTAATGCGTACTTGGAATATTGGCAGTGAATACTGTGATTTTTGCTTTAATTACACCTTTATGTAAATATGAGAGTCGAGTCCAGAGGGATGATCAAGTTGCGTTAGTTTCTGTAAGGATGCAAGTGGTCTTGGGTCGTGGGGATTTAGTTCGTTCAGATCATCATCGATTCAACTTGTCGCCTGTCAAATTGTCAATTTCCCAATAAAAAAATCTTATAATTTCCTTTTACAACAAGAAGCTGAATTGAAATGCGTGTGACGTGATTTTCTTATATGGGGATGCATTTTTCCTTCAGTTCATCTTAGGCCACGATGCCTGATGTGAAAAGGAGTCAGACCCGGTTCGGGGACACAAGCCAGTCCTTAGACGCGCGTGAAGCATGTCAGCTGCCGTTTATTCCAAGTGAAGGAGCAAACACGTTCTCTGCAAAATAACAGAAAACATTGGGCAAGACCACGAGACAGGCTAGGTTATGATTTTCTATTTTCGATCTTAAAGAACTTCACAGGGATCTTTACAAAAATACACTAAGCTTTGATTCATGTTTTATTCACTCGGGCGTGGGTTTTAAATATAGAATTTCAAGTTTCGACGGCACGTCAATGGCATCATAATGCTATCTGGCAAATAACCTTATTGATACGATAGAATTAAATTCAACTCAATTGTTTCATTATCGTTAGAAATATGAAATTAGTAGCAATGGCAATTCTACATTTGCCAATTGGAATTTAATTGGAAAGAGTTACTCAGACATAAGAAAATACCCATAACATGCTGCAAACGTCAGAGATAAAGGCTAATAATAATAATAATGATAATAATAATAATATACAAATGAGTCGTAAACTTAAATCCAGTATGAGACAAGTTTTCCGTTTACGAGCTGACCACTTCTTTGTGTCTATCCGCAAAACAGTCAGAAAAAAGAGCAGAGTATCTTCTTCAGCATTTGAAACGAATTCCTCGAATTTATTTGGGTTACG